>NC_048595.1:406691661-407020411 GCF_003668045.3 Cricetulus griseus
CTTCATTAAATTGCATTGTCATATTACAACAAAAATACCATTTCATCTTCAATGTTAAACCTTTTTCTACATTTGAAGCTACTTGTTAAAATGTCATAGTTCAGTTTCACACAGTGTGTTTCTGTAAATTTCATTTTTCTTTAATGTTTTATATGAATGAAAAGGAGACTTTTGAATTCTGTGATTTCTCTTTTTCAAGTATCTGATGATCTTATTTTAAAACATCATCTTCAAACCATTGGTTAGTGATATAAGAATAAATACTTTTTCCATCGTGACAAACACCTCAAGATCCAATTGATTAGAAAGTAAGTTTCATAATTTAGAAAGATCATTTGATGTAAGGAAAGGCATGCTTCCTATATGGATGATGTAGTACCTCTGATGTGTAACTAATTGCTGCTATGTATAGCCCTCACTAATAAAAACAATCAAAAATGATGGTGTTTATCAGTCAGTTCATGTTTTTTTTTTAAAAAATGGACTTATTTTCTGATTTCTTATTGCATTAGGAAAATCTTAATTACCTATAAAATTTTATTTAATGAAGTATTAAATATGAATTATTTTAAAATAGAAAATAGCAGATACTTTTGAATCCTGCAGCTGTTTGAAGATTGGAATGAAAGTATACTTTTACTCTCCAGCAATTGCATGTGAATAGAGCACTTGATTGCTAACACAGTAAAATGGTTGCAAAATATTGTGGGAAATGTCAAGAAGCATGCATGCCGAATGGCAGCATGATCATCTTCCACTTACTGCAATAGGTCGAGGCTGTATAGATCCTCATGTTTACTGTTGACCATCAGTTTAGAAGCTTTGTGGTTTCTGTTAACTCTGTGCTGTGCTAGTGGCATAGTTGGTAGAAGCATTAAGGACTTCTCACATTCTCCACTAAGATGAAATGACTATGACTTAAATCTTTCAAATTCTTCTTATGGAGGACACCTTACTTTTTCAACAAGCCTTATGTGCAATATCTAAAGAAGTATTAAAAGTTATAAATGAGCTTCTCCTTACATTTGGGCTTTAATTTTACATAAATTGAACAGTCAAGAATAAGGGGCAGACATAGTTGCATATAATAATTGGTTAAAAGAAAAGAGGTTAATAACATAGCAAAAGCTGAGCTAGGAAAAAATATTGACTTTTCCTTAACATTGCAAAAGTCATCAGGAAAGACCATCAGTGCAAAACTAAATGCAGTAGTTAAATCTCTGCCTGCCTGAAACACCTGTAGAACATCCTTGTCACCTATCATTTCCAGGATTTCCCCAATTTCCTTGAACATAAGTAGGACCCTGTAAATACTTAGACTATTGAGAATATTTCATTTTTAATGGTGAGTGTATGAGGGTGTCTGCTTGTGAGTGTGTCAGTATGTGAGTTCATACGTCTGCAGAGTCTGGAAAAGGGATAAGATTCCCTATAGTTGAGTTACAGACAGTTATGAGATGCTGTGAATTAAAATGAGTTCCTGTGCTAAAGTAATTGCTAAAGATTTTGACACACAATAAATCTCTTCTAAGTACTAAAAGAGATTTTCATTGTTTAGAGAATTGTTAGTTAGTTAGTTAGTTAGTTAGTTAGTTAGTTAGTTAGTTGCTTGTTTTGTCAACCTCATAAACCTACAGTCATCTGAGAGGAGAAGAGGAAACACCAGTTGAGAGGCCTCTATTGATTGCCTATAGGCACATCTGTGGGGCATTTTCTTGATTAATGATTGATGTGGGAAACCCAGCCAACTCTGGCAGGTTTTACCTTTGGACAAGTGATCCTGAATGATATAAGACATCAGGCTGAGGAAGTTTTAGGGAACAAGCCACAAAGCAACTCTCACCCATGGTTTCTACTTTACTTTCTGCTTCTAGGTCCTACCTTGAGTTCTCGCCCTGACTTTCCCTCAGTGTTGAACTGTGACCTGAGAGTTGTAAATTGAAATAATCTCATTGTTCTCCAAGCAGCATATGGTCATGTTTTTGTTTTTTTATCACAGCAATAGAAAGTAAACTAATCCAGAGCAGTTATTTGGTCTAGTATTCCAGAGTCAGATTTTACGTTTTATGGGCCATTCTCATGTCACTGATATCAAAACCAGCCCATAAACTGAAGTAAAAGTTCATAGGTATCTCAGTTGTCAAGACAGAGACATTAGGCACACATTGTTCAAAAATATCACCAGAACTGAGAGGCAGATTCAATGAAATCTAGAGATAATGAAGGGACCAGCTCCCCTTTCGGCAGTCTCAGCAGCCGAACATGTGCTTGTATGACATTGTCCTGGACACTAGAAAGTCAGATGCCTGCCTCGTGACAAGAAACCAATCAGAAGTTAGCTGGTGGCACTATGCTTTACGACCCTGGCTGTACTTTACAGACAAGCACACAGCAATGATGCAGAGACTAGCAACCACCCTGGGAGGGTCTATGGGCCATAACAACCAGTTGACCAATCAACACAGGGCAAACCCTCCAAGCCTGGAGCCACACAAATCCTGAGCCTGTGCATACCCCTAGACACTCCCCTTACGCTGCCCTATAAGATCTCTATGCAGACGCTTCAAGCTGTCATCCATGGCAGGTGGATGAAAGACCCGAGCTAACATGGGGCTAGCTCCTTAAAAAACAATAAAGCCTCATGCAGTTTGCATCAAGCTTTCAACTCCACCTGGTGATTGGGGTGACGGAGGTCCTGGGCTGAGTTCCTGGAGGACTGAGTTTCACAACCAGATGCATCAGGTTTTATGTGATGGACTAAGGGTGATTGCTGGTAAACAGTAACCAACCACCTTATGAGAGGTGCTTACTGATGAGTAGACATTTGCCTTTAGGTTTCTGCTTACTTGGCCAGAGCCCTTAGTAGAACATTGTCACCAGCACTGCCAGTTTGGTGTGCCACTTTGGGCCTTATATTTTCTATTGGTGTGAAGAGACACAGTGAGCAAGGCAAATTATAAAAGAAAACATCTAATTGGGGCTTGCTTATAGTTTCACAGGGTTAGTTCATAATCATCATGGCAAGAATCCTGGTAGCAGGCAGGCAGGCCTGGTATTGGGACTGTAGCTGAAAGCAGAGAACCTGATCTTCAAGGAGGAGGCAGAAAGCAAGCTTGGACCTGGAGTGTGCTTTTGAAATACTAGGGTGATATACTTTTTTCAACGAGGATATAACCCACAATCCTTCCCAAAACAAAATATAATATATCAATCAGCTAGGAATAAATCAAGCAAATGTGATGTTCTATTTCAAACCATCACAGATGTGATCTGTGTTAGTTACTTTTCTCATCATTGAAACAAAACACTTCACACAAGGTAACTTAATGCAAGGAATGCTCATTAAAACTTACATTTGGTAGAAATACAGTCCATATTGATGAGAAAACATGGTATGGTGGTTTGAAGAAGGGTCCAAATACGTTCACTAGGGAGCAGAACTGTTTGCAAGGAGTGCATATGATTGGGAGGTATGTACTAGTAGAGGGAAGCCCACTGAAGGTGGGCTTTGAAATTTCAAAAGCCAATGCCCCCAACCAGTGTCTCTTTCTTGGCCTGCAAATCAGGCAGTAGTTCTCAGCAACTGCTGTGGCATCTTATGTGTCGCCATGCTCCACACCATGATGATTGTTTTGGACTAAATGTCTGAAACTGTAAGTAAGCCCCCAATTAAATGCTTTCTTTTTGGTCTCCTCAGAGCAATGGAACAGTGACTAAGACATAGGGCCACAGAATCAGGGTGTACATTTCACACTGCATTTGTTGTGTGGAAGAAAAGTGTGATAAGTGTCTTGCTTTACTTGTTTTCTGTTCTGTTCTGTTTTTGTCTGTTTGTTTGCTTTTGCTACTGTTTTCCTTATGTTCAAAACCCCACTTATGAAGGGTGCTGCCCATCTCAGTTCACCTAGATAATCTATTACAGATGTATTGAGAGAGTTATGTCTGTTGTGATTCTAAATTTTATCAAATAAAATTATCACAAGATCTCAGTGTGTTACCCAGGCTGAGCTCAACTTATAGGATTATGTATAGAAGTATAAGAGCTAGAGATGTAAACCTTCATGAAAAGCTAAATTATCTCCAATTTTACTTAAAAATTGAGATTATAATATAATTACAATATTTAACTCTTCCTTTTCCTACATTCCTAATTTCCAATAACTACCCCTTACTTCTCTTTAATATTCATGGCTTATTATTTATTAATTCTTATTACACACGTGTATATGTGCATACACATTTGTGTGTATGTGTGTGTGTGTGGTGTGTGTGTGTGTGTGTGTATGTGTGTGTATATGCAGTCTACATAATCTTACTTGTATCTGTGTTTTCAGGGATGAACTTTAATATGACTGAGTTAAATTTATAGCACTGTAAAACATTACAGTATTTGTTTTCATGGCATTCTATGTTTCTTATGTTTCTTTCTTTTCTTTTCTTTTCTTTTTTTTTTTTTTTGGTTTTTTGAGACAGGGTTTCTCTGTGTTGTTTTGGAGCTTATCCTGACACTCGTTCTGGAGACCAGGCTGGCCTCCAACTCACAGAGATCCTGCTGCCACTGCCTCCAGAGTGCTGGGATTAAAGGCTTGTGCCACCAACGCCCAGATCTATGTATGTTTCTTAATTTAGTATTAACTATAAAATAAATCCAACATTTCCTTCTAGTACTATAATGGATGTGAAAGCTTAACAGAAAATGAAATGGAGAGTTTCTAACTGCTGGTATCAGCTGGAAACTAAAGCTTCAAACCAAGGTAGAGGAAGGAACTTTGGTCGCTTTTAAGGAATTGTAAGCAAAACAGTGAGCACTCTTTTACAAACACAGACTTAACATTTAAGTATCTGACAGAGAAGTCAAGCCTGATGACAACTTGTATGTGTATTTACATAGACTTGTCGACTTACAGAAAACTTTCAAAACTTCAGATCAAACTTTTAATAGGATGTGCATTTTCTGACAATTGATTTGCATGGAATCAATTTCAAAAAAGCAAATCAGCCTCTATGCTTCTAAAGGCTCATGCAGTTAGCTCTTTGATTTTGCCTTAGCAATTACACAATCAGTTACAATGATCAATCTGGCACCAAATTTCACATGCCTGTTCCCATGTGTACAAAGTTCTTATTCACAAAATTTAAGAGATTTCTGACTGATGATGAAAAATATCTCAAATGTATTTTACTGTTAAAGAATATTTACTCATTTTGTTGGTTTTTCCAAAGTGATATTCCTTCTTTTGAATGATACTGTAAATTGATATTTCTTTTCTCTGACTATTACAAGTATTTCCAAAAGTATTGACACTTTTTTCTCAGAATATTTCAAGTGGTTCCAAAAATAATCAGGCGATAGATCAGGTAATTGTTCACTGGCCTGCTGAGATGAATGTGTGTGATTATTACTTTCCAGCACTGCTTTCAGAAGCAAGAAATGAAATAAAAAGCTACATTAATAAATATTCACTTTCCATTACATTGTAGACAGAGTTATTTAAATTAATGAATGAAATATGTGGATCAGAGAAATTTTATTTTTAAAAAAAATAGTTGCACTCTCTTTTTAAAAAGTAAAAGTATTATAATGTTATTTTCCCTTTGTACAATGGAATATTTAATGTTATATTATTTGAGTCTTTTCCCTCACTTCTTATGATATATTCATTTCCTTAAAAACTGGAACTAAAACTGTACAAAAGACATAAATTAATCATTTGCATAATTGCTTAGCCAATAATAGCTCTCAAATATTCTAATTCTTATTGTGATATATTTGAATGTTTATTTTTATTTATTCTTTGAAAATTTTAACATGTATACAATGGATACTACATTCACAACTCACTTCCCATACCTAGATCATCCTAAGATCCCCGTTACATCTCTCTACCAACTAAGAGTACCTTTTTATAATTTTCAATTTCATGTTTAGTTTTTTAATCTCACTGTATCTAATTAGTATGTATTTTGGAAATGGCTTATCATTTTTCCCAGGAGACAGTGATGACAATGAATTCAACTTCCTAGGCTTCACAGATGCTTTGCTTATATGAGTGTGCTGCAATCTACCAAAGGCTCCATTTCACCAGGGGAAACCAGGCATTATGTTATTTAAATGTTATTTCTCATTGACAAATTTATTTCCTATTCCTCAATAATTACTGTTGATATATATATATATATATATATATATATATATATATTATATATATATGGCTTTATTTTACATTGACCCATTTAGGAATAATCATGGACAAGTGACCAAACAAACACATATTCAAAGCCAATTAGATATGTTGTTTATAAGGAATAATATAAAACAAACTTGGCATAAAAGAGTTAATTTGTTAAAACTCCTTTCATCTTCATGGAGTACTACATAAAGACAATACTAAAAGTTTTACCTCTTACATTAATATGATCACTTGTTTAGATTCTTCTCATGAATTTGAGAAGGACTCAGAAGGAACTAGGGAAAATTCTATACTGCCTGCTTCAGGCCTTGTCTTGCTGATATGTGGTCACTAGGGCAAACCTGCAATGTCCAAGATGCTAGGAGATGCTCAAGATTCAGGAGACTCAACCCTTACTTCAGGAGCACTATAAGTCTTCAGTTGTTCTTTGTAGGGATACTTGTAACTTCTGTGACTAAGGAAAGTTTCTGTGGCCAGGCATAAGTCAAGGGTGTTCCAAGAGGCCACTGTGTGAAGATGAATCCTGGATGAAGACCCCGTGATGATGGAGATGACGGAGTTGTGAGACACCTACCAAGGACATCTAGTAACAGAGTGTGGAACAAGACTAGGAGAGAGAAGTGTGTTGCAGTTAAAAAGCCTGATAGGGGATGGAGATCTTAAGAGTGCTTTGACATCACACATGGAGACACAGAATATGGAGTTTGTCCAGCACATTTTTGGTCTTGCTTTGGTACAGTATTTCCTCATTTTGCTCCCATTTTTCCCTTTTTGCAATGGTAAAGTTTATTTTGAGCCACTGTATGTTAGAAGTATGTGATCTGAATTCTTTATTCTGTTTTACAGGGAATACAGTTAAAAGACTGCTATGGGTATCAGATACTTTGAACTATAGAATTTTAAACCTGTTGAAACAGTGATTGACTATGGGGACTTTGGAAGTTGAACTAAATGCATTTTGTGCTATGATATGACTACAAGCCTATAGGGGCCAGAGGATGAAATGTGGTAGTTTGAATGAAAATGGCAAGTATAGGCTCATAGGGAGAGGCATTATTTGAAAGGACTAAGATATGGGGTCTGGTTAGAGGAAGTGTGCCACTGGGGTGAGCTTTGAGGTTTCAGAAACTCAAGCCAGTCCCAGTAGTTCATTCTCTCTTCCTGCTGTCTGCTGATCCAGAAGTAGAACTCTCAGCTCCCTCAATAGCACCATGCTTGCCTATACTCTGTCATGCTTCCCACTATGTTGATAATGAACTAAACCTCTGAAACTGTAAGCCAGTCAAAATTAAATGTTTTTCATTATAAGAGTTTCCCTGGCCATGGTGTCTCTTTCCAGCAATAAGAACCCAACTAAGGCTCCCCATTATACTTGGTATTGAAAAAACTGTTAATTCCTGCATTTTGTCTTTTGATTAACCTCTAATGGACATCATCCATAGAAGACAAAGACATTTATGTATGAGAAAAACAGTAGGGAACAGCCTGAAATTCTTAAACTGAAAGAAGAGGCAATTCCTGTTTTAAAACAGTGGCTTGTGTATTACAGTTTTTCTATGATTATGTATTAAATACCCCTTTATGTACCACTTCAATAAGATAGGTAAGTTAATTTTAGAATATAAGAAAATAATATGAGCTTATGTTTCTGGCATCATTGTTAAAATTAAAAAATCACTGTGGTATCTAAAATAGCAAAGCTAATAATAAACACAATGATGAGCAGTTACTGGATTTCCATCTGTTAAATTTTGAAGCTCAAACACAGCAATGACAACAATAAAACTATATATAGCATAAGCTGCCATTCTCATACCTAAATCAGTTTCTAATTTGGTCTCTAATTGAAGTTATTTGTTTTCAATTTTCCTCTCACTACAAACATATTTGTGCAAACATTATTCATTCATAAATATGCATAAATACCCAAAGTCATGTAGAATTATTTATCATCAAACAATCATTACATTAATTTGTACCTTATAAATTATAAACAATAAAATATATTGTCTTACATGTAATAGTTTATTGATTCTATTGTCAATTAGGCAGATTCATATTACATTGCAGAAAAATAAACAAAACCAATATTAAAACCAATACATTTTCATTATGAAAGCATCAATAGCTACAACATTTAAATTAGTATTTCCTAAAATGTACATGAGAGTCACGATACAGTATAGAATAATTTGAAGTTCTTGATAAAATTGCAAAGGGTTAATCTTAAAACTCTCTCTGATGTACTTAAATGTCATAAAGAGAGTGCACGTTCAATTTATTCTAGAGAGTCTATATCAAAATACATTAAAGTTTGGGACTCATTGATATAGAGAAACAAAATCTATTCATTTACTAAAAATTGTAACACATTTTAAAATATGCTATGTAATATTTGGAAAATATCAAAATTCTTTTGTAAATTCAAATAATCAAACAATAATATGCATTAAAAATTCATACAGAGATCTCAGTGGCTAACACTGCTGGAATACAGCAATGATGGCCAGAATTCAGATCTCAGAATTAACATGTTTGATGTTTCTCAAACACTTTTATTTCCAGCTCTGAGGAGTATGCTGGTCTTATCTGACTTTCATCTGTGTATGGGCAAGTTTGCCTGTACACATATACTGTTAGATTCTCTTTTTCTCTCTCTGTCTCTTTTTGTCTCTCTCTGTCTCTCTCTATACACACACACACAAACAAAGACTCACACAGACACACAGACACACAGACACACAGACACACAGACACACACACACACACACACACATTGGCCACACACTATGAACATTTGGGCAACAAATTCTCAATAAATTTATAAAGTTTTTTTTTTTTGCAGTAGAGCTAAACCTACCACATATTATTTGTTGATAAACAGACAAATATAATTGAAGATATCAGGAAGCATTATATCATTTCTACTCAGCCAGTGACAAACTACCTGCCCTCTGGGCTATAAACCCTGCTTATTGCACTTCTACAGCATGCCCATTATTTTTATCATGGTCATGGGCATCTGATTTTGAAAGGACATAAAATAAATGGTCTCCTTTTCATTAAAACACACACACACACACACACACACACACACACACACACACACAAAACAGCTTGGGGAATGAATGTACAATTCAAAGAACTATCTTCAGCTCAAATTACATTTCATGTTGCTAGAGATGGACTAAACATTTGTCTGACTTGCAGTAATATCTCACTGAGCTCATTTACACTTCATTTAAAGTTTTGCTTTGTTTTAAGTTGATACCTTTATGAATAATCATGGATAAATGGTCAAATTTAATGTTCAATTGCATTTATATATGCCATTTACCAGAAATAACTTAAATTTTAAACCTACCATAAAACAAGATCAATTTCTTTGGGAGCTCATTTTCTGTCATCCATCACTAAATAAGGCCAAAAAATAAAACTTCTAACTCTTCCCTTAATGGAATAACTTTAGTTAGAGTACTCCATGTAGCTGTTGTAATTTTATTTAGTGTACATTCACATATTCAAATACTATGTTCCTTTTAAAATACCATACTAATTCCTTCAGAATTCTATCTAATGAATTTTGATCAAATTTCCACCAATTACTTCCTAATTTCTCCAGAATTGCATCCCAAATCTCTTTTAAAACCCAATCGAATTCAATTTTTATTGTTCATATACTTCTTGATGTGAGGCCACCCTTGGGAGCAGAAGCATGATTGATAGCCAGGAGCTACACTTTTAAGTAAAACTGATTTTCTCACCTAGAAGCCATCAACTATCCAAAGCTTCTCTTTTCTTCTTATGGGTAGAAGCTCACGAACTTCTTCCCACACCATCCTAGTACATTAAATGGCTAGATCTTGTTTATGTCTTGTACAGACTACTATAGATGCTGAGTTCATGTATGCAGCAGTTCTGTCATATTCTGAAAGCACTATTTTGTTCCAGAAATACTAGACCTCTGAGTCTTTCAGTTTTTCATTCTCTCTTTTATGATTGTCCATGAATCTTGGGGAAGGGCAT
Organism: Cricetulus griseus; assembly: GCF_003668045.3. NCBI lineage: Eukaryota > Metazoa > Chordata > Mammalia > Rodentia > Cricetidae > Cricetulus > Cricetulus griseus. The sequence goes on from NC_048595.1 coordinate 406,701,879, forward strand.
GATGTAGATGTCTCTTTTGTGACTGAGGTCTCCATTGACATTTTTTCCCAATCTTTGACAATTTGTGAGTTTCTGTATTAACCACCATCTACTGCACAAAGAAATTCCCGGATGAAATCTGAGAGCTGCACTACTCTACAGGTCCAGAGGGGGAAAAATGTATTAACCAATATGGATAGGTCCAGTTAGCTACATAATAATAGTAGGTTTACCCAGAAGCACAGAAACTCATCAAAAGATGTTTTTCGTGAAGATATATATATATATATATATAATATATATATATAATATATATATGTATATGTATCCAAATTTATGTTTCCTCCTGTGCAATGAGCCATGAATCCCATTAGACAGTTGGTGATTACTTGTGGTTTGAAAGAAAATGAGCACCATGGTGAGTGGCACTTTAGGAAGTGTGGCTTTGTTCACATAGGCATGGCTTTGTTGGAGGAAGTGTGTCACATTGGGGGTAGGCGCTGAGGCTTCTTAAGCTCAAGCTACACCCAGTGACACAGTTTACTTCCTGTGGCCTGCAGAGAAAAATGTATTTATCCGGTAAATGCTCTTTATCCGGCACTATGTCTACCTGAGTGCTGGCATGTGCCAACATGATGATAATGGACTAAACCTCTGAAACTGTAAGCCATCCCACTTAAAAGTTTTCCTTTATAAGAGTGCCATGGTATCTCTTCACAGCAGTAGAAAGCCTAAATAAGACACCATTTGGAACCAGGAGTGGGGCATTGCTGTGATAGACCTGACCATGTTCTTGTTTGGTGGAATATAATCATTGTGATTGTGGGTTAGAAAAGCAGTTAAATATTTTAAGTGCTGTTTAATGGGCCATGCTAGTAGGAGCAAGGAAGACATGCTCTGAGTGAAATTTGATGAGGAGGCCTGGCTCAAGAGGTTTCAGAGAAGAATTTGAATATGTTGCCTAGAGATCATTCTGATAATATGTTGGTGAATGAGGCTGCATTTTCCCTTGTCCAAAATGTCTGCCTGAGGCTAAACTGAATTGTTTTAGATTAACTTTATCGGCAGAAAAAAATCTCCAAGCAACATAGTATAGACTATGGCATGAGGTTATTAATGTGAACTCTAATGAAGATTTATAATGAAAAAGAGCAGGCTGAGTAGGGTAATTGACAAAATGTAAATTTTGAAGAGAAAAAGTACACCAAGAAATACATTGGTGACCTTGGGGAAAAATCCCACTGAGATAATTTTCCAGCTTATGGAAAGGAAATAAATAAAAGCTTAGAGCTTGATGCTGTGGTGCATGGCTTTGATCCCAGCAGTCAGAAGGCAAAGTGTGGAAGATCTCTGAGTTTGAAGCCAGCATGGTGTATAGAGCAAGTTCAAGGATAGCTAAGTTTAGGCAGTAAAGATAAAAAAGTAATTGGCCAATATGTAATTGAATGGAAGGGGCATGGCTCAAGACCAGCAAACAGCAGAACTTGGAAGATTCAGTAACATGTTCCTAGTTTTAAAGATAAGGTTAGAAGAAATGGATTATGGAATATGCTCCCCTGAAGATTAAGGAAGGCCACTGAGGCCAGGCATGTGTCAAGGGTGTTCCTTAATGGATGCCTTAATGGAGAGGGTATTTTGTGAAGCTGTGAGACTGAAGCCTGGATTGTCATAGAGAATCCAAGATTTTAGAGATGCCAGGGTCATGACATACCTGCAGAGGAAGCTGCTAACAGGAAGTAGAACCAGCCCAAGAGAAAAAAGTGTGTTGCAGTCAACAAAGCTGAATGGAGTTGAAGAGCTGAAGAACATTTTGACATCACACATAAAGATTCAGAGTTTGAAGTTTGCCAGTCATTTAAAGAAATTGAATCCTTCCTCACCTCATCCTCACCAGCAGCCAACAATTCTGAAGAGCTGAACTTTAGCGTCCTTATCACAATTTTTTTCTTACCCTTTCTTTTTTTTAGTTTTTTTATTTTTTATATATTTGAATTGCAAACAAGATTGAATTACATGATGTTCCCAGTTCCCTTCTCTCTCCCTTCCTCCTCTACCACCCCCCAACTAAAATCCTACCTATCATATGTACTTTCTTCTAATCTACACCTGACTCAAAATTTCTTCTTCCTCATGAACTTTGCACCCTTCATTTTCTTCCCTTCTCACTCTTGTAGATTCCGCCCCCCTTCCCATGTTCTCAATTTGCTCAGGGGATGGTGACCCTTTCCCCTTCTCCAGAGGACAAGGTTTGTCTCTTTTAGTGTCTTCCTTGAAAATTTTATACATGTATACAATGGATACTACATTCATAACTCATTTCCCATATAGGCTGCTTCCAGTTACTGGCTATTACAGACAGTGCTGCTATGAACATCATTAAGTTCTCTTAGATGCCTTTCAGTATAGGCTGATTTTTTCTTAGGGCGAGTTGGGGTAGGGGTAGTCACAGAAGTCTTATATGTCTTTCTTTCTCAACTGTGAGTTGGCTGTCATCAATAGCACTGGAGGCATATCTGGGTCTGAGGTCCTACTTCAGCTGGGTGTTGTAGGGTATTTGTACACTGTGAGAAGATATATTGCTGTTATTGTTGTAATAAAAAGCTGAATGACCAAAGGCAGGCAGGAAGTAATGGTGGGACTTTCAGCAGAGAGCGAACTCTGGGAAGAAGAAAGCAGACTCCCCAGTCAGGCAAAGAAGAAGCAGGACTTAACATGAGCAGAGGTATCAGCCACAAGCCATGTGACAGAATGTAGATGAATAGAAATGGGTTAATTTAAGTTATAAGAACTGGTTAGGTAGAGGCCTAAGCTGTAGACCAAGCTTTCATAATTAATAAGGTGTCTCTATGTCATTATGTGGGAACAGGGTGGCATGACAGAGAAAAATTCATTACAGATGAGGGGTCTGTTGATGTCTGTGTCCCATGTTACCACTGAAGGCCACTGAGATGTCCTTGGTCTGTTCTGCTGCCTGTGGAAGCATCTCATAAGAAGACCCACCTACCAACCCCAGAGTACCTGCCACTTCAAGACTGTATAGAAAACAAACTGAAAATGGAGTCATCTATGCCTAAAGTCCCCCCTTTACCATTCTATAAATCACAAAACCCTATATGCCACATGCACAGTCTATACATCTGCAGAGAAATTAAAGTACTTCAGTTTTTCTGATTAAAAACAAATCTGCTTTTGGAAAAAAAAAATCACTCTGCACAAAGCCTACATACCATAATAAAAATTACTTTGAATTAATGTTAAATAGTTAATGAAAAAACAGAACACAAACATTTTGAAATAGTAATAAGGACACCATAAATTGCCTATATCACATTTAAATTAAAATAGTTTTATTGGAACATACTTACAAAAAAGGAAGAAAGCTGTTTGTAGGTGGAGTTTTCCTATACAGACTGCCTGCTCCCAAATAACTGGTGGCTGCTTCCCAAATAACTGACTTGGAGACTTAATATAAATCATAAATTCTTGGCCAATAGCTCAGGCTTGTTACTAACTAGCTCTTACAACTTAACCTATTTCTATTAATCTATGTATTGCCATGTGGTTCTTGGCTTTACTCGTCCTTCAGCATGTCTTACTCCTTCTGTGTCCTCTCATGACCCATCTTACTCTGCCCTTCCTCCTCCCAGAGTACACTATTTCTAGCTGTCTCACCTATGCTTCCTATTTGACTACTGACCTGTCAGATTTTTACTAAACAATGAAAGTAATACATATTTACAAATACAGAAGGATTATTCTACAGCACATGTTTATAGAAAAGTTATACAAACACCAGAGATAAACTTACCTTATTGAGCTAAATTCAGATACAAAAATTTATGGGTTCATAACAAAAGACATAACTGAACAACTTCTTTTATAAAGTCAATTGTTAAATCATACCTCCAAAACCGCCCGAGGCCCACCACTACGTGGGCCGTCTCTGCCAGCCTCCTGAGTTCTGCCTGCACGTGGATGGATAAAATAATACAGAGACATATTAGGTACAAAGCTGCTTGGTCAATGATTAGGATTTCTCATCTGTTAGCTCAGTCTTAATTATCATAAATCTATATATTTTATAAGACTTATGGAGGATGCCTTCTGTTGGCACCCTCTCTTGCCAGTGACTCAGATCCTGCCGCTGGAGCATGCGAAGGGGAAAGGGGGACTCTTCCTGTTTCTCCTTGCTTAAATATGAGTCTCCTTGCTATGTCTCTTCCTGCCTGGATCACCACTTCTCTACTACATTTCCCAGAATCCTCTTTGACTCCTAGTCCCATCTAACTTGCTGTTTCATTAGCCAAACAGAACTTTATTCAATAATAAATAATATAATCATACACAGAAGTACATTGCCATCAGTCAATATGTTTTGAACCGTTATTTAAAAATGCAAGAAATTGTGACTGAGGGCTAGAGAGATTTTGCAACCATTAAGAGTACTTGCTACTTTTACAGTTTGGCTCCCAGAACCTATACCAGGTGCCACCTCCAAATCAAGGGCATTCAATAACCTTTTTTGGCCCCTGTGGATACTTGTATGTTTGCCCCTTCTTATAGACAGATAATCAAATGTATACATGATTAAAATTCAAATAAATCTTAAAACATAGACAGTGAACATACTTGAGTAGTTTAATGCTCCAACTGCAACAAGTCCGTGAACTTAGTGATTTTTATCATTTGCGAATAACTTTATAGGCATGATACTTGGTAGTACAACAATGGTATTTACAAGTTTCTGGTTCACTTCTGGACATGAAAAGCATCTAAGTAACATTTCGCTTGATGTCCTCAAGCATAATAAAATTATGATTTTAAGATGAATCAATGCTTAAGAAAATGATTTTGCTATGGATATACAATGCAAAATTGTAACAAAATGGTATTCAGTCACTGATACTTTGTTATTTGGATACACAGAAAGACAGACAGACAGACAGACACACACACACACACACATAATACTTTCCCATGTCATTTATAGTTAACCATTGATTTCTAAATAACCATATATTAAGGGTTTATTATTATTTGTATAACAAAATATCAAACATATATGCTGGCATCACTAACTGTGTCAGTCAAATGACCCCGATTTCAAGGACAGGTCTTTCTTAGAGAATAAATGATTCTTCACCTACTTTGTACTACCTAATATCACTCAGCAACAGTAATCTAACTGAAGAATGTAAAAACATTTTGAGATCATATAGACAGTTCTTTCTGTTCAGGTACTTCAAATCATTGACTTTTTCCACTTTTTTTCATTTAAAATATCTGTCAGGTATATATTCTGAAGAAATTTTAATACTTAAATATAAGGAAAATTATAAAATTCAAGTTTCGTCAATGTTGGTTTTAATTGTCTTTCAGTTAATGTGAAATGAAGTGATTTTATGTTGTGTTATGTATTTTAAAATGCTATTTTCTAAAACTTTTCCCTAATAGCCAGGCTCTATGAATTTTTACCTAATGCAGGCAATTTTATTACCAATAAAATAAGGAGCTAATAACCTTTAGACATGATGGAAAGAACTCTGAAACTACTATTCCTACTGAATAAAAGTGTTCTTTTAGTTGTTACAAATGATAGATAGAAACTTTCATTCTGCTGCTTTTCTTTTGTGAAATTGAGCCTCTGAGGTCCAATGTCCCTTCAGTAGTTAACTAGTCTATCTAAATCATCATGGTATGAAATGCTTTACAGAGTTAATTGATTTATTTTGTTCTATATTTTAACTTTTGTGATTCAAAAGAAATAAATGGGAAAAGAGTACCTGAAATATCATATAGTTTTACAGGCTTATTTAATGAGTTTCATTTGGTAAAGGATAATTATTTTCACTCATTTATGTCATGGGTCTGTTTTTATATTTCTGTGTGTGTGTGTGTGTGTGTGTGTGTGTGTGTGTGTGTGTGTGTGTGAATGCTAAGACATAAAGTTATGTGTCATAACAGTCTTTCTACTTTTTCTTTGACAAGTTCTGTCACTGAACTGAACCTGTACCTCACTGGTACTCCTTCTACCACACCCATGTTGAGACTTCAGGCTCTTTTGTACATAACTTGTGATATGTATGCTGTAGATTAAACTCAGGTCCCCATGCTTGATTAATGAACACTTATTTAATCTGCTGCCTCCATTCCTAACATTTTTTTATCATATTGTCCTACAGTGAACTTAGTTATTTGAAAATAATTTACAAATGTTTTTAAAATGTAATCTTAAATTATTTTTAAGATTAAATGTAATCATCTCATTATAATTTAAGAAAGCTAATATAAATCCAGATTTACAATAGGAATATATAATCAATTTAAAAGATCTTATTACCACTGCCAGGTATAAAACTCTAAGAGATATTCCAGCATCAGCAGTGGTATAGTGAATTGAGTTCTTTCCTCCCTTCTTTCTCCTGTGTTTTCCCTCCAAGTCAGTCTATCTTTCTATCTTGATCAGATTCGGTGGGAGTTAAAGGTTAAAGCTCTGTTTTTATATGATGGCATTATTGTTTGTTTTAAAATCTTGTTGTTGAATTTTGAAACACTCTATGTAGCCAAGAGTAGCCAAACTAGAGACTCTTATAATTCAGGCTACCAGGGATGAGTGGGCTAATTGTGTACCACCATGCCCTCATGTGTTCCTAACCTTATAACAGATTTCATGCTCCTAGATAATTTTGAGGGTTGCTTAAAATCTTCTGAGCATCTGGAAATTGCTCCTACAATATCAGTGAATCAAACCAGAGCGTCAAGATGACAGTTGATGAAACTTAAATGTAACATTCATCCATAAAAACTATCATTATCCATTCTGATGATTGGTTTATGTAGAGGCTATAGAGTTCATATCTTAAAGGAGCAAGGTTTGGGTTACGTAAACTCTCCATATAACTTGTCTTTCAATAACTCTTTAGCTGACACTACAGTTGTTAATACTACTGATATCTACATTAATGACATAAATATAACTGAAAGAAAAAATCTGTACCACTTAGAAGGAAAGTGAGAATTACAAGAATACAGAAGAATACATCTGTTTGGAACATAAAACTGTTTGGACCATAAAACTCACATGCTAAGTTGTTACAGAATAGATAGAAAGATACAACAAACTTGGTAAGTTGGTGGCAATGCTTGATCCCTAAGAAAATATCCATTTGACCAACTTACCAATAAAAGATGTGTCATTTGAATGAGGTAAGTTATCCACAATTTATGTCTAACTTATATATCCCTTTACCAAGCACATTCAAATTCCAGTCCTAATTGAAAGATATTCTTTTATGGATGTCACAAGAAAAAATCCACTAAAATGCAGAGAATTACCATATTTCAATTAGGTATTACAGTCTATTTTAGATGATGTAATATTCATTGAAATAACAGCCTAGATTACTTTGTGGCTTATCCAAAAAGAGATATAACACAACATAATATCAGAATAAGAAAAATATGAAGTTTTTTCTCAGAATATGTGATAGTGCAGTCAACTTGTTTAGATGATAACATTCTACAATATCACTAATATTTCCTGCTTTCCCCCATCTCTCAGTGAAGCTTCACTTGATTCTTTGCTTGCATTCATATCGTAATGAAGGAAGAGAAAGAACAAGCCATATCTTCTCTATACTACAGCTGGAGAGAAACATATTGTCATCCTCTTCATGGAGAATAGTCACATTCTTCCTCATGAATGTATGCAGTTCAGGAAAGATATGATTACTGGACAATGGGCAAGTCTAAACAACAAAGCACACTCTGAAAGTAAAGCAAGATTCTGCGCATGCTCATCTCTCTGTTCACATTGCCTAATCACTGTGCACTCAGCATTACCATATAAAGCTATAGGTAGGTTTACAGATAGGACATATACAAAATTATTTATCAATTCTATAATGCAATCAACTTATGGGAAAGTTACAGTTGTATTAAAGGATTGGATGATATCTTGCATATCAATAATTTTATATAAATGTATTTAATATAGCAAAGATTCTTGTAGGTTTTTGTGACATGTGTCTTTTTATATTTATCTAAAGCTCATAATTGAAGCTTCCTAGATAATAAATAATTAAGACAACACTATCTAATAGTTAACATTTTATGTGTTTTCTGTATGTTATCACTGTGGAATAACCCCTTTGTACTTTTGTATTTATTGCTGTAATTGGTTTAATAAACAAGATGACTGGCCAGTCATTGAATAGGATAAATTTTGGCACCAGAGCCAGACTAGGAGAATACTGGGAGGAAGAATGGAGTCTGGAGGGTTTCCAGCCAGCCAGAGAAAGAGTCAGAAATATAAAATGTAATAGACATAAAAGCCACCAGCTTCAGGGCAGCACATGGATTAATAGAGATGGGTTAAATTATGAGAGCTAGTTAGTAACAAGCCTGAGCTATTGGCCAAGCATTTATAAATAAGTCTCTAAGTCAGTTTTTTGGAAAAGAGCTGATGGTGTTTTCCAAAAGAGCAGGTGGTGGGACAAGGCAAATTATACTTACATGTTATTAGAATCTCAGAAGAAATTATAAAGCTTTGGTAATACAATTATTTTCAAGAAAATTAAAATGGAGGCCACAGTGTGTATGTTGGTTAAGGTGATTTCTATAATTTAAGGAATATACCCCTGAGTACTATGTATGAAGACCTTGTTGCTAGAGTTCTTGTTATTTGGACTGGTTCATTAGTTGTAGTAATTTTATATGCTCCATATTGTAAATATGGTATGTTACTCTCTTCAGAAATCCAAACAAACAGTGCCACTGGATCTTGGCCTGTGAGCCCAAAGGAACTTTTAAATGTCTTCATGTAGGCATATACAGGTGACTAGCAGAGTGATGAACCAGGGATTGAATTCAATTCACTTTGCGCCATACTCTTAATCCTTTTCATGAATACTATGTTGTTGAAATTTATATGATGATAGGTAAAAAAAGATAAAAAACAAATAATATAATTTAAATAATAAATATTGAACAGAATGACCATATTTAAAATATGGTCCTTCATACTTGTCACCTTGAATTTTGCCATGACAGGGAGCATGGCAGCAGGCAGAAAGGTGTGGTGTTGGACCAGGGGATAAGACCTTATGTCTTTACATATAATAACTGGGAAGGGCTTTTGATACCCCAAGTCCTACCCACCATGACAAGCTTTCTCTAGTGAAGCCACACCTCTTAATCATATACAAATAATTTATCAACTGGACAAGTATTCAAATACATGAGCTGATGGGGGCCATTTCCACTCAAACTATCATACTTACTACATTTTTTTCTATGGGCCATATTGAGTAGCATGATTATACTAAGTGAATCCATTCAATATCTGCCGTGCCAAGGAATCAGTAATAAAATACTTGGCTTTTCCCTTACAATTGCCAAAGTATTTTCTGTTATGTTGGTATTATAAAAGATGCATAATTCTGATATCATTTACTAAATTTGATTAAATTATTTTGTGTCCTGACCAAAGTTTCTCTTACTCCATTTCTCCCATCCCCCACCCACCCACTCACCTGCCCACTTCCATCAATCCACTCCTACTCCTTCTGTGTTTCTGTTCAGAAAGGGCAGGCCTCCCATGGGTATCAAGCAAGAATGGCTTACCAAATTACACTAAGACTAAGCACCACTCCTTGTGTTAAGGCTGGGCAAAGCAGTCCAGTATGAGGAGTAGTTTCCTAAGAGCCAGCCAAAGCATTAGAGACAGCCCCTGTTCCCATTGATAGGAGTCCTATAAACAAACCAAGCTAAACAACTGTAATTCATATGTAGAGGACACAGGTTGGTCCCCTACAGGCTCCCTTGTTATGAGTTCCTATGAGCCAGGTTAGTGGTTTCTGTTTTGTTGTTGGTTTTTTTTTTTTTTTTTTGTGTGTGTGTGTGTGTGTGTGATATAATAAAATCTTTCCTCCATCTCTTCAGCAGGATTACCCAAACTTGTGTTAATGGGTCTCATGTTTCCATCAGTTTTTGGATGAAGGCCCCTTGATGACAATTGGGGTAATAACCAATCTGATTATGGGAGATGGCTACTTAAGACTATAGCTGGAAGTCTTGGCTGGGGTCATCCTTGTAGGTCAATGGAACTTCCCCTGTCTCATCAGGTTTCTATCTGATTCTGAAATGTCCCAACCCCTTTCTGGTCATCTCTTTCAGTACTCTCCCCTCTCCATCTATCCCCCAAATGAATTTCTTAATTTCCCACCCCCACAAACATCTAGTTTACCCAGTAGATTTCTTCTATTTTTTTTCTTCCAAGGAAGATCTATGCATCCTCACTTGGTCCCTTGTTACCTAGGCTCTCTGGAGCTATGGATTATAGCATGGTTATCCTTTACTTTACAGCTAATACCCACTTGTGATTGAGTACATATCATTTTTGTCTTTTGAGTATAGGTTACCTAACTCATATTGATCTTTTTCTAATTCTGTCCATTTGCCTGCAAATTTCCTGAAGTCATTGTTTTTTAACAGCTGAGTAATACTTCATTGTGTAAATGTATTACATTTATTTGATTCAGTTTCTTTGGTTCAAGGGTATCTTGGTTGTTTCCAAGTTCTGGCTATTATAAATAAACCTGCTATAAACATAGTTCAGCAAGTGTTCTTTTGGAATAATTGAGCATCCTTTCTGTATATGCCTAAATGTGGTTTACCTAGGTCTTGAGGTAGATTGATTCCCAATTCCCTAAGAAACCACCATATTGATTTCCCAAGTAACTGTATAACTTTGCACTCCTACCAGCAGTGAAGGAGTGTTCCCTTTGCTCTGTATACTCTACAGCATACGCTGTCACTTGTGTTTTTGATCTAAGCCACTCTAACAGGTGTAAGATGGAATTTTAGTGTCATTTTTATTTGCATTTCCCTGATGGCTAAGGATGTTGACCATTTCTTAAGTGTTTCTCTGACATAAGAATTTTCTGTTGAGAATTCTTTTTAGGTCTGTACCCCATTTTTTGACTGGATTATTTTATTTTTTGTGGTTTGTTTTTATATTTTTTTTTTTGGTTTGGTTTTTGTGATGTCTAGCTTCTTGGGTTCTTTATATATTTTGGAGATCAGCCTTCAGTTGGATGTGGGGTTGGTGAAAATCTTTTCCCATTCTGTAGGCTTCTTTGTCCAGTTGCAATGTCCCATGCTTTACAGCATCTTTTCAGTTTCACAAGATCCTATTTATTAATTTTCAATCTTAGTTAGTGTCTGTGCTACAGGTGTTTTGTTCAGGAAGTTGTCTCCTATGATGATGTCTTCAAGTTTACTTCCCTCTTTCTCTTCTGTCAGTATCATTGTAGCTGAATTTATATTGGGGTCTTTGATCCACTTGGACTTGAGTTTAATTCATAGTAATAGATTTGGATCTATTTGTATTTTTCTACATTCTGATAACCAGTTATGCCATTACCATTTGTTGAACATGCTTTTTTTTTTCATTGCATAAATTTAGTCTCTTTGTAAAAAAAAATTAGATGTCCTTTGGTGTGTGGATTTATTTCTGGAGGTTCAATTCAATTCCCTTGTCTGTTTTTCTGCCAATACCATGCTGAGTAAATCTCATATTTAAAAATTCAACAATTCAATATAATTTTAGAAGCCCACACTCCTTAATTTGATGTTTTTTGCCTTTTTTATGTTACAAAGTAATCTTTCTATAGACAAACAATTATTTTGCAATTGAAAATTTAAAGCTAACCAGCTTATGGTAATTTTAAAAACCCATATAGCATAGTATTTATGATTCTTTCAACAAGCACAATCTAGCAATACTAGTGTTCAAAGTCAATGATTCTTCTGAAATGTAAAGTAATTGGGCATGAAAGTAACATGAGAAATAGGACAAAGACTTGCTGGTAACATTCCCCTTATTTTTCATGATGTTCTTTGTTCTCACTTCTTACTTCCAGTTACTTTTGTTTTCCAAGAAATCTAAATCATTGCAATTGCAGCTATACAGCAATATACGTAGTTAATCATGTATCATTTTAAGATTATTTGTGTCACCGCAGATAAATTGCCGTACTTATTGCTCTTAAGTGTTCTGCATTTTTAATATTTTTCCATTTACAAGAAACTGATAGTGATAAATCCTTGGTTAATTAAATGATCCTATTGCCAAAAGACTTACTATTTATTCAGGGCTTATATACAGAATACTATACCAGCATTTTATGCAGACAAAGGATTTCTAGTGTTTTGATGTATTTTACTATGATATGAATGAAAGGTAAAAATAATGACAATATTTTCTTCTCATGATAGTAATTAAAAGTATCAAAGTACTGTGACAAAACACATAAATAATGTAAGGTTTTAAAGAGTCATAACAGCATCTATTTTATTCTTTCATGTAAGTTGTAATGAAATATGGTGTAGAAAATTAGAAAATACATTTTGAGGTTTTTTTTTGAAATACAAAAATTATTTTAATAAATTCCAATATAATGTGGAAGTTTCACTTATATTAAGCAATTAAACTGTATGTATTCTTTTAACAATACTGCTCATAAAATAATCTAGGCTTCAATCTCCTGTCTGTAAAATAGATGAGAGAAAGTTGGTTTTCTTTTTTTTTCCATTCATTTATTTAGCTCATAAATAAAGTTATGTACAATTATGATACACAATACAGTATGTTCACAATGGCATGGTTAAATTAAACCAATTAACATGCTATATCACACTTATTCATCGTTTTTGTTTTGAGAACACTTAAAGTATACTATCTCACAACTTTTAAAATATAGCCTATTGTTATCAACCATAATTATCATGCTCTCAGTAGACCTCAAGACTTCACAGAGTCCATGCCTCTTGTTCAACTGCAGTTTAATATCCTTAAACCAATCGTTTCTCCATTGTTAAAAGACCCACACTGAAGCCTAATAGCCACAATTCTGCTCTCTGTTCCCATAAGTTCATCATTTCTAGGTTACACATAAAATTGAAATTGTGTGACATTTGTCTTCCAGTGTGTCAATTATTATTTTATTGGCAAGCATATAACTTTACTACTTACTAAAGATGAAACCAAATTTGCATGCACAGGTGAGCACTCACTGAAACACCTTGGATTCATCACATATTTGAGTTTCAATTAGCTCTTTATATAAAAAGAACAATAATGGCAATATGCTATGCATCAATAACAGCAACAGCTTTTCCAGGTTCTGCAGTCATTTGAACAAAATTGTAGAGACATCCAGCACACTCCATTAAAAAAAAACCCAAAAAACAAAAAAAAACCCAAACAAACAACAACAACAACAAAGTAAAAAACAAAATCCCAGAAAACAGCACAGTTCTGTTACTTTTGTGGTACTTGGCACCATTTTTTTTAATTAGCTTCTCAGTCATCATCTGGGAAGAAATCATTCTGAGCAACACCATTAAAAACATCTCTGATAAAGCATGGTCACTACTATGTGTCATAAAGCAGGTCCACATATGAGTAAGTACATACCATGTTTGTCTATTTGTGATTGGGTTACCTTGCTCAGAATGGTTTCTTTGAGTTCCATCCATTTTCCTGCAAATTTCAAGATTCCATTGTTTTTTTTCTACTGAGTAGTACTCCATTGTGTAAATGTACCACAATTTCTCTATCCATTTTTCGGTTGAGGGGCATCTAGGCTGCTTTAAGTTTCTGGATATTACAAATAATGCTGCTATGAACATGGTTGAACATATGTCCTTGTTATATGAATGTGCTTATTTTGGGTATATGGTTAGGAGTGGAATTGCTGGATCTTGTGGTAGACTGATTCCCATTTTCTTGAGGAGTCCCATATTGATTTCCACAGTGGCTGTACAAGTTGGCACTCCCACCAGCAGTGGAGGAGTGTTCTTCTTTCTCCGTATCCTCTTAAGCATAAACTGTCATTGGTATTTTTGATTTTAGCCATTCTGACAGGAGTAAGATGGTATCTCAGAGTTGTTTTGATTTGCATTTCCCTGATGACTAAGGATGTTGAACACTTTCTCATGTGTCTTTCAGACATTTTAGATTCCTCTATTGAGAATTGTCTATTTAGTTCTGTACCCCACTTTTTTATTAGTTCTAGTTAGGGAACAAGCTTATTTCAAGTCCCTTCTCCCTCTCCCTCCCCTCACCCCCAAACTTCCTCCCCCACCCCCAGCCCACCCCCACCCCATCCACCCACCACTCCCCAGGCAGGGTAGGGCCCTCAACGGGGGCTCTGCAAAGTCCACCAAGTCTTCCTATGCTGATCCTGGGCCCTTCCCCATGTGTCCAGGGCCAGAGTGTAACCCTTCATATGGGATGGGCTCTCAAAGTCCCTTCTTGCACCAGGGAAAAATACTAATCCACCATCAGAGGCTCCCTGGAGTGCAGAGGCCTCCTTATTGACATCCAGGTTCAGGGGCCTGGATCAGTCTTGTACAGGCCTCCTGGACATCATCTGGGGTCGATGTGCTCTCCCTTTTTCAGGTCACCTGTTCCTGTGGGTTTCTACATCCTAGTACAGACACCTTCGTTCTTCATTCCTCCCTCTCTTCAACTAAATTCCCGATTTCGGCTCATTGTATATTTGTGGATGTCTGTCTCTGTTTCCATCAGCCACTGGGTGAGGGCTCTAGGATGGCATAAAGAGAAGTCATCAATCTCATTTTAGGGGGAGGGTTTTTAGGTTATCCTCTCCACCATTGCCTGGATTGTCAGATCGTGTCATCCTTGTAGGTCTCTGGAGATCTCCTTGGTTCCTGATCCCTTCTCGGGCCTACAGTGGCTCCCTCTGATATCGTATCTCTCATCTTGCTCTCTTTCCTCTATTCTTCCCCCAACTCAATGTTTCTGCCCCTCCGTTTCCTCTCCTCTTCTCCTCTTCTCTTGCTCTTATTGTAGCAGCTCCTTTCCCCCCCACCCTCATGCCCCCAATTAGTTCGGGAGTTCATGCCACTTCCATTCCTGGGGACCATTTATCCCTTAGAGTCCTTCATGTTTCCTAGTTTCTTTGGTGAAGAGCATTATATACTGGTAATCTTTTGCTCTATGTCTAAAATTCATATATCAGTAAGTACATACCTTGTTTGTCTTTTTGTGACTGGGTTACCTCACTCAGGATGGTTTCCTCTAGTTCCATCCATTTGCCTGTGAATTTCAAGATTCCGTTGCTTTTTTCTGCTGAGTAGTACTCCATTGTATAGATGTGCCACATTTTCTCAATCCATTCTTCAGAGAGGGGCATCTAGGTTGTTTCCAGGTTCTGGTTATTACAAACAATGCTGCTATGAACATGGTTGAACAAATGTCCTTGTTGGGTTGTTTAAAAGAGAACATCTTCAACAAATGGTGCTGGCATAACTGGATGAAAACATGTAGAAGACTATAGATAGACCCAAGCCTATTGCCTTGCACAAAACTTAAGTCAAAATGGATCAAAGATCTCAACATAAATCCAGCTACACTGAACCTATTAGAAGACAAAGTGGGAAATACCCTTGAATTAATCAGTACAGGAGACCGTGTCCTGAACATTATACCAGTAGTATAGACACTGAGGTCAACAATTGATAAATGGGACCTACTGAAACTGAGAATCTTCTGTAAGGCAAAGGAGACAGTCAGCAAGACAAAACGGCAGCCCACAGAATGGAAAAAGATATTCACCAACCCCACATCTGACAGAGGGCTGATCTCCAAAACATTTTGATGTTTATAATAAATACTTTTTGTTAAATATTAAAAAACATATAATTTTTGAATATTAAATCTTATCTTCATTCTTATATGTTAAGATAGGTGCAGTATTACCCAACTTTCCATTAACTTAACTTTTTGTCATCAAATTCATATGAGCTGGTATTGTATATCCTATTACTAAATATTATCAAATATATTTTGATAGTTCATTTTGAGTTGTATAAAGAAGTTCTAACTGAAAGGGAATATTTATATCCAAAATAACTTTAGGCAAATGCTATGTTGTCCCTTTGCACTATATTGGAAACTGATGCATGGAAAAACCCCAGGAATGAATGCATGGAAAAAATATTCCATGACAGTCAAGCTATAGCCTAGACACAGCAGACCACATGCTTATTAATTTTATAATATGAGTTGTGTGTATATGTCTGTGTGTGTTTGTGTGTATGTGCGTTTTTCACACATGCATCCATAAGTTGAAGAGAGGGGTCACTTTGCAGTGATTACCTCAGTCACATTCATCTTATATTTTTGAGGTATAATCTTGCCCTGATCCTAGAGCTTGTTATTTAGATAGACTGGCTAGACTGAGAGCGTAGAACTTCCCCTTCCTCTGCCGCTAACACTGGTGTTACAGGCATTGTTTTACTATGGCAGTTTTTTTTTTTTTCAGATTTCAAGGATCTATTTCTGTTAATGTTTCTATTTCTGTGACAAAATACCCTGAACAGAAGCAACTTATGGAGGAAAGGGTTTATTTCCCCTACAGCTCATATGTCCATCATGAAGGTAAGTCAAAGTAGGATCCTGAAGGCATGAACTGAAGCAATTGCCATAGAGGAATAGTGCTAACTGACTTGTTGCTCCTGAATTACTCAGTTTGCTCTAGATATACATATCTATATATATATGAACCCATATATTCATAATTTTAGTCAATAATGTTATGTTATCACAAAATAATAGGCACATATCTTTTATATAATCTCATTATTTCGATGAAAGATAGAACATGGATTATGCTCTCCATTTCCCTCTTACATGTTTACTTCAAAATATACTTGCCTTTAGTGACCCTAAATATAGTTAAGCTTCATAATTTGGTTCTGCCCTCTACAGTGCCATTTGTCAGCAAGTGGAGGCTCTCTATTCCAGAGATCAGCTGATTCCTGGCTTGTTATCTGACTTTCTCTAGAAGCTATAAATAGTGATATTTTTTTTCTTCCATGGCCTGGGGTGTTGCCGTATGTTCCTTCTCTGACAGAGGCCAAAATCACTGCAGCCATCTATTGTTTATCCATACAAAACTGGCCAAGATGAGATTGAGCCAACAGTAACCTGCAGCCACACAATAGATTTTCAGGACAATTCATTTGTCCATGTATCTTTTAAATTCCGACAAATGCCATTTATTTTAGGAAACTAGAGTCAGAGTTTGAGCAGCACAATCACACACAATGCTAGTTGACTCATTAACCACCTGCTTTCCATTTCTATTAGTGAAATACAAAAGGTTAGAGGTAACCAGCCATGAGTGACTCTCCTTCCAGCTTAGAGATAAATTCTCATTACCGAAGTCTCTCCTGGCAGTTGATCCCTCTCACCAATGATTGTCTCAGCCATTGTTAAGTGACAAGACCCCAATCAATGAGATAAAAGAGGTGGTCTGCCCAGAGCTTCCAGAAAGGTTTTCAGACACATAAAAAGAAGCACACATACTGGAAGACAGAGTTTATTTTCCTACAATGAGTGCTACACGTTTATAGTGCCAACAAATCATGCCTGAAGCTGAGACAAAATTTTTAGTACTTTAGAGCGAAGCTGGCCTGGTATGCACTGGGAATAGCATGCAGATTTTAGCTTTGTGATAAAAATAGTTCAGGCATCAAATCAATCACCTAGGACTGACATGCAGCTCATTGTCCTAGGCTGTGTGAAGACACATATCTGATGATCCTCAGGACAAAGGATAGTGAGATAAAGAAGGAAAAAGAGCAGCAGGAGGAAATGAAGAAAGAGGAAGGGTAGAGAAGGAGGAAGAGAGGAAGAAAAGCTCATCACTTTACATCAAGATTCATTGAAGGAAGATAAATTTTCCTTGTAAGATAATGGGAATAAGTAACTGGCACTTTGTTAATTGTATATTTTATCTTCATTTCTTCATCATGATTATCTAATAGTGAATAAAACATTACTATGCAGATATCATGATGAAAGTATTATTTCATGAGGATAATATGGGAGAGTAATCCTTACATTCAATATTTCATAGTTCATTTACAACCCCATGATTATGTCTGGTACTAGAATTATGTATTCCCCAGAAAACATGACTGTTGAATAAAAACAAGTAGTATGAAAATACCTTGGGAACCTACTCAGTATGTGTAATGTTACTTGTGTGCATATTTTCAAGGCTGAATATTGGCTATTCGATAACAGTTGGTGAATTTTGTCCTGAACAAACTATTTCTCCCACATTCAGCACTCCTTAGTTGCCTGTAGTTCTTTGTCCAGGGTGTAGGCAGACTGAAACTTCTCCAGTCCTTCTCATTGTGTATTGTGTCTATTAGTTTTATCTTTGTTCAGGTCACACTTAGGCAGATGTGTTGATGAGACTTCATAGGTGTAACATTCAAAGAATATATATATATATATATATATATATATATATATATATATAATAGTGAGTGTGTGTATATTTATTATGTCTATTATATATAGCATATATTTAAGGTATATATATACATATATATATATATATGTGTGTGTACATATGTATATATGTGACAATGAAAGAAAAAGATGATTAATAAAAAGACAGCTATGCATATGATCAGAGATCTTTGCAATTTCATTTTATATTAAATAGGATCATATAATCTCTGAAATTACTTCTTCATGCACAAAAGTTCAGCTTTCATTATCATTTTGATTTCTCTCCTCCTTTCTTTTCAAGTCCTAAGTGAGTGTGCCCTACTTCACTTGCTGAGTTTTCTGTACTAATCAGTCTACTGTTTACTGCTTCAATCAAGGACTTGCATTTACCAATCATATTTTTCATTTACATGTAATTATTCTTTATCTTCAACTGATTTTCCTCTATAACTGCTTTTTCTATTTTTATGGATGAGACGTCTTCTTATATCTTTGGAAGAAAGATAAAATAGGAATTTTCTAAAAGAGTATTCTGTTTTCCTATATGTATATTTGGGGGGGGGAAGGAGACAGCAATAGAAAACGAGATGGCATCCTCTGAAGATGTTTATCTGGGACACACAATTGCCTTTGAATCTTCACAGAGCCTCTGCTTCCTGGTTCTTTGCTGAGGTTAAAAGTAGATCAAATTCTTGTTTTGTGTAGGGTTTTACCTAACAACCTAATATAAAAATACGGTTGCTAATTCTACATACTTGCCTGGAGCTATTCTGTGCCTTAGATGTGTACCAGGGAAAGATGGCAAAGGTCTTAGCCCTTGCAGCTTACCATCAGAGAAAACCTAACTACTCAGGACTCTGGAAAAGCAGAAATTGGTTTTGCTATTAAATATGCTATCCCTTGTTATATTTATTTAGTCACATGTCACAGATTTTATTTAATATAGTTAATAAAACCAGGGCAATATATTTTCAGTTTAATGTAAATTTAAATTTTCATATGTTTATATTAAATAGTCGTAACTATACACATGTATATATATGGATAGATATAGTCTCTATAAAAGTTATATATGTAATCTATGATATATACATATATATAATGTAATTACTATAATATGGAATTATAGATAAATATATCATTATAAAAACTGATGTCAGACACTTGTGCCTGCTCTTGGGACTCTTCCTTCTATTGGCTTGCCATGTCTAACTTACATATGATTGTTTTTGCTTCATCTTATTATATTTCACTTTGTCATGTTTTGTTGCTATCTCTTAGAAGCCTGTTCTTTTCAAATGAGACTTTATCTATAGGTGTGCATGCATGAGTTTATATTCCTTTTATATGAATATAATAATTGTCTTTCAGGCCAATGCTTAACTTACATTTAAACATGTCCTAGAGAAAGTTTGCCATTTAGTGTTCTCTGACAAATGGTATTGAACCACATTTTCAACTAGTTGATGACCCATCCCACATTTAAATAATTTCACTTCTATTTGTTTTTCTAAGAAACAGCCATCAAAGCCTGTGGCTCTTGTGTAGAGTGACTTCTGTCTCCTGACATCTATGGAAGCAGATGCAATCATTGTTAGTATAACCTGTGTCACATGACTTTCCTCATCCCTCAGGGTACCTGTGCTTATTATTTCAGTGATGTTCACAGTAAGCACCCTAGCATTTTGTGAGGTAAAGAGCTCTATTCTTTGAGATTTGTTCTTTACATTCTGGGTATTATTGCTTGGTTACTATGTATGATATTTTTCAAAGTTAATCTAAACCACCTTAGTCATGTGTTCATAAGAGGCTCACAGTTTAATGGAGGTGTAGTAGCATTGGTTTCTTGAGTCTGGTCAAAAGTGTGTATTCTATTGAATTTCTGGAAATATGAATAGTCACATGCATCAGAAACTGGATAATTTGTTAGTGTAGAAAACATGTGGGTCAGCAGCTATTAAAGATGAGGAAAATTCCCTCATTTCATTTATTTGAGGTATGATGCTCATATAAAGTTTCATAATTATTCTAAACATGCTGACATTAGAAAGGTTTCCAGCCACAGTACAACTGCAGATATGACTGTTATCTATCAGTGAACTTGAGGTTCTCCTTTAATATCTGTATTTCTTATGGCATTTCATCCTTCCTCTATTGGAGGCACCTCTCAATAAGGTGGGATTGTTTGAAAACAACAGGCTCGGTACCTACTTGCAGAACATACTTCCATGAAGAATTTTTCCTGAACACTTTTTTTTCAGGCCTTTGGCCCCAAATGGAAAGCACTACAGTGTGTTTCAAGGTCTTCTTAAGGACCCTAAAGGCATTTTATTTATTTACAAACTGCAAGACTTTTGTTCAATTCTTCTATACAGTTATGAATTTTCTGTCTCTTTTACTCTCAACTATGAAGGAAACAAATATTTACATATAATTTTGAATTTGATTATTTTCTTCTTTCATCTCTGATAAATTTGTTTCTAAAAATTGAAACTACTATTGGGGTCAAAATTACTGAGTATTATTATACTATAATGACTACCTATTTTGCCTTTTGAGAAAAAAAAAAACTTATTACAATGACTTTTGCCTAATAATAACATTCCCTCAATAGCTTTCTTTCTAATTTAACTGACAAAAATATAAAATTAGTATAGATTATTGGGGTAACTTATAGTTTATAATGTATAATGTTTAAATCATTTAGATCTTATTTTCTTAAGTTGTTTTTTAGACTGGTAAAAATGCTCAAACCTTTTCCTAGAATTTCTATTTTTGAATGATATTTAGGTTCACAGAAAATTGCAAATATAATACTGAATCTAATTGCCCTCAATTCCATCATTTACCCTATTTTCATATTAAAATTTTATATCTCAGAGGTGGTACATCAGCTAAAAATGAATAGTATCGACTAATTCACTAGTATCAACTAATCTCTTGTCATGGTTGAATTTTATGAACTTCAAAGGTAACACAATTTCTTTGTCCCATCTTACAGTCCATGATAACCAGTGGAATTTAGTTACCTATTCTGCCTAGCTTAATTTCATTCAAGAAAAATTTTCAATGACTTTTTTGCTGATTTAAAAAGTCAGGTTGGTTACTTTTAAAGTTCCTTCCATTTGAGTTTCTCTGATGATCTTTAATTTTTAGTGAGAGTTCAGAGTTTGCAGATTACAGAGGTAATGTTCCCTCCTTCTCATACCATGGCACAGAAGTCAACCTGCACGTAAAATAGCACTGAAGTTAAAGCATGTCTCTCTGGCCCATTAGCTATAAAGTGACTATTTTTACCCTTCTATATTCGTTGGAATCAACCTCCTAGGTCCAGCCCACTCTTGAAGTGTGGGACAGTGATAGTGTCTGAGCAGATTGTGTTTATTTCCAACTGCAGGAAAGATAAACATATATGTCTATTATGCATAAATTTCTTTGAGAGACATCCTTTTTTCTTTCATAATTTGATCAATCATTTACTTCAGGAAAGGACTATATTGAATTATTATATATTTCATGCTACAGCCAATACTGTTACTATTTGTTTCTGTGTTAAAATGAGAAAAATAAGCTATTGTTTGTTGCATTAATGATATTATAATCAATCCTATCTCTAATTTATAGTATGACTTTTGAAAAATGTCACCTGTAAAAGGGTGTTTTTTAGCTTCAATACTTCCCTCATACATTGCATCCCAACTTGCAGATTTTATCATATAATGGCAAAGTAAATCTTCCTTTTGAAAACACAGTAAATAACAGTATAGTAGGGCAATACTGCACCAAAGCAAGACTAACCCCACGGGATAAACACCAAATCTCACAGCCAAATATCTGGCATTTGGAACTAGAGTGGAAGTTTCTGGGCTTCACAGGCTTAAATAGACCCTCCTTTCAACCTTTACTTTATGTGGCACACAACACTTTCATGTGAGTCCAGCCCACTTTCTGACTCAGATTTTCTTGGGAGATGTCTCATGGTCCTCCGGTCTCCCAACATCTTATGTGTTTTATTGTGACTTCGGGTTTGCTTCCGTAGATGCATTCCGTAGCCACTTAAGACATCCTTATATTGACTCTTACCTTTCCATCCATTCCCTGGCTTCCTTAGCTTTATGGAACGGTGTTGTAAGATACCACAACTCTCTTAATATCATTTCTTTCATGACTACATATCCACATGCACAATGTACAATTTCTTTTCTCAGCTTTGAGTGAATATTAGCTTCCTTGGGCTACAGTTGCATTAGCTTCCTTCTGTTTTCTGCAAAGAAGCAGTTCTCTAGCCAGATCCTTTGGAGTACCAGAGAACATGTTCAGTCGCAATCTCTGCTTTTATATAGACTCTTGACTTTCAACCACATTTGTATTATTTCTTTGTCCAGATTATGGTGTATTTTTATTTTGCATATACTACAGACTTTATTATTATTCAACTATTTTATTTAATCTTTAAAATTAAGTATGTCCACTGCATATAGCTGCAGTTTTTTGCTCATTTTTACATTAGTGATTCTCTTCATAGCTTTGTTTGTTTGTTTTTGTTTTTGTTTTTGTTTTGTTTTGGTTTTCGAGACAGGTTTTCTCTGTGGCTTGGGAGGCTGTCCTGGAACTAGCTGTTGAAGACCAAGCTTGATCTCGAACTCACAGAGACCCTCCTGCGTCTGCCTTCCTAGTGCTGGGATTAAAGGTGTGCACAACAACCACCAAGCTTTCATAGCTTTTCTTGGCTAGCCTAATGGTTATCTCTTTAATTTTCAACAGTTTATGTCATGTCATGGCTTAGTATGCTTTCTTCCTACTGCTTGATATTCGTTGAATGTCTTAATATTGATACACCATAACTTTGAACAGACTAGGAAAATATATGGATATTCTTTTTTTAAATCACTTGTTTCTTTCCAGATAATTTTTCTTTGATAATATTTATTCCAGTTATATGTCTGCTTCCCTGTTTTATATCTCACTACCTTGGATTTGATATTCATTTCTACTTGATGTTTTATCTAAACCTGTTTTGGTGGTATTGGTGTTTGTGTTAATTCTAAGTTCTCTAATACTTTTTACTGTGTGTACTAGAATATATGTTTCATTGTCCTCTTTTCTACCTTCTGAAGAGACCTTTGCAGCAGGTGAGATGAAAGGCCGGCTTGCTCAGGGGCTAGCTTTGCCACTTTTGTGGGTGGAGTTTCTTCAGTGCCCACCAGTCTTCTTGGAGGAAAAAGGGTGGAGCCACCAGCTGTTATAAAAAGTTTTTAATAAAATATGTTAAATGTTTAACATAATAGTAAGCATGGAGGCTTTTCCATTTTCAGTTTAATGGTAATTTTTCTTTAATTTTAGAATTTTAAAGCTGAGAGAACTGTTTTTACAGTTCTTCCCAAACAATGATCAGCCATTTAATTCTGCAGAACCCAGCTAAAAAGGGGACACTTGTACTGGCATGATGTTGACTCAGAGCACAGCGGTCCCTTCAGGCTTGCAGATCAGTCTGCTAATCCCAGTCAAAAGACTCAGAAAGAGACCTGGTTTCCAAAACAAAGAGCAATATGCATGTATATATTTGTACATTAATACTCTAGTAAAAGATGAAATTAAATTTGTATGTCAATATGGAGATTTTTGAATGACTCAAAGTGATCTTCCATACATACATTAATTCATATGAAAAGTTCAACTTCTTTGCTTATGAAGAAGAAATTTACTAATTCTACATGAGACATTTAAATAGTTTTAGGAAAACAGATTACAATGGAATCATTTTGTTTTGTTTTGTAACCTTTCTCTGCATGATATACAGCTATTGCATCAGGATAAAGAACAAGGTGAATTCAGGATTTTGGAAATTTTTTTTTTACTGTTTTCATTATCCCTCAGAGATAAAGCAACAGGACTAATATGGCCCTCAGTTCCTGATGGAAGAGTCCTGTGGCAGGCTGCCTAGAAGATTAGAGATGGCACACACAAAGGTGAAGAGTACCATTTATGCCAGTGTAGTATTATCCAGGACACAATGCTTCTTAATGGAGGGTGATGCTCTACTCTGAACAGTCCCTTACTGTTCTGTCTATGCTTGACATTCCCTATTACATCGTTCCCTATTTCTGGCAGTAATAAATATAGAGTACATTACAGTGCTAGGTTCCAGATACTTTTCTTACTTAAGATTTAAGAAAATTCAAAATAGACACACACACACACACACACACACACACACACACCTCATCAGCTAAGTCATAATACATTATAGTTCATAAGGGCAAAGAAGCTAACTTAGTAGGCTCACAGTGTCATGCTGCATAATAATAAAATCCCTCGTTATTTTAAAAGTGGTTCAGAAAATTTTGTGATAAAAACCAATTGGAATAAAGCAACAGTTTGTGAAAATAAAGGAAACAAAGAAGATATGAAAACATCATAATTACAACCTTTGTTCTACCAGTCTCTGCAGTGAACAATTAGGTAAACACACCTCACAGTGGTAATCCCACAAACAAAGCAAAGGCTATGTACTCCAATTGCACCTTTAACTGGTAGCAGAAATAAGAATCACTGATGGAGTTTTCAAAAGACTTATATACGTATTGTTGTAGGAAATTATGATTAATATACAGAGACAATGAGTGATAGTTTTACCTTTGTGACAAAAAATATTTGGAGTTTAGAAACACTCTATCCAATAATTTTCAAATAGACACAGGCTTGGCAGGACACATAAGGGGAGGCCATCCTGGGAAAATTACAGTTGGGTTTTGTATAACTCCTTTAAAGTAAACCCATAAACTTTGTGAGTTAAAATCTAAGTTCTGAGTTTACAGGTGCTTTTTTTGTGTACCTAAGATAGGAAACCTTAAGTTGTCAAGAGTCATTGTGAGTTGAGATGACTTTGGAACCTTTCTGTAGAAACTGACACAATTTTAGTGTGACTTTTAGTCCCCTGTGATATATATTGTTTCTAAATACGGAACACGGTGCCATGGTATCATTCTATTTATTTGCATTTAGGCTCTTGCTCATTGCAAGATATATGATCCAGTGGAAAAAGAGAACTTGCAAACTCAGTTGATGGTAATGAATTACTGCATTTCACAGATGTTTTCACTTTAAAATGGAATATTATGATGGTGCTAAAACTTTCTTTCACCATTACTGTAATTTGCATACCATTCCTGGCGATGTTTACATCTTGCAAGTTGTAATGTTTTTGAGCTCATCATAGCCTAGTCCTAATGTTTCTCAGTACATCTGTGGAAAACCAGTATCTAGGCAGTTTCTGTCAGTTCAGTCATCTCTGATGAGTTTTCACTGTCTTTCAAAATGTTCAGCAAGGATTTTCTCTGTATAGTACTTAAAGATTCTTCTTTGTGGATGTTCAACTTGAATCTTAAAAGGAAAGAAACAAATCAAAATGATGTGGCAACATACAAATGGACTTCCATTCTTGCATGTGTTTCAATAACATCACTCTGGTGGACTTACAGTGTATCTTAAGGATAGCCAAATCATTTTAATTATGGGTTCAAAGAGAACCGATGCTTTGTTTGCCAACAATGAAGTCAATTAGACTTCATTCAGCCTCTCAAGCTTGGAAAACACCCACACACTGCAGGTGCCAATAAATGAAGTTTCTAAGAAATATAATTCAAAAATGTAAAATATTTCAGGAAATAAATCTCCATTAAAATTGATGTGCAATTAAAGAGTGACATAGTGGTAACACACAATTCGCAGACGGAAGCTTTTTTATTTTTCTTTCTGTAAAATAGTTTTAAACTAAAAACCTGAACTTTCAGCACGTGGCCTTCTGTTATCCATTATCTTGAAAATAGTGATGACTTTCAAACCACTGTGAACTGTTCTGCATATCTTTTTATATCTTCATATTCCTAGGAGCACCTTACAATTAACCACAAGGCTAAAATCATAGAAGTATTATCTTATAGCATATAGCATTTCTTGTGCAATCCAAAGTTCTGTCTATTTCAATTTGTCTGTACTTAATTCAATGAAAAACATCCTTCACATAAGAAAGTTAAATGTCATTAGTTTTCCCTGTAAAAAATGTTCAGAGGAGGCCAACGAACACATTTAATGCTACCTTCTCACTGACACAATGGATACAAGTTCACAGAAATTTGTTCTATCTATGTAATATTCTTACTTTTGTTTCTTTTTTGTTGTTAGTAGCATTTATTTTAAAATTTTATTGTGGTAAGGACACTTAAAACTAGTTACATCCTCCTAACCCGTAAGTAGGGCAACAATATAATATTTTAAATGTTTTAACTGAAATGGAATTGCATAATTCCCTCCTTCCCTTTGCTCCATCCAATCCCTCCTAGCTATCATTCCTCTAACCTCTCCTTGCTCATTCCTTCCTCTCAAATTCACAGTCTCTTTTTTGATTTTTATTGCTAGATAAACATGTGTGTGTAGTGTGTATAGTTTGTGTATTTTGTAGATATATATGCATGTGAATGCACACACACATACACACACACATACACACACACACACACACACACACACACACACACACACACAGCTGCTGAGTCCTCCATTTTTGTTATTGATGTGACTATGGTCTAGGACTGAACACTCTGCATTCTAAATGTTTTCATTATACCCACCAGTAAATTTATCTATCAATCCTTCAATGAAGCCTCTCTTTAGAGAAAATGGAGACCAAAACAATATAGAGATCAACAGATCATGGCAAGTCCATCCTGCAGAGATAGACTGGAGAAAGAGCTTCTCCATCTATGGTTCAGTGAACATCAGGTAACAAGAAGCATGAATATAGGAAAGCCAGAAGAATACCAAGATTCTGGTGTCAAAGTCTTTTCTAGAAATAGCTTTCTAAACAACACTGGAACAATGATAATGTCACTTGACATGGTTCAATTCTTGTGGACTGTAGGATCAAAGATTAGCAGATTTCTTGTCCTCTTTCTGGTATTGAAAGGAGAAACACTGCTGTTTATCTTCAAGCCCCTGTTAGCTATATGAAGATTAAAACTCTCTTTTATTTTGTTGACATACTCATTTTGTACCTAATACATTATGTCATACAATCATTTCATATTTGGTTGGTATTTCTCTGTTGTACTGTTTATTCATGGTGCATGTGTTACCATGGTGCATCATAATAATTGATTTGATAGTGTTTAACCATTATGGTTTCTTACAAATAAATCTACCTTGGTTAGCTCACCAATGGCTGTACCTACATTTAATCCCAGAAACTGGGTGGTAGATGCCAGAGAATTTCTGAGTTTGAGGGCAGGCTGGTCTTCAGAATGAGTTCCAAGGCTAAACAGAGAAACACTGTCTTGAAAACAAAAATCTACCTTTGTTATCTAGTGTAAATCTTTCATTGAATTGGGTTTAATTTGGAAATATTTCATAAGTAGTTTTTGTATATGTGTTCATGATGGATGATGTCCTCAAGTGTTTATGCTTCCTTGTTTTCTTTTTGTAGTTTTTCTGTGGTGTCTATTTTGTTCTGAAGAAAATCAGATATTAGTGTTTTAAATGGACTTGAATTTTTCCATTACTTTTTATTATTTAAATTTTTTATTAGCTTAAGATATTTGGTAGTTTTTTTCTTAAATATTCTTGAAATTCAAAGCTAAGAAATTTTTGTTTATTAACTAAATATTCTTTATATTATGACAGTTAGGACTTCATATTTTTTCTCATTATGGAAGGATAAGTTGCATATTTCTAGTATCTTCTCTATCCTTCTCAATTAGTTTACAGGTAATATACAGTGATCTGTGATAAGGGGCTTTATTTTTGTGGCATCATATATGCCTCACCTCATTTTGAATTATGCTTTGAAGTTCTCTATTTCTCTAAGTCATTTTCTTTTTTCAAAAAGTCTTCACAAAAAAACACTTTTTTATATTGCTAAATTTTCTATTATTTTCATTCTCTACTTTGCCTGTTTATGGTCTAGTTTTTACTTCTCTCATCATGATACTTTGGATTTCATTTATTTTGATTCTGATTCCTCCAGATACAAAGTTAGCTGTTTCTTATTTGAGATTTCCTTTGATGTAGGACTCAATAGGTTTTAAGTTCTGTTTTATTACTTACTGCTTTTCCTAGTGTGCCATAAGTTTCAGTGTGCTGTGTTTCCATTTCTCTTAAATATAGATTTTTCTTAGAGATTTATAGACCCAATTGTAGTTGAAGAAAATTTCATTGTTTGTTGAAGTCAAATTATTGTTGAATAACTCACCAATACTACATTAAGCATACCTATGTGGCAAAAAATGTGGGACACAGAGAAACACATATGGTATTATCTTTGTTGAGATTCATCAAAGTCCAACCAAGCACATTCCTTTACACTTAAGGTGAAAATGTAGTCACATCATAATATCTAGCTGTGTAAACTTACCAATTTAATGATGAGAACTAAAACTGGACTTCGGATTCTAAAGCTCAGGAGAAAATTAATATATGGTATGTAAATAAGTGTTTGTGCTATAGATCATAAATGATTCTTTTGTTGATGTTTGTTTAGTTGTGTTTTAAAACAGTTTCCTATATATATGACTACTTTTATAGTCATTATATAGGAAAGAATGACTGTGAACCTCTTATCTTCTTATCTTGACCTCTAGTAATGGTATTAAAGGTTGATATCACTGTTTGATTTTACAGTGCTGGGAATAGAACTCAGAGCTTTTTGTACACTAGACAAACATTCTGCCACTTGAACTACATACCAGCCACTCAATATTTTATGATAAGCTCAAATTCTGAGTCTGGAATATTGATGATATTATAGTCTATCCAGGAAAACCAAGAACCAAAATCAAGTTTATTCTGGCATTATAAATATATTATCTCTAGATTTAAAGACCAAACACATTTTGTTGTCTGATAATATTTCCCTCAGAGAGATATGAGAAATAAAAATGGTAGTCACAATTAACTAAGACATTTACATTTGGCATTCTCCATTATTTGCTATAAATGTGACTATATGTTAAAAATATAACAATTTAAAATGAAGTTGCCATATTGGGCTTTCTCAGATGCCCATACCAGGATTGTTGAATCAATCACAAGTCTTCTGGTAGGCTATACTACTTTCGCAATTCATTGAAGTTTTCTTTTCCCTTAAACAGCTGATTATCATTTCTTACAATTTTCAAGTTCAACTTGCGTGTATTTTGGACCTTAGAGGAGGCCATTCAAAAGTGAACATTAGATTCTCTTTCAAGTTTGACTCTGTCTTGCATACATTGTACTCTCTTATGTTATGATGTCATACTTCATTTTTCTGACCTGTGTCATGAAAATGCCAAGTCATTAAATTTAATGCTATCACAAAATTGAGTAAAAATAATGCATTTAAAATGCCCCTGAGTGTTCATAATGTCTATTGTGATGGTTTCTTTCTAATTTCGTTTGGAGAGCTCTAGCTTGATGAATCTTTCAATCCTTGCATTCCAAAATTTTGTGGAGTTGTGTAGGGTGAAAATGGCCAAAGAAAAACACTCTGACATTTCCTTGACCCCAGCACCAGGGCATGAAATCAGACTAATCCCTGAGCTTGTTCCAAAGTCAGGCTGCAGAATCCCCACCAATCCCTGAAGTCCCTGAAGACAAAATTCCACCAATTTCAGAACACAAAGTTTTAGCAATCCTTGAATTTGCCCCAGGATCAAAGCACAAAAATACCCCTCCATCCATTCCAACCACCCTGGAAGACTCTGCCCCTCCTAAATCATATATATGCTGTATAGCCTGTTCAATTTGCTGCTGTTTCTCATTTGAGGCAGCCACACTCCTAGATTCATTCATGCCAATAAATCTCCTAAGTGAGGTTTATTGTGCCATGTGACAGTTTTGTAGAAGCAGAGTCCAGCACCAGCAACTTTTATTGAAGCCTAATTAGAATGGGGTGCAGCAGAAGTATAACACTTTTGCTGGGGAAACTTTCCCCTAACAGAGCAGAGCTGTAACTCTTCTCTGGAGCAGAGCAAAGTAGAGCTGTAACAGTTTCACTAGGGAAACCCTGCCTTCTTTGAGCATTGTTAATTCATTTGTATTAAGGACATCCTTCTCTGGAGCAGAGCTGTAAGCTGCTTACTGTGACGTTGTGGTATTCCTTGGATCCTGACTGTCAGCATACTTTTCCATCTGAGCTGCAATGCTTACAGTTTGGCATTGAGTATTTGCAGCATACCTTTCAGATGGTAAAGGTTTTAAAAGATTGTCAATGCCTAACAGGTGACTTTTAAAAATCAACTTGACAGATATCTTTGTCTTTGTGTCTGAGCCACGCTCAATTTATTCCAACCTTCCAACCAAGATGAGAGAGAGAGAAAGGGGGAGAGAGAGAGAGAGAATCTGATGGCAACATAATGAGTGAAAATCAAAATATCAAAAATTTACTAACAGAGATGTTAGGATACCTAAACTAACTAAAGGTAAGTTTCCAGCAGTGAACTCAACAGGTGCTCTTGCAGAGGAAAGGAGACCTAAGAGTGTGCCTTTATGAGTGTTCACAGGATTTTTCAGGAGTGTGGATTAAAGGAAACTAAATGAAGAACTGATATATGTGATTAAACATTGACCATCATAAAAGCTGTCAGGTTAGATTTATATGAATAAGATGGAGAAAGAAGACTATATAACTAGATGGGGAGTAGAAATTCTAACAAGGCCAATTTTGATGCTGATCACCATCTTTAAACAACTTCTGTGAGGATGGAGACAACATGGCAGGTTTGTAAAATAAATATGGGAATGTTTAGAAACACAGTTTAAAAGAGGCTTCCCATCAAATGATTGCTTTTCTCATACCACCTGGTGAACATCTTGATATAATATATGCATAACAGAAATAGAATGGGTGATACAGAGAGGAATAGATTTCAACATTTATTTCCAGCTAAAATGGAACTTTTGTCTTTTATTCATTCACAATTCTGCATATTCTTCTCTTGGAGATGATTGTCATTACAAAATAGAGCTTGTTTTGGTGTCAGTATCAGGACAAAGTTGTTACCACCATTCTGGAGAAAGTCCTGCACAAACCCAAATAAAGCAGATAAATACAAGTTTTGTATGCCACTTCTCATACATTAGAATGAAAGAAACCATGATGAAATATTAAAAATGGAATTAGAAGAAAAGAGTGATAACTATCTTCAGTAAGTATTTGTGGTAGAATAACAGCAAAATTATATTTTTTCGCTACCACTGGTATCTTGATGCCTCTGGAGGATATGCATAGGATGGGCATAGAAATGACACTGGAGTGGCAGCTCTAGCCTTAGCAATGACATAGTCTCAACATTGTCTACTTATGGTTACAAGGATATTACAGTTTGAGAAGCAATACTATAGAATAGTGTTCTATAATTTGTAGAAGAATATGTAGTGGTCAAGGAGCAGAAAATTCTATCAAAATTTCAGGTGGTCAGAAGAGATATTGTGGATGAAAGCAGTTCTTGGATATAGATAACAGCACTGGCAGCTAGTAGCACATATCTCTACTGGCTAAATTAGATCATTAAGAGAAAAACCTGCAAAATTCCTTGTTAGTTCCACATATATTTTCATTCAAGTCAAATATATATCTCAGTACAACTGTATGCTAAGTTGTGGCCAACTCAAGGGGTCTCTAACTAAAGAGAAAAATCTGGTGAAAAGGTTTGTAGTCAGTGTACCATTCAGCTTTCTCTTCTTCAGGAAACAAACTTTGTTTTGGCCTTTTTGACATTCATCATGCTCTGACACTGTCTGACTCAGTTTGTATAAAGATTGGGTGGATTATGTTTATATTCCAGGTCTGTTAGCAAGCTGACTTCAGATTATTTTGAAGGGATGCCTAGCAATTTCACAGCCACTGTTGAATGCAACTGTGGAACCAGAAAGTATTGAAAACTTCTCCAGGCCAGATTTCATAGCCTTTAGTGGTCTTAAAGCAGCCTTCCTACTCAAACATCAAATAAATATGATTACAACAACAGCTACAGTAAGCATTCCCATTGGAATAATGTCTGTGTCTTGACCCACAGAGACAGCACTTACATGGGAAGGTTAGGTTTAATGTCAAGGCCAAGGAAGGCACTCCACCTCTTTGCAGCATGTGCTTTATTTTTAGAGCTTCCATCCTGGTCACAATGTCTTACTTTTTGTGATTGTGTATTAGAGGTTCTTCTTTTGATATGAATAACATCCATCAGATGCAACTTATTTTTAGTTCCAGTAGTGACTCTACAGTGTTTTAACACTTGACACTATAGTCCTCATTTCATGTAAGAAGACAGAGGCACAAGGGACTGTAGCTATTACATAGGTCTAGTAAATCTAAGTAGGGCATACAACCAGAGACTTTCCAGTTCCCCAGAGTAATAATGCTCATGTAGCAAGCAGATGACTTTTGACATTTGATGACTATTGTCAGGGGATCATAATTCACCAGTTAGTAAGTGTCTGGTGGACAGTGAGACCTAGATAAATGTGGATGGGAAATGAATCTGAGAACTTATAGACATGATTAAAACATTTTTTTCTCTTGGTGAATGTTCTTTATTTAACTGCAGTTGACTCCCATGACAATTAGTTGAGGCCAAACATCATGACTGTGCTGTAGGGGAAACATGGCAGACAGTGAATTCAGGGGAATTCCACCACCAGATTATTCCAGTCTAGAGGCCATATCTTCCTTGGTAACTTAACTGATTATGTTTCATAGGCAGTTAATTTGTTCAGTCAGGTTTTCATCTGATGAAGGATGTTGTATAGTACACATGGTTCAATGATCCATTGAAGGACTGTCTAAATCATAATGTCTTCAGATTAGATTCAGTTATCTGATTAAATTTTAAATGAAATGAGACAGATTTTGTCAGATTATTGTTCTTGATTTGTTGTCACATGCTACTTGGGAAAATCTTGGGAGAATCCTGTACAAAGTCTGTCATAGCAAGCAGATCTCTGGTTGCTTCAAGAGCAACTGTCAGCATTAAAAATGATGACAATGCCTATCTAAATGAGGAATACCTCTTTGAGATACCCTTCTTCAGCAAAGGGATATTTATTTTCTTTCAATACTCAGAATGAATTTAGCTAAGGACAGTGTGAAAGAATGCCCTATCTGATAGGTCGACTCCCAGCCTGAATACCTTGGGTTGTGCTTATGTGGACAAAGTTTTCTCTCTAAGGAGGTACACCAAGTATTCATTTTCTTTTGTTTCTTCACATATGTATACTTGTCAGTAGCTTTGCAGTAGTGTGTAAGTCTAAATAAAAGTTGGTGTGCACCCATGTAAGTGACTTAAAAATAGTAAGTGTGGGTGTGGAGAGTTCTTCCAGGCCTGGAAGCCTGAGAATGGATTGCTTAAATTTTTGAAAGGTATTTATTTCTCTTATCCAGATTGTACATGAATCATCACCTAAGAGTCAGTGAAAATTCTTAATTCATTAAGGTCATTTGTTGGGATGTGTAATAGTATCTTCAAGATTCAAGTGCACTGCCTAAAAGCTTCCCATTTAGGCATTCCCACCATTCCTCACTATGTATAACTGCTGTGCCACAATCATATTCCCAAATGACCCCTTAACTAGCCAATGTACAAGTAATAGGATTGCTAGCAGCTGCTCTAATGGGTGATGGGTTAGAGACTGAGCAGAGTAGAAGACATGTCTTTCTGTAATTTGGAAAGGGAGACAGGGCATTGGATAGTAGAATAGAAGATGTAATATTTGAGGGATAAATAACACTAAAGACATTAAAAAACTATGGTAACTACTGGAGAACCTTCCAGAGAGAGAGGGCAGAGAAATAGAGAGACAGACAGAGACACATACAGAGAAAGAGATCCAGAGACAGAGAGACAGAAAATTTAAACAATTACTCTATAAGAAGGCAACAATGCTTCTACTAGACTCTAGGCATCAACAAATAAAAAAGCCTATGTCAGAAACAAGTTACATCTCTTGGAGTTGATTGTTATTGACATTCGATGGAAACCCAGACACTACAAAATGTGGTGATTTGAAAGAAACTGGCCTCCAAAGAGAATGGAACTATTAAGAGGTGTGGTTTTATTGGAAGAGGTGTGGTCTTGTTGGAGGAAATGTGTCACTGTGGGGGTGGACTTTGAGGTCTGTTTGCTCAAACCGTGCTCAGTGTGATACAGCATTCACTTCCCACTGCCTGTGGATCAAGAGGTCTTCTTGCATGCTGTCATGCTTCTTTCCATGATGATAATGAACTAAACCTCTGAAATGTAAGCTAGATGCACTTAAATGTTTTCCTTTATAAGATTTTGCATGGTCATGGAGTCTCTTGACATGAATAGAAACCCTAAGACACAAGATTTTGCCATTGCTCTTACTCCCCAGAATACAATGTAAAGCTCATATTACTGAAATATCACTTAAATGAGACTAGAACATGTCAAAATCAATCTGGTATTGAACTGGAAGCTTTGTCTCTTCTGGTTAGCTTTCATAGTGCTTGAGGGGTTTTCTAATCTATGGGAGGAGAAAAGGAATCATCAATCATATCCAATATTTTTGGAGTATTTTCTACTTAATGACACACAAATGGCCAAGTTGCAGAGATTAAGACTTCAGAATGCTCATCCCTGATGGGAACATTTATACTACAACCTTCCCATATCAAAAAAGAAAGAAAGGAAAGGAAAAGAAAAGAAAAGAAAAGAAAAGAAAAGAAAAGAAAAGAAAAGATGGAGAAAGAAAACCACCACAACAAAACAAAACAAAAACAAAAAGCCACCTCAGGGATCATTGTGGTAGTTGGTAGAAAGAGTTTAAGGCCTGGAGCAGTAGATAACTACAAGAAAACATTGTCTCTGTACATAGAAAGGCAGTTGCACATATGAATTCACAGCCATTTTGACAGTACATATGAGAATTGCAAGCCCAAACCAGACCAACTCCCAGCACAGAAACTGGAGTTTCACACACAATACCACCCTTAGTCATGTAGCTATTAGTAATTGCTTGTTACTGCAAAAAAGGGTCAGTTTTACTCTAGGAGTGTAGTTACCAAATCAGTCAGTATCTAGAAAAAGACTACACAGCTCAAATATCAGTACAGTGCAAATTAGTCTTGCAGGGTTCTAAGAAAAATTATACAAAACTCGTTTTGTCTCCAAGAGGAGATGGATCGTGGATTCTTGGGAGGGATAAATATGATTAACATTTTTGTATGACTCTCTCAAGGAACTGATTTTTAATATATGAAAAGCATTAATGTGCTTAAAAGTGGGCTGTCTGATGGAGTATATTTTATGGGTGTGCAACTGTCTAGGCCTAGAATCCACTGGGTAGGCAAATATTGTCATATCATTTCAACAGCTTTCAGAAGACATGTTATCAGGATCTCCGATGA
Organism: Cricetulus griseus; assembly: GCF_003668045.3. NCBI lineage: Eukaryota > Metazoa > Chordata > Mammalia > Rodentia > Cricetidae > Cricetulus > Cricetulus griseus. The sequence goes on from NC_048595.1 coordinate 406,737,593, forward strand.
GATTTAGGACCTATGGTAGTAGCAGAAATTCCTGTGGTATACTACATGCTAAATTAAGTTTTACTGCCCTATCTTGTGACTCCTCTCAGATAGATTAAGTGGATTTATGTATTAAGGTATAGGTACATTTGAGAAATAGTAGTAAATGTCAGCATAATGCTGCCAAAGAGGGGAAAATGACATCACAGATACTGTGCTTTCATGTTTGAGTGGGGAAAAAGTGATTAAATGATGCTTGACTGCAGTGAGGGCTTTATCAGCCCACAGCTCACCATATATTCACCAGGTACTTGAGGGAAGTGGTAGGCTCTTGGCTTTAATGGAGAGCAAATGTGCAGGTTTGATCTTGCAAATGGTGAATGAACACAATTTTCTCCTACTTTTCTTCTAAAATGATCCATTAAATGGCATAGCAGGCACACAGTTCTCAACCTGGCCTCATTTGAAATTTTGTTGTTAAAGTTCTTGTTGGCAAATCTTATGGATTTCTAGCATGTTTAAGTATTGTGCAGGATGGTGTAGGTATTCGACCCCTGTAATGATGGGGGCACATGATCTTTGGGCATCTGCTGAAAGTGTAATAGCAAAGCACCACAGGGCAGGTTTAGGGATGCAGAATGAGAACCAGGTGGTTTTAGACATTTCTCAAATTGATTCATCAGTTTGAGAACTGAGAGCTTTAATGTGTAGCACCTGGATCTTTCAAGCATGGTTATTATGGTCAGATGCCTTTCAAATGTAACTGTGTAGAGAACAGCCCCACTGGTCAGCTAAACCTTCAAATTATGAATATGGTATGTAAAACATCATCATTCTCTTTCTGTTCTTTGTTTTAACATTTATGGTTTGTATTATCATTTACTTTATTTTCAGTCAAAGACACATGCCAAAACCCTTTGGGTGTCATTATTTCATCTTCTCATGAAGAACAAATAATGTCAATATGAAGTTTCCACATTATCAGAAAACAAAACAAAACAAAAACATCAGCACAGATCTTAGTCATTCATGCATAGATAGTTTGTAGTCCTAGGACTGGATCTGTCCCATGCTAACCTATTTGTTGAGCTGCAGCCTCACAAATTATACCATATTTTTTGTTCTTGAGTATGAGGGGATAACTAATGCTGTGTATATCTTACTGCAAGTTTAGGTCAAGAAGTCACTAATAGCCACTGAAAATATTACAGTATTGGAATTTGATTTAAAAAAATTGTGTCTAACTGTAACATGCTTTCAACCAAAGTGTATTTACTTCAACTGTCAGTCATGTGGGTTCTGTACCATTGAATCTGATTAAGAGGAAAGTTGATGAACATAAAACTGATGGTAGAGTTGGGAAGTAAGGGTCTTGACTGACACGTTAACAGGACTCTAACATTTTGTTGATTTGTAATGCTTCTAGAATTGGATGGTAGGTTCCAAGATTTTAATCTGTAAGCCTTATATTAATTTTTCCAACAAGGCAATAAATTAGAATTATAATTCAAGTTTGAAAGTAGCATGATCTTATAAGCCTTAGAAATATAATGTTATATTTTTTGACACAGTGTCAGAATAATTAGGAAAAGGAGACCTCCACACTAAAACAAAATACCTGCAGGTAAACATAAAAGAAGTCAACCATGCTACATGATGTTGTAGATAGAATAATTTTAATTTCTTGTTTATTAGGCCAGGCCCTCATTTTAGAGTTCGGACTTTGGAAATAGAAAATAATATAAAATACACACATATATTATTAAGCAAGTTTTATTTGGTGAAACCAGATTGCTCTGAGTCACAAAACAGTAGGTAGTCTGTGTGAGAAAAATTGGGAGAAAAAGCTAACACAAATGAATCAAGCTATTCATGTAAGAAACAGAAATCAACTTGTTTTGCAGGCAAAAATTAATATTTGTTTTTAATGTTGTATTGAAAAATACAGAGAAAACATTTCCATGTTTGTTTCCTTTTGCCTTTAACAGCATCAAGCTTTATTTTCCATTGTATGGCATTTATGGTTACTGTTGCTGAAGCAGTAGAGTTTACTAGAAAGTGATTAAGGAACCTCAGACCCTTCAGTCTCCTCAGAAGGCTATGTGTGTGTAGCCATAAGCCCTAGAAAACAATGGCTGAGATCAAAACTAACATGGGCTTCAATTGTCTGTGACTTCAGTCATTGGGCTACCTAGAAATTCTTTAAGTACTTAAGGGAATTACTAATATTGGCTCATGTTTTGTGTAAATTAGACTTTACATATGCATATTTTCAACCATTTATTTGACTCCATCATCACCATTGTTTTGTTATTGACATGTGTTGATAATTGTAATTCTTGAACTCTGGTTCTTAGAAATAATATTTATAGTAAATTATCAAAATATAGTAAAATATTAAAGGCAGTATAGACATAATTTAAGTATGTCATTAATATAAAAACAAAAAAGGCAGGGAATATAAATATTTCCAGGAGTATTATTACAATATACTCAAATACTTCTTTGAATTTGGTTATAAAAACTTATTAAATTATTATTTAACAAAGTAGCATTTCCAAATCATAAATACCTCAAGTACACAATATCAAAAACATAAAATCTATCATGTGATTCTGAAAACAAATACAATTAGAAATTACAACTTGGCATAAGCCACTGTTATTAGAGGATGCTGATGCAGAGACACTAAATCTTAGGGGCTGGAAAGGATCTGAGAAACCATGCCGCCAGGTAAGAACTATAATCATACCATTACTTGAGTGATAAGAATTGTCTCTATATTTTTTACATTTTATAATTGATAAAGTCGTAGATTTTAAGTGCTTTCATCCTACAAAAATAACGAGGTAATGATAGTTTATTTCAGATGATATAAATCTTCTACAGTGGAAGCATGCTTCACACATCACCTTCCATATAGTAAGTGTTAAACAGAGAAGGTATTGTTCAAACCTAAAACTATCAGATATAGTTAATAAACATCTAACATATTAGCTTATTTGGAAGCTGCACAGAAAATTATCCCCTTTTATCAATCAAGGATTGATTATTTTCTTTACTTTCTTTCGTCTTCTTCATGTATTCTTTCTTGTGGACTTAGAGAATCCAGGTATTTAACTGCAAAGGTGAGGGTAGAGGGATGGCCTTGTGACCAATTGTATGCTGATAACCAATTGTATGCTGAGGAGTGCATGTGTTTTTAGGAGAGGGAGGCTCTTTTGCTTACTGCCCCTGCTCTGTTGTGTTCTGCAGTCACAGCTGCTTGGCAGGTATTTCTCCAGGCTCTCTGGTTTCTCTACTTTCCTTAATTACTGTCTTTTCCCTCCACAACTTCACAGGGGAGTCCCTGGAGAGCCTGTCACCCCTGTGTATTCTCTCTAATATTGCCCACAGCTCTTTAAAGGAACACTTCAGTTACGTTCTTCTCAGTTCAGTCCCATTGCTGCCCTCAATATCATCTTAATACCAGCCTGAATGTGTGCATATGCATGTTTTTATGAACCCATCAAAACTACAATGACTTGTGTGTGATTTGCTGCTCTTTATTATTACAATAACATGCATTTTTCTGTATTCTATAAAATAATTGCATGTTTACTTTGTACCAGTGACAGAAAGTGTAAATGGAGTTTTTAATTGGTCTAAACAATAAAAGCCTGGAGTCAGATATAGAGGAAAATGCTGAGAAATCAGAGAGAAGAAGGAGCAACCAAAGCCACATTTATATTATTGGCTTGCCAGTGGAAAAGAGAGCAAGTTTCTGTTTCTTCCTGCTTATATCCTCTCTGTGCCCAGCCTTCTCACTTCCTGTCTGCCTGTACAGACCTCCACATATCTATAGTTAGCTAAATCCAAGCTCCCTCCTCTATTCTTCAGACAAACTTTGTTTGTAGAACCAAGATATCACCACAGGAAAGAATAAACAATTTCACTAGGAAGTGAAGGAGAATGCAACATTATTTGCCAAGAACATTTACCAGATCAACCGCATAGTAAGCTATAATTATCAATAAGACAATTTTATATGAAAAAAATCAATAATTCCAGTAGAAGATGGAATAGAACTGGAAATTTGGCAATGTATGAAGTGAACTTTAGGAGTTTATGTAAATGTGATATTTTGGACTATGTGTGAGTAGGAAGAACTTCAGAGACCTATTACCAATAATTTAATAAACTGTGTCAGAAATTCTGCTTTCATCAAAGTCTCACTTGGTCTGCTTCTGAAAGGAGCAATAAAGCTTTAATATAACACATTATTGATGGATTGGATAATTTAATCTACTGAAATTCTTCTCATGCTAAGATGAAGTATGCATCTGGCTTTCAAGCTAAGTTAAAATATGATAAAACAGTTAACTCCAGGACAGTTATTAACCAGTATTCTAGGTTTGAAGATCGACACATTTCCCCTACTTCTTTACAATATTCTGAAACTTGTATTTTAATAGACTAAGAGACACTTAGCTTTGAAAAATTGTGTTATAAATAGAACGTTCTTATTTAGGAGCTGAAGATATGGTTAGCAGTGGGTTGCTCTTCTAGAGGACCTGAGTTCATTTCCCAACATCTATGTCAGGTGGCTCACAAAGGCCTGTAATGTGAGCTATAGAGATCCAGCATTATTTTTTTTTTTGGCTCTGAGCATGCCTAAACTCAGAAATACACACACACACACAAATACACACACACACACACACACACACACACACACACACATACACACACACACACACACTTAAAAATTAAAGTAGATTTTCCAAAATGAAAATGGTAATTTGAGTATAGGCATATGGGATTCATATCCAGTATCTTGGGGTTTATTGTTTATATTTTCATCAGTTCTGTGAAGTTAAAATGGTAGTCAGTGTTGTATAACTCCTCTTTTCCACAAAAATGGTTGCACATTTTTTCCCTTTTAAAACATTTAAAGTATTTTGAGTTTATTTTATCATGGTTTCATTTTACCATATGCCAGTTCTGATACAGAGATTATGTGGTTGGCACATGTGTTCTTAGTATGGGGGAAAAAAAAGAGGAATATAAAGTTAACCCAAATGAACTTTTTGCTCACGTATAGGGTAATTTTCCTGATGGTTAAATAATTACCATTTACACTGAAATATTAAAGTTCTATATTTATCACATTTAATAAATATTCACAAATTCTACAGTGAAAGTAAGTATATTTTACAGAGTAAATAAAGCTATGTCCTCAAGAAGCAATATCTTGTGAATTTTGAGAAGTAGATATAGACAATTTGTTACATGCTTTGTAACAATTTGGAATGCTGCTGTCAAAAAATTTGAGTTTCCTATCTTCACATACTTTTCTTTGCTGAATTCATTGAAATGGGGCTGGCACAGAGAGCACTTCTGTCTGGAAAGGGTCAGAAATAAATAGCTGGATTTTAGAATTATCTCTGTAAAAGATTGTTATGCTCAGTCCATGGTGCTAAAAGGTGGAGTTTCCAGTATCTGTTGCTTTCTCCATCCTGGAGGCATCAGCTCACAGACAGCCCTGAGTCTTGAATCCAATGTGTACTGCAAGCAACCTTTGCTCAAGATGCACACTGTGACTATGTTCAAGTTGGAACATAGGTTTCAAATGTGAATGTATGAAAACTTTTGAAAGCAGTACAAGACTATTGGTATATAGACCATGATATGAGTAGCTAGTACAGAAATCTGTAATAAAGAGAAGCCTGAAAACCAGTTGGTGTGTTCTTTCCTCAGGAAAACTGTCTCCTAGGCTATCATTCTTTAGCTACTTGTAGTTCTCAGGGTAGAGCTGAGGCCTTGTGGCTTTCTCTATCCACTTAGGCATGTCTATTGTTGCCCTTCACAGATCATGTTTAGCAATCATACTGATGAGACTTTATATGTGAAGTTTTAACATGAGTAAGAGAAACAGTCTCATAGTAAACTGACTGATCCTCTGCCTCTTACAGTCCTTCTGCCTAAAAACATAAAAATGCTATACTGACAGGGCAGGTTCTACTTATCTGTGTGTGTGTGTGTGTGTGTGTGTGTGTGTGTGTGTGTGTGTGTGTGTGTGTGTTTATATACATATATATGTGCATGTACAGCAATTGATGAAAAAAGAGGCCATAGATTTAAAAAAAATCAGGAAGGCATCGAAAGGGGTTTTCTCTTTTTTTCAATTTTTTATTTGAATTAGAAACAAGATGGTTTTACATGTCAATCCCAGTTCCCTCTCCCCCCTCATCCTCCCCTACCACCACTCCCAACTAAAACCCTACCTATCACATACCCTTTCTGCTCCCCAGGGTGGGTGAGGCCTTCCATAGGGGTCTTTAGATAAAGGGGGGTTTTCCTGTAATGAAAGGGCAAGATGAAATGATGTAATTACAGTATAATCTCAAAAATTAAAGAATTTTTTTAAATAGCTCTAAAGAGAAAAGGAGAAGCTTAAAGTCAGGAAACTGAGTCACCATGTAGAATTCTCATGCAGAAAATTCCTAGAGGTCTAGGGAGAAACTGCTTTAAGCTATCATGCTTCTAGACCTACTTCTAGTACTCTGTCCTTTATTTGAAATTAAGGCTCCAGCATTTTTGAATAAAATGTAAAGGTCTTATTCATTCTTAGCTGAATTTTGAATGAGGTAATAATAAAAATGATTTAAATTTATCAGAAAAATGTAAATTTCAACAATAGCAGAGTTTACATCCTTTTTATATAGACAGTGGATAATCATTGCCTGTGGCCACACAATTGAATATTCTGGGACTCTCACATATGGTTTCATGTAGGGTTAATATTCAAAACCTTGGAGGTTGGTACTTATTACCTTAATAATCGTTACCTAAGTAAATATCTGTTTCTAAGTTACAATGAAATTTAATCTCCAATTATAAATAGAATGAAAGAAGTTCAACAAAAAGGCTTAAAAACACTCATATGTATTTTTCTAAAAGAATTAGCAACAATTGAGTTCTGTTAAGTTTGAACTGTCCAATTTTGTCTTCATTGTCACTATAAAGACTAACCACTGACTTCTTACAAACATGTGTTTGGAAGAGCCCTCTTAGCAGGACTCCTTGTAATCAGATATAATGCTAATAATTAAAATTGGAATCTGACAGACATCCTACAGTTTGCTTTTATTTTGAAGTAATCTCTGAACAACACATACAAATTTTCAGAAAATTATTACAGAGAAATTTGTTTTCTGCATCTCATTTCATCATTTGTCACTTATCCATTATTATAACTTATATCTTGTTCACATAATACAATATAGGCTGGGAAAAATTATCCCTAAATACCATGTATATGTGGGAAAGTTGGTTAACTGCTCATTTTAAGTTTAGTAAGTTGTGTCAGACAAAATCAGTGAGCTAAATATTCTAAGACTGATAAATATTTTCATATTCAGTTGTTTCTTATGCACATAGTTTATAACTGAAAACAATATAAATTATTCTTCAATAGAAAAGTGACTAGATATATAAATATAAACAATAAAACTTAAGGATCAATTTTTAAGAGTAAATATTTCTAAAATGATCTTTTTCCTATGGTATTTAGGACATTTTCCTTACAAGAAACTTTACAACCAACTCTTAAATCACATAACCTTTAATCTCAGGGAACATGTTAATCCTTGTATTTGTTCAGAACTGAATTGCTCTCTAAGATCTTAATAATAATATGAGAATGGGAACAAACAACAATAAGGTCTAGAAGATGGAATGCAGTGCCGTGTGAGTACCATACATGAGTTACATTTCTAGACCCCTTTCAAAGTTCAAATCAACATATGGATATAATAGTGAATTTTCTTTTTATCATTTTTTATTTGAATCAGACACAAGATTGATTTACAAGACAATCCCAGTTCCCTTCTCCCTCCCTTCCTCCCCTATCACTCCCCCAACTAAAACCCTACCTATCACATACCCTTTCTTCTAATCTACACCTCACTCAAACTTTCTGCTCTCTCATGAACTCCTGCATTCTTCCTCTTCTTACCTTCTCATTCTCGTAGCTCCCTTCCTCCTCTTCCCATACTCTCAATTTGCGCAGGGGATCTTGACCCTTTCCCCTTTACTAGGGGACAATGTTTGTTCCTTTTAGGGTGCTCCTTGTTTACTAGTTTCTCTGGCAGTATGAATTGTAGGCTGGTAATCTTTACTCTATGTCTAAAATTCACATATGAGTGAGTACATACCATGTTTGTCTTTGTGTGTCTGGGTTACCTCACTCAGGATGGTTTCTTCTAGTTCCATCCATTTTCCTGCAAATTTCAAGATTCCATTGTTTTTTTCTGCTGAGTACTCCATTGTGTAAATATACCACGTGTTCTCTATACATTCTTCACTCGAGGGGCATCTAGTCTCCTTCCAGTTTCTGGTTATTACAAATAGTGCTGCTATGAACATCATTGAACAGATGTCCTTATTGTATAAATGTGCTTCTTTGGGTATATGCATAGTAGTGCAATTGCTGGATCTTGTGGTAGACTAATTCCCATTTTCTTGAGGAGTCACCATACTGATTTCCAAAGTGGCTGTACAAGTTGGGACTTCCCCCAGCAGTGGAGAAGTGTTCCCCTTTCTCCACATCCTATCCAGCATAAACTGTCATTGGTGTTTTTGATTTTAGCCATTCTAACAGGAGTAAGATGGCATCTCAGAGTAGTTTTGATTTGCTTTTCCCTGATGGCTAAGTATGTTGAACACGTTCTTATGTGTCTTTCAACCATTTTAGATTCCTCTATTAAGAAATGTCTATTTAGTTCTGTACCCCATTTTTAAATTGATTGTTTGGTGTTTTGGAGACTAGCTTCTTGATTTCTTTGTATATTTTGGAGATCAACCCTCTGTCCAATGTCGGGTTTGTGAATATCTTTTCCCAGTCTGTGGGCTGTCGTTTTGTCTTGCTGACTATGTCCTTTGCCTTACAGAAGCTTCTCAATTTCAGGAGGTCCCATTTATTAATTGTTGATCTCATTGTCTGTGCTACTGGTGTTATGTTCAGGAAGCAGTCTCCTGTACCAATTAATTCAAGGGTATTTCCCACTTTATCTTCTAATAGGTTCAGTGTGGCTGGGTTTATGTTGAGGTCTTTGATCCATTTTGATTTAAGTTTTGTGCAAGGCGAAAGGCTTGGGTCTATCTGTAGTCTTCTACATGCCTGCATCCAGTTGTGCCAGTACCATTTGTTGAAAATGTTCTTTTTGTTCCAGAGTATAAATTTGGATTGTTTGTCAAAAATCAGGTGTTTGTAGGCTTGTGGGTTAATATCAGGGTTTACAACTCTATAACATTTGTCTACCTGTTGATTTTTGTGCCAATATCAAGCTGTTTTCAGGACTATAACTCTGTAATAGAGCTTGAAGTCAGGGATGCCGATGCCTCCAGAAGTTCCTCTATTGTACAGGGTTGTTTTGACTGTCCTGGGTCTTTTTTTCTCCATACAAAGTTTGGGCTGAAGAGATGGCTCAGCAGTTAAAGGCTAGGCTCATAACCAAAAATAATAGTGAACTTTCTTTTAAGTGTAACATCTGCTACAAACATTATAATTATATTAGTCACATAGCAAAGTCTGAACTCCAGCTTTCACTCACACATTTTTTATTAATTCCCACTTTGTTTTTATTTATCACAGATGATGCTTGTAATTAAAATACACAAATTGTCAAAATTCTATTGGTCTTTATATTTGTCAAGTATATTACATTTTTATTGAAAATTAAAAATGTTTTGAGCATCATTAGTTTCATAAATCTTTTATGTATTTCTATATGTGTAAACTAAAAATGATTATCTTGTTTCTCAGCATCTCTAGTTGAAGACTCATTGATATGCACACTCACTAGTGCCTATAATCATAACCTCACTTTTTAAAAGATTTTATGTAATTCCTACTCTTCTGTCTTGTATTTGTGTTTCTTATTTCCTCTTCTCTTGCAGCATGGTGTGGCAAGAGCATCTCAGTTACTAATTTTGCCCCTTTAAACTATAGGCATACATGAGCATGCACGCAGTCTGTCTTTCTAAAGACCAAAATAGCTTCCAATGCAGTCTACATTAGAAATTATTACATCTATCTCCATATTACAACAAAACCAAAGCACTCTAGTAGAAGCCAATTAAGAAGGAAAGCAACTGAAAATAAATAAAATCATCACTAAGACAGAATGTACTTCAAATTCTGGCCACATGGGCAGATATCCTGCAATTAGACACCTACAATCTACAAGTAGTTATAACACATCTCCCATGGAGCTGTGGAGCTCCAGTTTCCTGATGGTATGAGAACAAGAGGTACAGCAGCATTCAAGAACTGCATTAAGGTTGAGCGGGCAGAGCAGGAGAGATTGAGTTCAAGGAAACAGCCTAAAAAGGAACCTGTTATTAAAAATATATAAACTTTAGCTTTCTCCCAAGCTGTATTCACTCTTGTTTTCATCACTGTGACCAATGCATGACAAGATTCTGGTTAAGAGGGGAAGGGTTGCTTTAGCTACTGATACAAGTAATCCATTCAGTCATGGCAGGAAAGGAATGGCTGTGAAGAAATAATTGGAGTATTGGTGCTCTTCTGCCTTCCCCCATTTATTTGGTCCTTGCACATAGCCCATAAAACATCCCTATCCACAGTAAGTATCATATGCCCCCATCCCATCACACACACACTCCAGTTGATCACCTCTGGAAATAGTCTCATTGAAAAGCTCCAAAATGTTCTGTGCTAATGCTATCAGTGGACACTAATCCAACCACAGCGATGAACAAAATTAAATATGACACAATCATAGCTCTCTTTTTCTTTATTATTAGTTAGTAATTCTGTTTGAAAGTTTATGGAATGTTTAGGTGGTGGAGTCTTGCTGGAGGAAGTATATCACTGGGGATAGCTTTTAGGTTTGATAGCCTCAGTCCAGTTCCAATACTTGGCATCCAGACTATAGACACAGCCATGGAAGTCCCTGACTTCTGAGATATAATGGTCTTTCTTCTACTTTAGTGAATGTGCTTCTTTTGATCTATTTCATCACAGCAAGGAGAAAATAACTCATGTACAGCTAGGCACTACTGTGAAAATTTGCAATGCCAATACAGGGGAGGTTGAAGCAGATAGATCACAAATTCAAGGCCAAAGTGGATACTAAGAGAGAACCTATCTCAGGACCAAAAAGAAAACAAAGACAAGCAAACAAAACTTCAGTGGATCTCTAAATCTTATATTTAGCTAATTTTCTTGAGCCCCTTCTTTCACTGAAACAGCACTATAAAAGAGCCACAGCGGAAGGAAATATTTATAGTTTATAGACTTCTACATATCAGGAAAGACAGGGGTAAGCCAACAAATATGGCAAGAGAGAAGGACAGACAAATCAAGGGAGTCTGAAGAGTTTATATTATTCAATATTATAAATAATAAAAACATTAAAATCTTATAAAAGCTGATAAAATGGTGTTCCATTTTACTGGAAAATAATTTTGTAGAAGACACATTTGCAGTTTGCCATGTGGAATAAACATTTGTAATATTATGTTGTCTGTGCTGTCCAGTGTCACTCATCAATATGACAATTTAAATTTAAGTAAGCTAAGCATGGTAATATGTATCCATAATCCCAGCATAAAGAGGGTTAAAGCAGGAGGATCCTTATGAGTTCAAGGCCAACTTGGGCTACATAGTAAAATCTTGCTTTTAAAACAAGTGGAAAAAAATCAATTAGCAACTGAAAAAATAAACATTGGTGTTCCTTTATCATGTTGACAATATTTCAAGTGTTCAAAGGGCACACATGATGTGTAGGTAAAATGCCACACAGACACTCATGATGTACAGGGACAGCACTGGCCAGACACTTGTGATGTGTAGGTGCAGTACTGGCCAACAATGAGCAAGACAAAGGCCAGATGGGAACCATGGAATTTCTGCAAGTGCACTGAATTATTTCATGAGAAACAAACTCTTGTTCTTTTCTTAATTTGACTTGAGAAACTAAATCTATTTCTCTGAAGAAATAATAGAAGGCTAAAATTTATTGACTAAAAAAGGAACATCGCATTAAATTTCACATCTTCTCATACATTAAGGATCTATAGAAAATGGCAACCTAAGGTAACCTAAAACTATGTCTTGACCAATATTTATTTGCAGCTGAAAACCTCAAATATAAGGAAAACAAATGAGAATATTTGAACAGATCAAATACACTTCAGTAGTTAAAGTTTTAAAATTCAAATAAATATCTCTATTTTATACATTTTTTGAGAATTTCTTTCTTTCTTTCTTTCTTTCTTTCTTTCTTTCTTTCTTTCTTTCTTTCTTTCTTTCTTTTTTGATGGATGAAACCTCTCTGATGACAAGTGGACTAGCCTCTGATCTGTGAGTATCATTAGGGATGATTTCATTGACTTTTGTGTTTTTGTATTGTTTTTATGTTTGGTTCTACCCTAGGTCTCTGAGCCAATCAGCTTCAGGTTCATGGCTGTGTCTTGTGCCTCCAGTTGGACCAGGAATTGATTGGTTACTCCTACAATTTGTTCCACCTTTACCCCAGCACATCTTGCAGGCAGGATAGATTGTAGGTCAAAGATTTTGTGGCTGGGTTGGAGTTCCAGCCCTACCATTGAAAGTCTTAGGCTGGTTACAGAAGACAGCTGGTTCAAGCTCTATATCACCCATTACTAGAAGTCTTCACTAGGGTAACTCTCACAGAATCCAGGGAGTTTTGTCATTTTTATTATTATTAATTACTCATATTTACATATCCATCCCCCCATTCCCTTGCCCTCCCATCCTTCCATGTTCCCCGCCCACCCCACACCCCCTAACTCCTCCCCAGGGATAGTGAGGCCCTCTACCAAGGACCTTCAAAGTCTGTCATATTGTTGGAGAATTTCATATGTGTACACAGTGTATTTTGATTTCATAATTCATTTATAATTCATGGATGACAAGACAGCTCAGCTGGTAACGACACTTGCCTCCAAGAATGGCTACCTGTTTATCATCCTTGGAAGCCATTTCTTAAGGAGAGAACCTACTCCCCCATGTTGTCCTCACACCTGCAGAGATGATCTGAGAAAAACACATTGCCCCCCAGATACACACATACATACATGCTCCCACGTAGTTAAATATATACTACAAATTTATTTAGAAATTAATAGGAAAATCACTGTGATTTAAGGATGAATTTATCAACATTCTTTTCATGCTCTAAAATATTTATAAATGAAAGCTACATACTTTTTAATCTTTAAATTCTATAGAATAAGAACACTTAAATATCAGACTGAATAAATCAACGTTATTGTGATCACCTCCTATCTTTACATTAAAACTCAGTTGCTTAGCCTGGCATTGGTGGTTCACGCCTTTAATCCCAGCACTCAGGAGGCAGAAGCAGGTAGATCTCTGCACGAGTTTGAGACCAGCCTGGTCTACAAGAACTAGTTCCAGGACAGCCTCCAAAGCCACAGAGAAATCCTGTCTCAAAAAAACACAAAAAAACAAAACAAAACAAAACAAAAACAAAAACAGAAACCTCAGTTGCTTTCTCACTCACTCTAGTGCTTGCATTTAAAAGTAATCACACTTCACATGTATTGGACACTGACTATATAAATGATCTCATTTGAATTTACTATAAACCTACATGGAAAGTCAAGGTGTAGAGGATTTTTCTATGTATATTTCTAAAAAAACTATTCTGCTTAGTTTTAGAGTCTCACTATTTCTAAGGTTCTAATAAAACCATCCATAGCAATAGTGGCATGTGCTTTAGTTATTGCACAGTGGCTTTTAATAACACTTTATGTCATCTGTTTGTCAATGACTCAATGATGGGTGGGTGTGTATTTGAATGCATACATGTAGGCATAACAAACATTATTATGTTCTTTGCTTCCGAACCAATATATCAAAAATAAAACAAACATACATAGGCTTTGAATGCAAATTCAGAGTTACACTGTGATTTAACTTTGGATGACAACATAGAGTAGAAATTACCAAATGGACTTTTCTAAGGTACCTCACAGGTGTGAATATTTGAATCATAGGAAAAGATGGGAGAGATTTTTTTCTACGGAGTTTTGCTCTAAAGGTAAATTTTGAATAAACAATAAAGAAAGAGTAAGATAAAAATAAATGTTGCAGTTTACTTTCCCAATAACAATAACAATCACAAACATAACTAAGCCATTATCATAGGAAATTAATTAGAAATATCTAATTTTCCAACATGCAAGTTTTGCAAAAATTCTATCACTTCAGATGGAATTGTTGACTCTAATGTTGCAAACTATTTACTATTTAGTATGCATATGACATATTTGTGAAAATTTAGCTACCTGAATAATGTATTTAATCAAGAAACTTAAAGGCAATGTGATTTTCAATGTGAACTGATTAGCAAAAACACGATCAGCTCCCTAAAATTTAAACCTTAGAGATAACAGTTTGCATAATGTTCACTTAGTGTTTAGTCTTAAATCCTGGAATGAAAGATGAATATAAAAATCTCCAAGATGATATTAGTCTTACTTTATGATGCCTTCCTCCAACTTTGTAAACAACAGTGAATAAAGAGGAAAGAAAAATCATTGTTTTCAAATTAATTAAAATAACATGAATTTTTACATAGTACCCTAATGAGTAAGATGATTTCCTAAATAGTTTTTTCCTTATCAGATGTAACAAGCCCCAGTAAACATAAAAGTTCCAAAGTGAAAATGTTGGAGTGTTTAACATAACAGCACATTTCTTGAGGGAGAAGGACTGAGGATTTCTTGATCCCTAATTAATCATTCTTCTCATTCTTAGGATATTATCTTTCTTTAAGCAGTGCTAAAAAGTAGACCTGGAAACACTGTGAGCAGAGTTAGCCTGCATCACAGGGTGCAAACAGGCTCCTGCTCACTGATCTATTTCACATGTTCACTGTCAAGAAACCTAATGCACCTCTCCCTGTGGTCAGACCATTCCTTCTTAATACTTTCTCTTTTGGCAGCACGATAGTAATCACTTTTGTGCTCTGTCAGAAATCCTAGAAACATTACTATCCAATAAATAACTTTATGGAAGAGCTGGGTCTTTCCTAATTTTCCTTAAAGTGCTTCATCTCTTGGTGAGTCTGAGACATTGCATCCTTTATCTAGTCAGAAGCACACACAAAAGCAAACAGGTTCCAGGCACTGCTGCCCTTCCCACTAGGATTGTTAATTACCTTTTTTCAAACAAATTTTGTGGAATGTCTAATCATGTTTTTCAAGTACAGGGATTTAGATGGCCAATATAAAGAGGAACTGAGTCAACAATTCAAGGTCTCCTTGCTTAGTGGGTCCACAAATACTCCTTGTTCAGATAAACAACATAAAACAGCACATTTGTAAAGATCCCACAAATGCTCTTGGCACTGCATGACATATTCCCTGGGGAATGGTTGGTAAAAGTCCAAGATATAACATCCTTCCTCCACTCTTATTGTTCAAACTACAGTGGATTCATTTTATTTCAAAAGTATAGTTGTGTCGCTTCAAATGCTAATCTCTAGATTCTGGCATGCCATCAACTAGAGCTGTTAACAAAATTTCAGTTCCTTCCGTTCTTTCCCAATTCAGGGACTTGTTACTGAAAGCTATTAACACAGCCTTCTGTATACATAGGCATATTGAAACATATTTTTCCTTCAGAATAGTTAAGTACGATTTTTTGAATATTTTAGGGATAGTTAGAATAATTTTCTCATGTATATGATACAAAGATTCTACTTGTAAAAATCAAAGGCAAAATGTTTTAAATATTCCATACAGACAAAATATCCTATGTTCTTGGAAATAAAAAGAGAAATATTTTAATATTCTTTCCCCAAGTAATATGGACTATGAAAATCAATTCACCTCCATATTCTTACTGAAATTATTTTGTACATCTAATCTATGTGATACTTTTAAGGCAGTACAGTTGTTCTGTTTTTCTCTTTTTTCTTTTTCTTTCTTTTTTTATTTTTTATTTTTTTTTTTTTTTGGTTTTTCAAGACAGGGTTCCTCTGTGTTGCTTTGGAACCTATCCTCGCACTTGCTCTGGAGACCAGGCTGGCCTTGAACTCACAGAGATCCACCTGCCTCTGTCTCCCGAGTGCTGGGATTAAAGGCAGGCACCACCAAAGCCCAGCTGTTCTGTTTTTCAAATACCCACTACATATTAATTATATAAAGAAATACTCAGAAAATAATTCTAGAATCATACTACTAAAAATAGCTTTTACAAAGAATAAATAAATAGAAATATACTTTTATGAAAGCACACTTCAATAAATGTTTGAAATATATAAATGCAGCATATATTTAACAAGGTATGAGACTCAAAAAATCTTAACTGTCATATAAGTACCCCTCACTAATCGTTTTTTGACACTGGAGCTCCAGAATCTTGAAATTCCCAGGCAAATGGATGGAACTAGAAGAAACCAACCTGAGTGAGTTAACCCAGTCACAAAAAGACAAACATGGTATGTACTCACTCATATATGAATTTTAGACATAGAGCAAAGGATTACCAGCTATAATCCTCTTCACCAAAGAAACTAGGAAACAAGAAAGACTCTAAGGGAAAAATGCATGGATCCCAGAGAATGGTAAGGGGCAGGAACTCCTGAGCTAATTGGGAGCATGAGGTTAGGAGAGAGGGAGCTTCCAGAATGAGAGGAGGAGAAGAGGAGAGGAGGGGAGGAAATGGAGGAGCAGAAATGTTGAGGTGGGGGAAGAATAGAGGAGAGATACCATATAAGAGGGAGTCCTTATAGGTCCAAGGAGAGATCTAGCAGTAGGGTGATTTCCAGAAACCTACAAGGAGGATGTGAACTGACAGTCTAGGCAATGGTGGAGAGGATAACCTAAGTGCCCTTCCCGTATAATGAGACTGATGACTACTTTTTATGCCATCCTAGAGCCCTAATCCAGTGGCTGATGGAAACAAAGGCAGACACCCCCAGAATTGAACTGATCTGGAACCTAGTTGCAGAGAGGGATGAATGAAGATCAAAGGGGTTGGTACCAGGCTGGTGAAACCCACAGAAACAGCTGGCCTGAACAAGGGGGAGCACATGGACCCCAGACTGCCAGCACAGGACTGATACAGACCCCTGAACATGGATGTCAATGAGAAGGCCTCCACACTCTAGGGGCCACTGGTAGTGGACTAGTATTTTTCCCTGGTGTAAGTAGGGACTTTGAGAGCCCATCCCACGTGAAGAGATGCACTCTTGGCCTGGACACATGGGGAAGGGCCTAGGCCCAGCCCAGGATGATGTGGTGGACTTAGGGGAGTGGAGGGTAGGGGACAGGTGGGCGGTTGGGGGGGTTGGGAGAGGGAAGGGAGAGTGGGAAGGAATTGCCATGTGACACAAGCTTGTTCCTAATTTGAACTAATAAAATTTAAAAAATATATCTTAACTGTGATATTGTCATAGAATCTAGGAATTAGTCATCCTAAATTTAAGCTCTCTTATACTTTTTTGCAATGGTTTGCCTGGAAATTCTCAGGTTAACCCCTTAAAGGGTCACTTCATTGTACCAGAGGATAACTCTGAGTCATGTTATGAAATATGACTTGAGTCGAGATTACAGTGTCCTTTCCAACAAGAATCATTAAACATTAACCTCCCAGCTTCCTTTACCAGTGCAGTGTTAGTAGACATGGATGGAACCATGATAAGAGCTTACAAGCTGATATGCCAATAAAGGTACATCTATTAAAAAATTCTCTTTTTACATCAACATAAAAAGTTCAATGAATACGACAGAATTTGATCTCTCTCTGGATTATTAGAGATGCAGTAAAGAGGTGACACCTCAAAGGCAGTGTGTTTCATAAAGAGTGGAATCCGTTAGATAAGATGTAATGTTCTCACCATTGGGGAATGGTGAGTAACTCAGATTCATGCAGAAAGCACCTTGAGGAAGTGACAAGCAATGAAGCTGCAACATGTTATAGTTAAGTGTGAATTCAATAAAGTGATAAGGCACCACATATGTAAGAGACATGAAGACTTTGAGATCGTAGGGAGATATATGAGTTGTGTTGTTGGATTGTCAGTAGATGTAAGGAAAATTTTATGGAGGGTAGCATGTGTGGTTTGGTATTATGGGCAACACTGCTGCGGAAGACATTAAGAAGAAGAAATGGCATGAAGACAGGAGTTGATATTGAGAAGTTTTCTTCCCCATTCCTGATGTTTATCCCCTGTAGAGGTATCTCATATCCATTTCTTTACATTTTCCCACCAGGAGTTCTAGAGTTTATTCAATTGATACCATAAAAAGAACACTTCACTTTAGTTTCTCTACATTTCTTTCCCAGTAGGTGTTCTCCCTCAATCTTCCCTCAGGGGTCCTCTTGGATGAAGCTCCTCCATCAGAGCCTTGCCACTGTTGTACTTCCTTGTGTTGTTCTTTAGTTCTGTCACACCGTTGGATACACATACCAGCCACATTTCACTGAAATGTGAACTGGACAATCCAATGTTGCTTTTATTGGTAAGTTGCAGTTTTCCCCAAAATTTTGTTTAGGTTCATGGCTTACATACAACTTTCTTAAGAAGATGAAGGTGGGGGGTTATAGTGAGCCAACTGGCAGATGGAAACACCAGAGTGATGAGCAGAATAATCTTGATAAGTTGGGAAATTGAAACACTTACATAATGGAATGTAGAAATGCTGAGCAAGACTTAATTACTAAGGTGTTTCAAAAATCAGTCACATGTGAAATTGGACCTGGCAGTGGCTTTGAGAATGAACCCCAGAAGTATAGTTGATAAAAGAAGAAAAGAAGGTTCAGTGAGAAAAAATAAAGAAAATTTTAATTAGTTGTAGCTATCGGTCTATGATTTGAAGAATTCATTAAATAGTAGATTATTTTTCAATTGTTAAGGAATATGTCTCCACTTCATTTTAGGAAAATGTCTTGGTTAGGACTTGTGATTTTTAATCAGGCAATAAAAATTACCTTGTCCACCTAAATGAAATGTTTCCAAAACAACTTAATCACATTTGCATTCCAACATTAGCTTCCTTCTTAATTGTGCATCTAATCAACTCCGAATGCACTTTACCAAAGAAAATTTACACTCCTACCATACACTGCTATACTTGGAAGAGCTAGAGGAGTCTGCTAATTAGGTTATCAAAATGTTGCTTGAGATTAAATTTCTGTTTCAGGAGATAGAGAAAAAGATAAAAAAGAAGAAGCAGCACACAGAATGAAATAAAACTATCACATATTTCTTAATTGCTTTTGTCTTGGAAAATATCCTGGACAAAATTATAACATGAGTTACTCTTTACTTGAATTATAGCAGGCAATAATATTTACTGGAGCCTTTAAAATTATAACTTAAAATAAAACTCTGGGGTTTCCATGTCTGGAAGAAAGACTGAAGTGCTTCATGTTGATTTAAAATGACCATCATGTCATGGAAAATGGTTGTGAATTTAGAATTGAAGAGATGATATATTAACAATCTATTAATTTCTCTGAAATGTAAATTACATAGTTGTGGCTTAAATATATCAAATAAACATTGCCATGTGTAAGAGTCATTATCTGTCCTGTGAACCATCTCCCAAATAACCACACAGGCACTTACTAATTATGAAAGCTTAGCTGATATCTTAGGCTTGTTTCTAACTAGCTCTTATAACCTAAATTATTCCATTTCTATTTATTTTCTTTTTGTCTTGTGCATTTATTACCTTTACTCTGTACTGCCCAGGCTGCTTTCTGTCTTCCTTCATGTCTGTTGGGTGACTCCTTTATTCTTCCCAGCATTCTCTCAGTCCCCAAATCCTCCCTAGCTATTAGCTATTTAGTTTCTTGTTAAATCAATCCAAGTGACACTTCTTTACATTGTACAAAAAGATTATTCCACAATAGTCATGTTAGCAGAATAACTTCTATAATAAAAGATGACATTAATAAGATGACATATTAATGCATACCAAAATTTTTTTCCCTAAGGAATCCTGTTGATTTTCGGATCTAGTCATTTTTTCAATGTGTAGAAATTGCAGTTACATGCATACATAGATATAGTTAGAAAGGTTTGAAAGTTTTACTCTGCAAATAGAGCAACTGGAAAAATCATTGAGCTTGAATTCTTTGCTAGAGGGGTAATATCTGAAGGGGAAATTGTATGAACATGGTTACATGCAACTTTTTCTTTGTCATGCTTAGCATCTCAGTTTGTAGAAAGTTTCATGGTTGTAATGCTAACCTAATAAGGAGAATTTATCTGTGAACTTGCAAAGATTTGTAAGATTAAGCAGGATATGGGACATATTAAGTTGCACATCAAAGAGAAAGGAGATGATGAGGTGAGACAGATGGACAAACAAGATAACTATATACTGGATGTAGCCCCTTTGCATCTTCTCATCCAAGTCTCAAGAGAAGCAGCCATACCAGCAACATAGGGGTTCCAGAAAGTGAATGGAACTTCCTTTGAGGGCAGGAAGCAGATTGTCATTATATATCACTTCAGAAGACATATCCCACTCTCTAAAGAAATCTATGACATCCCCATATTCAACAACAGGCAATGCCTGCCAGAAGACCAAGTAGCCTTTGCACATTCTCACTCTCTTTATTCCCTCAGCAGACTCAATCATTCAAGCACATAATTTGCAATACAAGAGACTACCAGCTGCAGCCTCCATTCATCCTTATACATGCCTCTTAAAGCATCTTCTACTGACCTACCTAACTACAAATTATTGCTGTATCCCAGACTTCAACATCAGCAGGAATTCCTTCTGAACTCACCAGCCAAGCAGGTCAGTATAACAGGCAGAACACACTCAGAAAACGCAGAAAGGAAACAGAAACCAAGGAACAAAGCACCCAACCAACAAAGACAAACTCAGAAATCATCACTTAGACCTGTAATCACCACAAACTCATATGCCTAGATAACAACACCAACAGTAATAACAATGCCTAGAAAACAATCCACAATTGCAAGGACAATGTGTTTTCACCAGAATTCACCTATCATATGACAGCAGGCACTGAATATTACAGCATAGCTGGGACATTAAAGAAAAAGACCATGAAACCAACTATATAAAGAGGATAAAGTTCTTCAAAGAGAAAATAAATAAATACTTTACTGAAATTCAGGAAAACAAAAATAAAAAATTGGAGGAAATGATTAAGTTCCTTAAAGAAAGCCAAGAAAAAGAAACAGTTGAAAGAAACAAAATGGTTCATGATCTAAAAATGAAAACAGAGGGAAAAAAACACAAACAAAAAAGGCAATGCCAAGAAAACAAACACCAAGACAGAGGAAATTCTGGAAATGAACAAATTAGAAATTCACACAAGAGCCAATTTCATTGGCAGCCATTCTGGTCTTGCCCCTCCTCCCTACGGATGAGAGGTGAGTCCCATGGGCTATCCTAGACTACCTCCCTCCCTTTGAGCTCCCTGGCCTGTGTCCTCCAGACCCTTCCCACCAACAAACCCTGCAGAGGGACCTGGAGGCAGAACAAAGCAGCCAGTTTCATCAGCAGCCATTCTGGTCTTGCCCCTCCATGCTCCACCTATACCCACTGCAAGAAGAGATGGGAAGACAACAGCATAAGGATATATGAAACAACAGAAAGACTTATATAGCACCACCAGAGTCTAGGGACTCTACAACAATAAGACCTGAAAATCCCAACATAGATGAAGCAGAAGAGAATAACCTTAAAAACAACTTCATGAAAATGATAGAGGCCCTCAAAGAGGATATGAGAAAATCCCTTAAATAAATGGAAGAAAAAAAAACCAAAAATGCAAGAAATCAACAAATCACTTAAGGAAAGCCAAGAAAAAACAATGAAACAGCTGAAGGATTCAATTCAGACAGTTCAAGACCTGAAAACTGAAATAGAGAAAATAAAGAAAACACAAACTGATGGAATGCTGGAAATAGAAAAGCTGAGTAAACAATCAGGAACCACAGATGCTAGCATAACCAACAGAACACAAAAGATGAAATGCAGAATCTCAGACGCTGAAGATAAACTAGAGGAAATAGATTCATTGGCCAAAGGAAATCTTAAGTCCAACAATTCCTTAACAAAAAATATCCAGGAAATATGGGACACTGTGAAAAGAACAAACCTAAGGATTATAGGTAAAGAAGGCAAAGAAGCCCAGCTCAAAGGTACAGAAAAAAATATTCAAAAAAAATCATAGAAGAAAAATTTCCCAACCTGAAGAAGGACACACCTATGAAAATACAAGAAGCTTACTGAACACCAAATAGACTGGACCAAAAATAAAAAGTCCCCTTGCCACATAATAATCAAAACAACAAACATACGGAATAAAGAACAAATGTTAAGAGCAGCAAAGGAAAATCCCCAAGTAACATATAAATGCAGACCTATCAGACTTCTCCAAGGAAACACTGAAAGCCAGAAGGTCCTTGATAGATGTTCTACAAACACTAAGAGACCACAGACTCCAGCCCAGACTACTATACCCAGCAAAACTCTCAATCACTATAGATAGAGAAAACAAGACAGCCCATGTCAAAACCAGATTTACACAATACATATCAACAAATCCAGCCCTACAGAAATTTCTGGAAGGAAAACTCCAACCCAAGGAAAATAACTACATTCACACAAACATACACAATAATCTCACATTACCAAAAGCCAGAAATAATGGGGAAACTCACACATAATACCACCACCAAAATGGATACAAAACAAACAAGAATCAACAATCAATGGTCATTAATATCACTCAATATCAATGGTCTTAACTCAAGTATAAAAATACAGGCTAACAGAATGGATACCAAGAGACAGAATCCATCATTCTGCAACATACAAGAAACACACCTCAACTTCAAAGACAGACTGTACCTCAGAGTTAAGGGTTGAGAAAAGATTTTCCAATCAAATGGACCTAGGAAGCAAGAGGGTACTTGCTAGAGCAATAAGACAACAAAAGGAGATCAAGGGGAAACAAATTGGAAAGGAAGAAGTCAAACTTTCACTATTTGCAGATGATATGATAGTCTACATAAGTAGCCCAAAGAATTCTCCCAGGGAACACCTACAGCTGATGAACACATTCAGCAAAGTGGCAGGATATAAGATTAACTCAAAAAAAATCAGTAGCCCTATTATACATAGACAATAAAGGGGCTGAGAAAGAAATCAGAGAAACATCACCTTTTACAATAGCCACAAACAACAAAGTATCTTTGGGTAACTCTTACCAAACACATGAAAGACTTACATGATGAGAACTTTGAGTCATTAACAAAAAGAAATTACAGAAGATACCAGAAAATGAAAAGATCTTCCATGATCTTGGATAGGTAGGATCAACACAGTAAAAAATGACAATCTTACAAAAAGCAATCTAATATGCAATGGAAAAAAAGAAAACATCATCAACAAATGGTGCTGGAATAACTGGACACTGGCATTTGGAAGACTGCAGATAGATCTGTATCTATCACCATGCACAAAACATAAGTCCAAAGTTATCAAAGACCTTAACATAAATCCAACCACACTGAATCTCTTAGAAGACAAAGTGAAAAGTACCCTTGAAGGAATTGGTACAGGAGACCTCTTCCTGAAAATAATATTAATGGCACAGAAGCTGAGATTGACAATTAATAAATGGCACCTCCTGAAACTGAGACTCTTCTGTAAGATAAAAGACACAGTCAACAAGACAAAAGGGCAGCCCACAGAATGGGAAAAGATCTTCACCAACCCCACATCTGACAGAGGAATTATCTCCAAAATCTACAAGGAAATCAAGAAGCTAGTCTCCAAAACACCAGATAATTCAATTAAAAAGTAGGGTACACAACTAAATAAAGAATTCTCAATAGAGGAATCTAAAATGGCTAAAAGAAAGTGATCAGACTATTATAGGTAAAAGATCTGTATAAACAGAATACCTAAACAAGAGGAGGCACATACATATCACAAAATTGACCTTAACGTTGTATCAATAAATGAAAATCTTAGGTTTTCTAGATATACAGAGATATATTTGAGATGGATAGGTATTCTTCAAACTTTTCAAAGACCTACAGAAATATGGCATTTAAATGGTTTGGGTTTTTCTTGGCAGTAAGACACAACTGCTCCTGGCACACCAATTACATCAAAAAGGAGGATAGGCATCGAAGAAACTTCTTATGGAGTTTGCTTTCAACATGGCAAGAATAACCATTTGGGCAAGAAACTGCTCTTGCCTGGACTGTTTGTTCCTGTATAAACTGGACATGCAGGACCCACAAGAAAGTGACTGCTGAACTTACAAAACAAGACAGTACTGAAGGGTTCCTGTTGAAATGGAGAAGTGTGCCAGACACACTGTGGCCTATGGGCTGAAGATGTATTCCCCAATGTTAAAGAGGAACTGTGGGTGACTGGCCACGTAGTGGATGACTCTGTCAATTCTAGAGTTTATATATTATCCTACTGTGGTCTTTGATAACATTGAAGACAGATAGTTATGGTTATATTTTCTTCAGTTATTATAAAAGATAAGTTATCCTTCTTTTATTTAGACAGAAAAGAGGAGATTATGGGAAATGTACTGTGTATGTTTACATAATTGATTGTTAAATAAAATAGTTTGGCCAATGAGACAGCAAGTTAGATGGGACTGGGAGTCAAAGAGGATTCTGGGAAATGTAGTAGAGAATTGGTGGTCCAGGCAGGAAGTGACATAGCAAGGAGACTCATATTTAAGCAAAGGAGAAAAGGGAAGGGTCCTTTTTTCCCTTACACCTCCGGCAGCACAATGTGATCCACAGGCAAGGAGGGACGCCAATAAGCATCCAATAAGATAAGTCTTATAAAATATAAAGATTTATGATAATTAAGACTGAGATAACAGATGAGGAATCCTAGTTATTGGCCAAGCAGCTTTGAACCAAAAAAAAAAAAAAGAAGAAGAAATTGATCAGTACTTAGCCATCAGGTAAATGCAAAATTAGAACAACACTGAGATACAACCATCTCACTTCTGTCATAATGGCAAAATCAAAAACACCAATGACAGTTTATGCTGGAGAGGATATGGAGAAAGGGGAACACTCCTCCACTGCTGATGGGAGTGCCAACTTGTACAGCCTCTTTGGAAATCAGTATGGTGACTCCTCAAGAAAATGGGAATCAGTC
The DNA here is from genome assembly GCF_003668045.3 of Cricetulus griseus. Classification (NCBI taxonomy): domain Eukaryota; kingdom Metazoa; phylum Chordata; class Mammalia; order Rodentia; family Cricetidae; genus Cricetulus; species Cricetulus griseus. Next base: position 406,762,781 of record NC_048595.1, read on the forward strand.
TACCACAAGATCCAGCAATTGCACTACTAGGCATATACCCAAAAGATGCACATTCATACCACAAGAACATCTGTTCAACTATTTTCATAGCAGCACTATTTGTAATAGCCACAACATGGAAGCAACCTAGATGCCCCTCAACTGAAGAGTGGATAGAGAAAATGTTGTACATTTATACTATGGAGTACTACTCAGTGGAAAAAAAAAACAATGGAATCTTGAAATTTGCAGTCAATTTACAAGAAGACACATATGGCATGCCCTATATGGATTTTAGACGTGGAGCAGGCTATCTCCAGCCTACAATCCCACCATCAGAGAGTCTGTAGAACAAGGAGGACCTTAAGAGAATCATACATGGTACCCTGGAGAAGGGCAATGTTACAGCATCTCCTGAGAAAATTTGGAGTATTCAGGGAGGGGAGAGGGAGCTTGGAGAAAGAGAAGTGGAGAAGAGGAGGGGAGAGGAGGACATTGGGGAGCAGGAAGGTTGAGTCAGGGGAAGAATAGAAGAGAGCAAGTTAAGAGATATCATAATAGAGGAAGTTACTATAGTTTTAAATAGAAATCTGCCACTAGGGAGATTTCCAAAGATCTAAAAGGATGACACCAACTGGCAATCTAAGCAACAGTGGAGAGGCTATATTAAATTCCCTTCCATGATAATGAGATTGATGACTACCTTATATGCCATCCTAGAGCCTTCATCCAGTGGCTGATGGAAGAACAGGCAGACACCCACAGCTAAACACTGAACTGAACTCCTGAAACCCAGTTGCAGAGAGGGAGGAGTGGTGAGAAATGGTTCAAGACCAGACTGGTGAAACCCACAGAAACAGCTAACCTGAACAAATGGGAGCTCAGTGACCTCAGACTGATGGCTGAGAGGCCAGAAAGTGAGTGATCCAGACCCCCCCCAACATGTCAGTGAAGATGCCTCAGCAATATATGGGGCCTTGGGTAATAGATTGGTATTTATCCCTGGCACACAAATCAACTTTGGGAGCCCATTCCACATGGAAGGATGTGCTTTCAGTCTGGATACAAGGGGGATGGCCTAGGCCCTGCCTGGGATAATATGACAAACTTTGGAGATCCCCATGGAGGGCCTCACACTCCCTGGGGAGCAGAGAGGGAATGGGGTGGGGGCTGGGGATTAATTGGGGGCAGGGGAAGACGGGAGGGAGGGGGAGCTGGGATTGACATGTGAAACAAGCTTGTTACTAATAAAAAATGTAAAAAAAAAATCTAGAAATTGGGAGCACTGTGGACAGAGGTTTCTGTCCTGCAGAATCCTGCATTCATTTATTCCCAAATAAACTGATAGAGGCTTATATTAATTATAAACTGAGCAATGGGTGAAAAAAGGAAATTCAAACAAGAATCACAGAGGCAAGCTTTACCATCAAAATAGAAGAGCTGAAAGACAGAATCTCAGTCATTGAAGATACTATAGATGAAAGGGTTAAATAAATATGTTTAATCTAAAAATGTGCTAACACAAAATATGAAGGAAAACTGGGACACTATGAAAAGACCAAATCTAATTATGATCAAAACAGAGGAAAGAGAAGAATCTCAGCTCAAAGTCCCAGAAAATATCTTCAACATAAGCACAGAAGAAAATTCTATTAACCTAGTGAAGGAGATGCCTATAAAAGTATAAGAAACATAGAGATCACCAAATAGATTTTACCAGAAAAACGAATCTTCTCCATGGCGACTCTTGAAGCCAGAAAGGCCGGGTCACATGTTCTATAGTTTCTAAGATGCAACAGAAGCCAGCAAGACTACTATACACAAAACTTTCAATAACATAGGCAGAGAAAATAAGATATTTTATGATATATGTCAAACTTAAATATGGTGGGGGAATGCTTCTGTGTATGTGTTTGTCCTACTGGATGATAAATAAAGTACTGTTTGGCCAATGAGGCAGCAAGTTAGGCAGGACTAGGAGTCAAAGAAGATTCTGGGAAATGTAGAGAAGTGGTGATCCAGGCAGGAAGTGACATAGCAGGGAGACTCTTATTTAAGGAAGGACAACCAGGAAGTACCCCCTTTTCCCCTCCACTTTTCCTCCAGCAGTGTGATGTGATACACTGGCAAGGGGCGACACCTATGGAAGGTGTCCGATAAGTCTTCTAAAATATATAGATTTATGATAATTAAGACTGAGCTAACAGATGAGAAATCCTAGTTATTGGCCAAGCAGCATTTGTACCTAATAGAAGTCTGTGTATTATTTTGTCCATCCATGTGGCGGGCAGAACTTGGATGGCTGGCGAGACCGCCCATGTGGCGCTAGGCCTCAGGCAGCTTTTGGCAGAAAGATTTATCATAACATAAATATTTGTCCACAAATCCAGGCCTCCAGAGGCTAGAAGAAAAACTCTAACCCTAGGAGTCTAATTGCACCCACAAAAGCACAGGAAATAAATTATCTCACACCACTAAAATGAAAGGAAGGGAAGTACACACACCACAAACACATACACATCATCACACACCACCACCAAGAACAACAACAGGAACCAACAATCATTGGTCATTGATATCTCTCAATATCAATTTTCTCAATCTGCCCCCCCAAAAGATCCAGAATGGATGTGAGAATAGGATCCACCCTTCTGATGCATCCAAGAAACACACCTCTGCATCAAAGATAGATACTACCTCAGGGTAAAAGTCTCAAAATTATATTCTAATCAAATAGGTCAAGAAGAAAGCTTGTGTATCAATTCTAGCATGTAACAAAATAGATTTCAAACTAAAACTCATCAAAATCCAAAAGCAATAGTGAAGGACAGTTCATATTCATCAAAAGAAAAATCCATGAAGATGAAATTTCATCTATGTCCCAAACACAAGGGCCCCCACTTTTGTAAAAGAAACACTATGACAATTTAAATCACCTATTGACTTTCATGTGCTGATAGTGGAAGACATCAATACCCCACTTTCATCAATGGATAAGTCATGCAGACAAAAAACTAAATAAGAATACTAGAGCCAACAGACTCCGTAAGATATAGAAAGAAACCTATATTTACAGAACATTTCACCCAAACATAAAACTTGCTCCAAAATTGACAATATATTTCACCATAAAACAAGTCTCAACAGATACAAGAAAATTGAAACCACTCCCTGCATCCTATCTGACAACGACAGATTAAAGTTGGTTATCATCAACAACAGACAGCTTACAAACTCATGGAAACTGAACAACTGTCTACTAAGTGAAAGATGGGTCAAGACAGAAAAAAATTAAAAGAATGGTCTTGTATTTGGTCATTTCTTGCATTTCTTGGAACCAGGAAAGTCTTTCACTGACAGCACTAGTTTGCATTCAGATGAGTTGGTGGTCAAGGGAGTTCTCCAAAGATCCCCAAACAACCCAGACTGATGCTGAGACAAGGGGTTGCTCTCTGCAAACTCACAGTGGGACCCCATTACTGAGGACATACCCACACAGCTCATTGAACTTGGAAAGATTGAGCTAGTGTCAGCATGGAGCCATCCTAGTATCTAGTGCAGGAAGGTACTTTCAGGCTACCAAAAGAGAAATTTAAACCACAACCCATCCACAAAATCTTTGACCAAATATCTGTTCTGCCTGCAAAATGTGCTGTGGCAATGGGGGCAAAGAACATGTGGGGATGGCCACCCAATGTCTGGTTAACTTGAAGCCTACTCCACAACAAGGAGTCCAAGCCCACTACCTCTTTGTTGGCCAACAACTGGAGACTGGATAGTTCAGAGACCTAGCATAGACCAAACACAACTGGTGTTAAAAAGGAATGAAAATCGATGAACTGATTCCTAATGATATTATGTCTACTTATAGATTGACATCTTGTGAAGTCATCATCAGAGGGGCTTCCTCTGGCAACAGATGGAAGGAAATGCAGAGATCTGTATCCAGGCATTATGCAAAAAGAGGTTCTATATTTGAGGTCTCCACTGGGTCCCTTACCTTGGCACTTGGGGAATTCTATGGAAGAAGGGACAGAAATATTGTAGGTATCAGAGAGTATGTAAGACTCCTGGAGAACAAGGCCCAGGGAATCAAGAAACTAAAATGGCAAGCGTGGGTCCTGCAGAGTTCTGTGCCAGGTCCTCTGCATTTGTGTTATGGCTGTTACTTTGGTGTTTTTTGCGACTTCTAACAGTGGGAGCTGGTGTGTCTTGACTCTTTTGCCTGTGCTTGGGACTCCTTTCCTCCTGTTGGGTTGCCATATGCAGCCTCAGTATGCAACCTTTCTTTCTTTCTTTTTTTCTTTCATTCTTTTTTTTTCTTTTTTACCTTGTCTTGTCATGTTTGGTTATTGTCTTTGGAGGCCTGATTTTTTTTCTAAAGGGAGATGTAAAAGAAGTGGTCTGGAGGAGAAGGTAGGTCAGGGAGTGAGATCTGGGAGGAGTGGAGGATTGGCAAAGTGAGGTATGGATGAGAGAATAATAAATTTTCCATGAAAAAGAAATTTACATTATAATTTATTCTAAAATCTTGTATATTAAGTCATGTGGCTTTAACATACATTTCATAAAAATGAAAGAAAAAACTGAAAAAAGTAGAGTAAAATTAAGATGTTTCAAGTAAAAACTTACATAGCTGTTTAAGCAGTATAGATTCCTAATGGAACTATGTAAGATTCATAGCTCTGAGCCATCAGCCTGAATTTAGCAAGTTGCTTAATTTCTCTGTTTGTCATCTCCTTATTGAGAAAACTGCAAAAATAAATTCAGCTAGTCTTTAGTTCTATGATCCCAGGCATAAAAGACTTACCAATAGCAATATGATACTTATGAATTCTTTCTATGCCACTTGAAGCTTGTGTAAGTTAATTAAAGGAAAGAAATTATGTCTATCATTTTACAATATCTAATAAATTAACAAAATCTGACTTAGAACAATCTTTTTTTTTTGGTTTGTTCCAGACAGGGTTTCTCTGTGTAGCTTTGTAGCCTATCCTGGCACCAATGCCTGGCTAGAAAAATGTTTGGATCTAATTACAGAGCATTTGTATTTTATTTTAAATAGAAAGGTTTGGTTAATTCATACACATGTAATGTCCACTCTAGCACTATAAACCCCATCTTCTCTGTTCCATATTAACCCTTGAAAACCTCTTCAATTAATTTCTTTTGGGCTTTTTTTCTCTGTTAGATTCACTGAGTTTAACGAGGATCATTTGTATGAGCATGCATTTGGAATATCTTGAGGAATCTGTGGGATTCCTCAGAATATACACAGCATAAGACAATAACTGTTATTCCCCCAAGAATCTATCAGCATCCAATAATTAGCAGGGAGATGTAGCACTCTGTGAGTACCTCCATAGTCTATATTGCTGAGAGACCTGGTCTTGCTGAGGACAATTGAAGGCATCCAGAGTGCATACCTTCTGGGAATGATGAAGACTGTTTTCTAGGTCTTCTCCTTTTATTCAGGTTCTTAATACTCGAGCTTGCCTCATGATCCCTGAGCTTTAGACAGTGGTGTAAATGTTCTGTTTAGGGTCAGCTCTTACTCTGAACATCTGGAGCAGACGTACACCTTTGCATCCATTGCCATATACTACAAGAAGAAGCTTCTAATTTAGGCTTAGAATAGCATATACCAAACTATGAACATTAATATTTAGAAGCTAGCTCGTGCCAAAACATACATCATTTCATATAGCTCAAAAGGTCCAGTCAAGGCCTCTCTCATGCTGCTTCTGAAAATATTGCACTTTCTTAATTGCTGGCTATACATAAGAATACAAAGATGCATCACTTTTGTGCCTTGGAGGCCTGTCAGAGTTGACCTTACTATGACATGCATATAGAACCTTTCTGCTGAATCCTGCTATAGAAAACAAAATCTGGGTACAGTATTAAATTCATAGAAAAATAAATGAAAATTCCAATGCTATTGGAAACCACTCAAAAATGATCTTTTTCTGGTTATTCAACTTCCTTCTCTAGGTGACTGCATTAGAATTCTTAGGTTATAAAAATTTCCCATTTGAAATTATATCACAAGTAGGCAATAATGAATGAAAAAATTCAAGTGTTGAAGTGAAAATAGTCAACAGGACTAAGAGGAAGGAATACATGAAAAAAAGGAAGGGTGTAAGAGAATACACATGAAAGTAAAGTAGTCAGGGGACTAGTGTGAGCAAGAATGGATGGGAGGAGGGCAGAGGGACTAGGAAGAGAACTTTGATAAGAAAACTGGAAAAATGTATAAGATAAGGGTAATATAAGTCACTATTTTTAATGATAATTACAACACAATTAAATAAAACTGTTCACTTGGTTTAAGAAAGAAGGCCATTTATGGACATTATAAAGGAAGTTAATAATAAGGAGATCATTAAGTGGATGAAGTAATGAATGAATGTGTGAGTTTCAAGTCTCCTTGTTCTCTTCATTGCAGGAAGTGGGACCATTTAGAATACCTGCCTGTGTAGCGGTCCCTGATTTAATGTGCTGGTTCTGCAACTCAAAAGACTTAAAGAAGGTGAGATCAGCTTAATTACCCCGAACTCTTCCTTTTCTCTATATGACAAAGAACAAACAAGGTTTATCTTTAAATTACATGAAATATTAAGAAATAGTTTTGTATTCTACTCACATTGTAAGAGTACTTTGTTTAAATTTTCCTGTTGCTTATTGGCCTGATTTGTAAATACAAAGTTGGTGTTTTCTTTAGTATAATAAATAAGAGAAATAAACCTAACACAGAACACGCACGCGCACGCGCACGCGCGCGCGCGCACACACACACATACACACACACACACACACACACACACACACACACACACACACTGATTTTTCAGACAAAATGGACGAACAAGAGCAAAGTAAAAAATGTATGTGTTTTGGTATTTTTCCTGTTGAAACACAGCTGCTATTCTCATACAACACTATAAACACAGGTTAGCATGTACATCTCCAGATGTTATATTAATGAATATGAAATCACCTTGTCTTCTGGCTAAGACAGGGGAGTTTCAAGAAGGGAGCAGACTAATGCTGTAAACTTCTGTTTGTGATTCTGTGAGTTTTATAATATCTGACAAATAAAGAGAAAAGACATTTGGATTATTTAAAGATCGTCTTCTTTCTTTTGTAAGAGAGTAAATACATATAATTTTTGCTGGGATTTAAGCAATAACCAAGAGGAAAAAAATGCCTACTCTCTTCTTTTATTCTTTTACTGTGTGGTTGGTAGTAGTTTGTACTATAATTTGTGTAATTTGCATATGTTTTGTTTTTTCTCCATCTCCTGATTTTTCCAGCACTATTTCCTTTGATTGAAGACTTGCTATGACAGAAGATAATGGAGCTTTCCACACTCAGTGGGGCGTCTGTCATTGCTGACTTCAGCTGCTGCCTTTGTTTTTCCTTTCCTTGCACTATTCTGATTTTCTCTGGCACTGTGAGAAACAATTATAAAATCCATGAGCCATTATAAAATACTATGTGACCAAATGGTTATTTTTAAGTATCTTTCAGTCTTTGAAATCTCTTTGTTTATTCTTAGCAATGGTAAATTACATCATTATTTTCCATTCACTCTGCAGCAGAAGGTAGCTAGATTGCTTTCTGCCTTGGGGGAAGCAATCTTAGATTGAGCACAATTTGTATTACTTCTCATATTGGCCCTCATCACATCAATCAAAATCTTCACATAGCTTGTCTTTTCTTCATGAAATTTTCTTTTACTGACCTTGCTGAAGTCGCTTGTCAGTTTTCATGCCTGGGCTAAAACCATTTGAAAAAGATATCCTGGTTGACATAACTGATCTTCTATAATGCACAGTTGTTTTTATTTTTTTAACTTTCCCTCATTAGGAGGAAAATAATTTTCAATCCACTTGCACATAAATGTGGTATCAAAAATTAGTTAGTCAAAATGATAAACATAATCTGTCACCCCGGATTATGAAAATATTACTGAAAATTTCCTACGATGTCTGTCTTCCTACTATGGTAATTGAGGAGCTTGGATACAGAAAATTTTTACTTCATCAGCCTGTGTGAATGTGAAATCACTGCAAATCCCACCCAAACACACCTCTCCTTTTGTAGTACAGTGAATGTTATATAAGCAAGCACTTGTATTTTTTTCTTAAACCACTTAACTTGCAGTAGAATCATATCACATTTAATTGTGGCAAAAATTAGTGGTCATGCTAATCATTGCTATGTATATCTCCAAATGACATTTCTAGGTTAAAGTGGTTAGAATGGGTCAAAGAGGTATAGTCAGCATCGTGACTTAGATTAAAAGACAGTGGGGCAATCAGGAAAAAGAGATTTTACTGATTTAATACTAGGATATATTGAATACACTGTTTAGTATGTGGTTTTCATTATTATCAGGTTTAAAATAAAGGACATTATCATCAACATCTCAATATAGAAGTGAGGAATAAAAGATGAGACAGACATATGGAAGATAGATGCTTTCTTGAGTGTGGAATTCATTATTCTTAAGAACTTGAGTCTTAAAGCTCTATTGTTTGAAGTCAATTTTCATTGCATATACAATTTATCCAGTTTTGGCCACATCTTGATTAGTAACTTTTGCTTTATTTAAATCTTGGATAAAGCACACCAACTATGCGTATGTAGGTGTGTTCTGGTTTTATGTAGGGATTTGTATTGACATACACAATAAGATAAAGGTATTCAACCAGCAGTATATCAGTCCTGTTTTGAAATGAATGACTTTTAAAAAAAATTTGTACTGGACTTGACAAGTCATTGTTTTGTCATCTGTGAAATAGAGGGTTTGGCAGAATCAGATCAAAAAACGTAAAAAAATAATGTTAAAAATATCTGACTTTATTTTAACACTTCAATGACATTACAAATGAAATGTCAAGAGTGAGGTGATGATAAGATATTAGAAAGTCAAAATGTTAGGCATGCTTATTATTCAAATAGCTCCAGGAGTCTGTTAAAATACATGGTCAAATTATATAAACTAACAATACATCAAAACTGCTATATTTTCCTGTGTATGTGTAACACACATTCTTTTCCATTGAATTCAGATCTATTTATTTATTGATTTGGGTATGTCCAGGTTTGCCATTTACTTTAATACACCATTTAAAATTGGTGAGGGAGCTAAAGAGATTGTTCTGCAGGCAAAAATGCTTAGCCTGAAATTCTAAGGCTGGTTGTTCTGATCCCAGGTGTTCCCACAAATGCCTTTGACCTCAGCCCCAATGGAGACAGAGTTAGCAGAATCACTTGGGTCTGTTGATTTTCAGACTACTCAGGAAAATAACAGCCACATATTCAGAATTAGAATCTGCCTCAAAGAAAGAGTTATCAAATGATACCTGTTCTTTCAAACACTCAGAGTACACAAAGAAACACAAGCACATACATTCACACCCATACACATACACTACATAAAATAAATATTTGAGTGAATAAAAAAACTAAAAGAGAATTCAGGCAGAATATTATTTTTAAACAACTGTGAGTCCTTAATATATTTGTGAAACTCACTGGTTCACTTTGAGTTGAATAAGTCCAGCAAGCTCCAACTATTCAGAGTTGAAAGTGCTTGGCTTGCCACTACTTAGGATCACCCTGGAATTTGTGCTGAGTGTGGAATAAAGTGAACAAAGAAGAAAACTGCCACAGTTGCAACTACACATTCAGAAGACATTAAATCCCATTAGATATTCCTTGAGGATGAAGAACATGCATTATTAATCTTTGTCCCCTAGCATATAGTATTGTCTACAAAATATGATAAATAATACACATATCATAAGTAACTGCAAACTCAGTACATCATTTATATCACCAGTATTTAGAAATCCCCTTTCAATGTTTTCCATCGTCATTTTATAATTGTACAGAATTAAATTAAAATGTATTAATTCTATAAATTTATTTTGAGTTTAATTTTGAAAAATTATACACACACACAAACACATATATGACAGGTAAACATGATACCCTATTGGATTAAGGTCTCTTTATTTCAGAGAACAGCCGGGCAAAACACAGGCCAGAGCTAGGTTAAGAACCCAGCCAGCGCGGCCAGAACAAAAGGGGGCCAGCGTCCCCACGTACAGCCCCTTAAGAAGCTCCCTTATGTCATCCCGGCTTTCCTTCACCCCGCCCTTATGGGCGAGTCCCCGGGTCCACCTGGTACCTGCCCCAGGACTATTGGGCGGGGCTAGGGTGACTCCCTACAATACCCAAATAATGTATAACGTTTATGACTCATGTATTAAAAATTCTATAGATTTTCACCCCTTTATCCATCATTGCCTTTAGTATCATGTTTTATTTATCATTTTCTATATCAAGACCCTTGTAAAAAGATTATAATTATTTCCCCCATGAATAAATCTCAACCAAAATGAAAACATGGAATATATTATCTTATAACTTTTAAAAGGAGGGATACTTTAGGTAAAATTATTAACTAGAAACAATTATTTCAGAAAATAAAAAAGCAAAATTGGGGAAGTTTAAAGGCTCTGTATCATTTGATTTAACTTGGTAGCAAGTACCAATTTTGACTCAGTCACATCAGAGAACACATACATTTAATCAATGATTCAAAATTATGGCCACCAGGTATCTGTTAGTGTTCCCTTGGAAATGTCAGTGAAAATAATTTTACATCAAAATGTCAGATTCACAACAACATCACATAAAATGTTACATTCATTGCCCTTATTTTGACAGTTTTGCAAGAATTGATTGACAATACTGAAGTGCACCCTTTTCTTTTCGACACAGCTCTATTTGATTTTGAGACACTCCAGTAAAGCAAAGCTTGAAATTAACAATTGCCTTACAGAGGGAAGAGTGTATCCTCAACCCTACAAAGGCAAGTAACTCTTTTCTCTTAAGGGTTTCAAGTGGTATAAAAATTTACCACATTGAGCCACTAGCTTATCATGGCTAAGAAGACACAACTAATATTTCTGATGAGATAATATACCTCTAAGTTTTACTCTAATATTGTAATTTCAGAATTTTACCTTATAATCTTTTATTTATAAGAAACACTTATTTGATTTCAAAGTACCACTCTATCTCAGAAGCCTTCAAAATTACTTTAAGAATAAATGAAGTGGAATGGGGTAGGTGAGAACAGGGATGTAAAACCAAGGGAGAGAGGCAAGGAGGGATATCAATCTACAATGACGACCTGCTTGCAAGATGTGCTGGTGCCATAATAGCAAAAGTGTTTGGAATAAACAACCAATATCTAATGTATTTGAGGTCCATTCTATGAGATAGGACACATATCCAACCTTGTCTGGGCAGCCAAGTATCTAATACCATGGATCTAGGGGAAACCCAAATATTACTATTATGCTAAAAGAATATAGCAATAAAATAACTCCTATACTCATATATCAGTGGCTTGCTCAGCCATCATCAGAGAAGCTTCTTTGGAGTGGAATATTATTTTAAGATGTGCTACATTTGTTTATGCTGGGGATATTTGTTTAATGATGCAAAGATGTGTTGATTTTTTTCCCGTTGCATTTGTTTAACTCTGTGAAGCTGTGTTATTTAGCCTCTCTAAAACACCTGTTTGGTGTAAAAAAAAGAGCTGAGTGTCCAATAGCTAGTCAGGAGAAAGGATAATCAGGGCTGACAGGCAGAGAGAATTGATAGGAGGAAAAATCTGGGAAAAGAGATTTAGGAATGAGAAAAGGAGGGGGAGGACATTAGGGACCAGCCTGCAACTATGCAGCCAACCACAGAGTAAGAAGTAAGGAAGGTATACAGAAATATAGAAAGATAAACGTCCATAGGCAAAAGGTAGATGGGATAATTTAAGTTAAGAAAATCTGGCTAGAAACATGCCAAGCTAAGGCATTCATTCGAAAGAATAAGTCTCCTTGTATCTCTTTGGGAACTGGGTGGTGAGTCCTCCAAAGAGCAAAGAACCAAAAAGAAGATGTACAAACAAAATCCCAACAACTATACTTCCTTCTGCTGCAGATGGGAACAAATACAGAAACCCACAGCCAGATAATGTGTAGAAATTGGGAGACTGTGGAACAATCAGCTCTAAATGAGTTATCTTAATCAGTTCCTTCCCTTTGAGGCCTCAGGGAACTCTACAAAAAAGCAGGCAGAAAGACTATAAAGAAGACACCAATAAAACAAGGCCTCTAGACAGAAGAAGACTTACACATATAAACTCACAGAGATTGTGGCAGCAGGCAAAGAGCCTACACAGTGCTAAGCCATAGCTGAGACTGGAGGTATGCACAAGCACCAATCCTTAACCCCAGGAGCTATTCTCCAACTGATAACTACTTACAAGGAAAAATTAGTTTTCTCCAAAGGAGTCTCTCACAAAGTACAAAAACTTCATTTAAAGTCAGGATGCATGCCCAGTTGTAGATGGCCAATACAGAATGAACATATAACATTTTTTTAAGGATTTCTTTGTCTCATAATGCTTTATCTGGGCTTTTTTTTTTTCTTACATGCCTTTTGATATTAAAGCTTCTGATTTTGTAGCATTTCAGTATGTGGAAATGGATGTCTTCTGTATATGCTTCTTGTGCCTTTTCAGTTAGTTTGTTTTGTCCTATTCTAGTTTTTATTTATATATTTATTTTTAGATATCTGTATTCTAATAAGAGAGAAAAAGAAAGCATGTAGACTTGGACACATGGCAAATTTGGGAAGAGAATTGTGGAAGGAAAAACTGTGACCAGAATATATTGTATGAAAAAGATCTGTTTTCTTTTTCCTTTTTTTTATGGTATAACAAAAAAGAGATAGGGTTTCTTTGTGAAACAGTCCTAGCTGTTCTGAAACTCACTCTGTAAACCAGGTTGGGCTCTAAATCACAGAGATCTGCCTGCTTCTTCCTCTGCCTCCCAAGTTCTGGAATTAAATGTGTGTACCACCACATGGCAAAAATTATTTTCAGTTAAAAAGATGAAGAAAAATTTCATTCCCAAAATATAAACTTAAATTTTAGTTCAAACAACACAATTTAAAAATGTTACTTTTTTTGCATGTTTGTATCATTTGCCTAAACCTGATGGGGAATGTTTTACTGTGTATATGTTTATCTTATTGGTTGATGAATAAAATACTGTTGGCCAAATAGAACTGCAAGATGGATGGGACTGGGATATGAGGAGGATTCTGGGAAGTATAGGCAGAGATGAGTCATTATGAGATAGATCCCAGGAACTGATGTAGCTGGGCAGAAACTTCCACTAGCTAACCATAGAGGTCTGAAGGTTTGTACAGACAGGCAGGAAATGATGTAGCTAGGCAAAATCAGAATATAAGCAGGAACAAACAGGAAATCATCCTCTTTTCTATGGAGATGTAGCAGGCAAAGGAGTTGCAGGTCCGGCATCCCCAGTAAGCCAAGACCACATGAAAATATTTAGATTGATAGAAATGAGGTAATAATTAAGTCACAGCTAGCCAATAAGAAACCCAAGTCACTGGCCAACAGATTTATAATTAACATAGCATCTGTGAGCTTCTTTGTAGGTGAGAAGGAGAGTGGAACCTAGCTGGGCCAAGACAACCTCACATAACATAAACCCAAAAGACTCATAGATTGCATTTGTGATCATCATTGATTAAAGAATTTTTTATACAAACTGTATCTGATTATAAATAAAAATACTTGGGTAGTTTTTCATTCTTACAGTGAATTCATTATTTTTGAATATATATTAAATGCATATTGTTAAATAGTTTATGCACAAATCTATAGTATATGTGTTAACTAGAGTTATTATACTGAATGATGTTTTGATTTGTCATTCTAAAATCTACATTCAGAAAGTTTTGAACTCTCTAATTTTTGGAAAATTTTTAGTCCTTAATAACATTGTCTGTACTAACATACATTATATAGATATTGTTATATTATATGATATAATTATATAAATATATATGTATTACATTGTTTATCTATATTGAGCTTTGAAAAGTTAAATCTTTCACTATTATAAACTTCTAAAACATTAATTTACTATGTTTATAACACTATGCCAATATTTGTTTTCTTCTATTCTTTTATGATTTTTTACTTAATCTTTATACATAGGTTAAGATTTACATAATCTGAGATGTTGATGATTTATACTAAATTTTATGGAGTCCTATTATATCTAATATGTGTATATATATACATAATTATGTACATAAATACATAGATAACCAGAACACAAACATGAACACACATATCAATAGCTAAATGATTGGGAGATTTATGCAGTTTAAAACATCTATTAGCCTTCAAAGATTACTGTTTGTGGACACTTTTGGTCACAGTGCTAAAAATCTTTTAGCAAAAGTTGGTTTTTATGAAAGGCAATCCTGGTTGTGATAATGCCACCAACATAAGAAGATTAAAATATTTGCCCAAATTATGAGCAAAACTGAAGCTAGCTTTATTCGGTGTACTTCAAAGCTTGACTTGCTGCTGTCTCCCCCTAAGAATGGCATCAGGAGAGCAGCTGTGAGTCAACTTCTCAAGATCCTTTAATAGGACAAGACTGCAGGTTGGAGATTTTGCAAGCAAGCATTGTTACAGAAGAAAGAGTAGCAGTTAAGGAAATCTTAAAAGGATACTTGTTATAGAATAATTTATGGTCTTAAGGTGGAGCACAGGCCAATTCCAAGAAACATAATCATAAGTTTTACAGTAAACTGAAACTTAACTGAGGTAGAGTATCAAAATGGCTCCTGATGACAAAACAGAATCAGGTGTTTTCTCAGTTGACAGTCTCTGGATTTATTTATTCTACCTAGCAACAATATATATATATACATTGTAAACAATATATATATATATATATATATATATATATATATTGTAAAACCACAGCACTTGTCCATTCCACAAAGTAGAAAAGATTATGGGGCCTAAACTGACAAGGCTGTCATCTCTCCGAGGGTTTGTGGGGAGTCAAAGTTAGAACAGCAAGCAGATTTTTTTGACAGTCAAAAATGGGGGTGGAATGAGGTATGTGTTTTTGAGTTGATATGGGCTGTTCAGATTGACCAAGTACTGAACACCCTTACCTGAGATACTTGACGTTCAGGGCAACTAAGAGAGGTTCTTAGTAGATTAGGACTGCTTTGGACCTCACAGCATGCATCACTGAAGTTCTTCTCTCCTCTCTCTCCAGTGTTGCTTTCTTATTTCATGTTCTTACAGTAAGAGTTGGGGAAGCATTCATCATACAATTTATTAAGTCCAACAATCTGCTTTTGAAAACTAATACAATTATCATGAGTAATTTATAAATTACTATAAAATACATTTAGTTATAAACATAATGAACATTTAAATACAAGGCATTCAGCATTGGAATTTTTTATCAGATACTCAATCATTTATGTGTTAAAATTTCCAGGGAGGAATATAATTTTCCATATCTTTATCACCATCAACCCAACAGAGAATGGCCTTTCAAATTCTAAAAGCTTCTATTGTTCTAATTATGCATAGGTAATCTGTGCAAGCTTCAGAGTAGGACAGTGATGAAAGTGCTTATGTTATCTGTCACTTTTGAAATTTGAGCAAAAGAAATTACAGAACTTTTCTATAAATTTCAGGTTTTAAAGGTGGAGCTTAGAGTCTATGAGGCTTCTGGCAGTGGAACCAGTATTTATCTCCAGTGCACTAATGGGCTTTGGGAGCCCATTTCCTATAGAATCTCTCAGCTAAGATTCATGAGGGAGGGCCTAGGTCCTGCCACAAATGATGTGTCAAATTTGATATCCCTCATGGGAGGCCTCATCCTTCCGGGGGAGTGGATGGGGGTGGGATAGGGGATTGGTGGGGGATATAGAAGGACAGGAGGGAGAGGGAACTGAAATATGTATATAAAATAAGATTGTTTTTAATTTAAATAAAAATTTATTTTAAAAAGGTGGAGCTTAGCTCTAGGCCATCAAGAAGTACAAACTTCCATACTACAAAGACCTTTAAATAGAATATATTATTTCAATGATGCACTTTAAACAGTTTTGTGGGTGATTGGCAAAGAAATACATAGCTGAAGTCAAGTCATTATCTGGAAATTTGAATGCCAGTTCCTTAAACTTTGTGGATGATCACATATCTGTAACACATCACATATCCATATCTATCATGGGGAAATTTCTAAATCATGATGGGTAAAACTGTCTGTCTGAAATATACATCCTTTGTCTAACTGTCATAAAATGCAAACTTAAAATTTAGATACCTATTCAGGCTAATTTGAGGCATGCAAAAAGAAATTTCCCATGAAAATTTGAATGACTGAATGGATGAGCAAAATAGATAAATGAATGAACAAATCACCAATGTGGAGTCTTACTCCAAGTATTCATTGAGGGATGATGCAGAATGGACATGATACATACCACGTCATTTTGGTTATATTTACATATTTCCTTATGTTGTTATCTTCAGACATTAGTGAGTAAATGTGCAGAAGTTTGTATATTAATGTATTGTAGATCATTCCTTGTAGGGAACATCATTTTCATAATTTTGAAAGATTAAAGAAGATTATTCTGCCAAGCTACATTCATGAGAATAGCAAAGAGATTCTTTGATTGCTTTCAATTTCTAGTTCCCTTAAATGCCTTTATCTTTTCAGGATAATTTCTTTGACTTAAGTTCAAATTAATTGATTTCAATTTCTAATTTAATTTAAGTAATTATACTGAATTGGTGACTTTTTCAAATATTTGTTTTTAAAGTGTTGATTCATGTTTGAACTAACTGTTGGAATGGGCTCCTTTGGGATACAATAAGGAACTGAGATATCACCAGGCTCTTTCCAATCACATTTCCAAGTTAATCACATAAGCATGTGTTTCTCATAATGACAGTCATCATGTTAATGGAGGTGTGGAATTAATTTTGAAAATTAGCTACAGTTCTGTATGCTTTCTACATAGAAGCTCAGCATATGAATTCATTACTCTATGTAGAATGGTAATTAGAATGGATATCCCTTTATGCTAAATCATAAGAATAACTCAGTGACTAAAACAAACAAGTAATGTTGCAGCTTTACATAAACATTTTATTGAAACAAGTTCTGTGACTCTTCTTGACTGTTGATTTTTATTTTGTTTATTTATATATTTTTTTTAATTCAGCTCCATGACATCAGGTAAGTATTTTCAATTAGAATTCCTGAGACAAGACCTAGTGTAATTAGACTTTATAAATTATATTAATATTTAAAAATGTTCATGACATATTATCTTGGAATTCAATAGATTATGAGATTTTTACTATAATAATGATGACTGTAGGGATGATATTGTACTGTACAATTCTGCATCTTCCATAATGGCAACATTACCCTAGTTGATCAGCAATGAGCTTTCCAGATGATGTCTAAAGATATGTCACAATCACTTTCCAGAAGTCTTAAAAAAACAATCAAAACTTGCACAATCAATGATTAAAGGACTTTCTCATATGATTCAACATTAATGCAAAAAAATTAAAAAAGCAACTTTTAATAACTTTATTTTGAACACCAGAAGCTGCCAAAATCTGGGAAACCTCTTAAGACAAATATGAGGCACAATGCAAAATTCCATCAGAAGGAACTTATCACCTTGGTGATTCTCTTATGGTTTGATGTGATTTATTTCTATTCCATATTTTCATCCAATTGCTATGGTTGTTGGACAAGGTTTATAGCTTCAGGCAGAAGAAAATCAGTGACAGTGACTTACAGGAACCTTAATCCCATGAAAGAAATAAATGCTTGTCAATCAAGAAGTTTTAACCTTTACCGTGTTTTGACCTTTACATTTTCAAGGTGAGCCTATTATTTGGAAGAGAGCAACACAAAACTCCACAGGATGTGCCATGATCAATACAATCAACAGACCTTCACACTGTATGTTTAAAGGTATTAAGAAGATAAACAAACACATCAGGATTTTACCAGCTGGAACAATCCTGTATTGGAAGCTTGCCTCATTTGGGAATTTAAAATTGATCTATATCCTGAACTCAGCAGTAATGCACTCGTGGTTCTGCAAAAGGAACAAGAAGATGTTAGTTAAATCTTAACTAATATTTGCAAGTATAGATTGGTGGCAACTTAATGCATTTATTAGTTATAACAAGTGACATACAAGTAATGAAAAATTATTTTTTTCTAAATTAAATTTGCATCATTTTTTCTTTCATCATCGATTAAAGAATTTTTGATTAGCTGTTGTGCATTAGGAACTGTTCTATTATCCGACAGTGATAAATGAAACACCTTTTCTTTCCCTTAAATTATGTTTGATTCCAGAAACAATGTAAAGTATTTAATGTATTTAAATATTTAATCACACTGTGACAATAAAAAGGGAAATATATGTCAAAAATATATGTCCAGAGCTGACCTTAAAAAAAAGGTGGAATTTGAAATTTCTTGACAAATGGAATGAACCATGTTGGAAAATCACAAGATTGAGGGGAATCTAGGTTGCAAGTAAGGGAAAGGAGTGGGCTCAGGAAAGTAACATGAATGTTCAATATTGAAATCATTCCTGTTTTTCATCGTTTTGCTTAAAATTAAATATGCTTAAAATTAAAATCTTTATGATACTGTGTTATTTTTATTTTAAATCTACTGTGCTTTGAAACATTCAAGTCAAGTGTATATTTAGTCTGTTCAATTCATTTGCTGCCTTTCTGAAATTATGGCATAACTTGTTTTCAATTTTTGTAGTGTCTTTCCACCATGCATTCTGAGAATGCCAACTTGCAATGGCTTTCTCATCTTTTTTTTAATCTCTTAAGATTTTATCAACCTTATTTTGTCTTGCTTTTTTCACACCTAGTATTTACATTGCAGAGTGACAGTGTTACTTGTACACTATTTAAGCTGTTTTTCAAATCATTTAAATTAGGTGTGACACAGAACTTAACTGAAAGTGAAGCTTACTTTCATAACAGTTTGATCAGTCAGGATTTGTACTATGTAGTAGGATGGTCCTACTGGTGTGCAATACTAGCTCATACTTAATTTTATTAGTGACTTCTCTAGAATGTCTAATGATCACTCCATAGTTATTGAGATATCTGTAATATGGCTGAATAGATTTTGTATTCTTGTAAATTCTAATTTTCAACTGCTTTGTATGTGGTTTCTTAAGAATTATTTGTTTTTTATATCATTTGTAATTTGTACTACCTTTAATTAATAATTTTAAGGTATATTATATAAATATATATTCATAATAATATTTACAAATTTCTCAAAGAACATGTGTATCAACCTTTGAGTCCTTTGCTGTTTTACCTATGGAGTGCTCTTCCACACATATTTCTATCACACTTCCCCTTTTCTCCATAACTTAGAGTCAAACTTTTTCTCTGTTGAGGATTTTTGTTCATGTATCTTCCCATTATCCCTGATTTCCCTTTTTCTGGTCAAAGCTTGCAATAACTACAAGAGTTGTAAAACTTGTTTCTCTCAAGCTGTAGATAGAGCTCTACATTGCTTATTGCTCTAATGCCTAAAACTAATTGTGTTTGTCTATCTTGTCCAATGTTCAAGATTTGAAGGCAGTATATCAAATTCTATACCTGTCGGGAGCCAGGAATATTCCATTAGAGTGGAGGTCCAAACCTTCAGTTCCAGCAACCTGAAGCTCTGGTCTACAATAGTATTGCAGGTGCTAGCTAATCTGCTATTGAATGTCATAGCCTTAGTGGAGAATGTCTCCTAGTTTGCATCTCTACAGCACTAAGCATTTGAATAGGCCTGCATCAGGGTGGAGGGCTAGGTGTGCATGACAAGTGAGGACAGATAGTTTAGGTGGTAGCTGGCAGAGGGGTTACCAGAGGAGAGATAAATGGTCTCCTGGCCAGGGAAGCACCGTTAGATTACAGCCAGCAAAATGCTGAATAAAGAAGAGACTCCAGTTTTGCAGCATGGAACTGAGAACTCTCTAAAGATGACAAGATGCCTGTGTTTGGTCTTTATCACCATTGGGTTGCTAGGAGTTTCCAAGTCTACGCTCCCCGATCCCCGACTCAGGCCGAAACTCATGGCTTGGGACTGTGACTTGGGACTGAGACATGCAGTGCCACGACATATACCATCTTCTCTTTGATACAAATTTAACATTGTTAATGGCAATGTTGCTAGAAAAAAAAAAAAACCAGAATCTTTTGCTTCAGATAGTTTTCTATTACTAATAAATGACACATGAGTGCAAATAAAATATTTAAAAAGTGAATTATGATCCAAGTCAAAGAAGCTGGAAGGGAGCTTCATTCCATTAACATATATAGTGTATAAAATAGTCCATCAGTAGCCATTACTGTAATTTTTAAATTAATTATAGTCGTCTAAGTTTAAGTGATACTTTTCTAGTATGAAAAATTTAAGGCAGAAAATGTTTAGGTTACTCTATTACACAGTTTGAAAAATATGGACTATATATATTGTGTGTGTTTCTATCTATACATATAATATTATGTACTCTACACATGACATGTAACATATTATACATAATTACATATTTTAAATATAAGTAAACTGTAAGTTTAGGGTATGTGGGATGTATTTGTGTTATTTATAAATACTTCTTTCCCTACTGAAGGGACCAGCTTCCCTTTTGGCAGCCATAAAGGTCGAACACGTGCTTCTATGACCTTGTCCTAGACACTAGAAATTCAGATGCCTGCCTCGTGACAAGGGACCAATCAGAAGTTAGCTGGTGGCGCTATGCTTTATGACCCTGGGTGTGCTTTACGGACAAGCACACAGCAATGACGTAGAGAGCATAGCAACTACCCTGGGAGGGCCTATGGGCCATAACAACCAGTTGACCAATCAACACAGGGCAAGCCCTCCAAGCCTGGAGGCACACCAATCGTGAGCCTGTGCGTACCCCTAGACACTCCCCTTACGCTGTCCTATAAGATCTCTTGGGAGGCCCTAGGAGCCGTCTTTTGCTAGCCATCCACCATGGCAGGTGGGTGAAAGACCCGAGCTAACATGGGGTTAGCTAGTTAAATTACAATAAAGCCTCGTGCAGTTTGCAGCAAGCTCTCGAACCCGACTGGTGATTGGGGTGACCGTGAACGTGGCCTGGGACCCCGGGTACTTGAGTTTTCCAGGGGTCTAACACTACCATTATCAATGGCACCTGAGATTTTCCGTATAAAATAGACAAAAAGATTTTTTTGATAACCCAGAAAGATGGTATGCAGTAATTGTCAAAAATAAAGTTTCAATAGAAGTGTTTCACTTTCTTTTGAAGAAGTTTGCATGTAAAAAGTTTATTCTAACTAGATCTCATATCTTCATTTGTGAGAAACATTAAAGGAAAGATAAATATACTGAAATTATTGAGATGAAAAACTTGGGGATAATTGTTCTTTTAAAACTACATGTCTGTGGTTGAAAATATGCTTGATGATATTTGTACTATAAATCTCCCATAAAAATTTGCCTATCCTGGTTAATATCAGCTTGACAAATTAAATTATATTTAAATCATCTGAACATATTCTTAACATGAGTTGAATTAATGAGAGCCAAAGAAAAGTCGTAGGATGAAATGAAAATTTGCTTACAATGCTATATGTAATAAACTCCCAAGCCTTAAATTTAAAGTATTGCAATATGCAGGAACAGTAAAATTAAGGGACATATTTAAAAGGTCCTTGATGCTTTCATAGCTCCTTGTTGCACATTTTCTCTCTTTTCAATTATTTTCCAACAGTTCACAGCTGTGTAGGTGAGTTCACACACTACATACATTTCAACACCTATAGTGTATCACAACTGTGCTCTCTGCTGGAAATACAAAAAAGATGCAATGCTGAGGTGTGTCAAGTCTGTGAAATGACAGAGTTGTGGTGTGTTTTGTTGCCACCTGGCTGTTTAGTGACTCCAGGAGGGTCTTTCCTGCCAGGTTCACACTGGGGTCTTGACACCCTGCCTCCATGATGCAATCATTCAAATCCCCATTCTCCAACAATCAGCTTCTACATAGCAGGGTTGGGCAGTAATTGGGATGTATTAAATTTTATTTAGAACTGCAACAATGATGTAGTATACTTGTGTATACTACACTTAATGTATGAACATCTTTAAAGAGATAGGAATGATTTTGATACAAAGAAAGGTATCATTAGAAAAATAAACAAAATTCATCATGAACTAGAGAATTGTGGGCAGACAATAGTCTCAAAGGGGATTTCCAATGGAGCCATAAAACATTAAGAACAGGTAATTTTGTGTTAACTCATTTCCAAAAAAGGCCTGTTGAATTTTATATCTATCATTGTATGAAATGACACCAGAGCTGACTTTAACAAATAATCTAAGCTATTTTGACTTACAGTCAGACATATTTAGGACCTTGGTGAATCTATGTAACTAGGAGTATAAGTACTCTCAAATTTCACAAAGAAGAGTTTCACTAAAAACGCAAGGTTTAGGGAAAATTAGACCCAGTGCACACGCATTTAGCCACAAAGGGGAAGGAGCAGAGTCAAAAAATGACACTAGAAAGTGGAGCCAGTCCTTTGACAGTGAATTACAAAACATACATCATTCTGTTGATGGGTGAGAAAACTACATCCTGCAGAAACACAATAGGAGCAATCTCATTGAACAGTGTTATTGTTTTCATCTTTCCTAAATATTACTGTCTGTAAATTTTTATAACTATGACTTCAAAAAATTTTATCTCTTTCTTCCTATTACTCAGTTCCCCATGTACATCCAATTTGTCCATGATACCATAAAACAACAAATGACTTTTAAAATATTTTTAATATCTTTTAAACCATATCCCTTTGAAATGATTACATAATGTATGCCTTTAGTTACTATAGCCATAGGAATTATTTAAAATCACTTTTATTTCTATGATTATAATAATGGAATTTAACTTAATTCCTGGTTTTCTGTGTGGCAGCCTACTAGTTTCTTTTCAGATTTGCAATAATCTCACAAGTCTAAGTTTTTATACATTCATTTTAAAACTGTGACACCAATGGCCTCTGGAGTTTCTAAATACATGTACACATTCTTCATGCTTCCTAAAAGAAATGCCAATACAGTTGACACACAGCTCAAAATCCTTCCCAAAACCTTTCAAAATAGTATGAATATTCACTTAACTTTCAGCATTCATTATTTCTGGTCATTGCATGAGAAATGTAACTTTACTTATGTCTGACAAACTTTTATAGCACATATTATTCCATTGTCTTGAGAGAGATTTCTTTTATATACATAAACCTCTTGGCCTACCTTATTCCTGCCTGGGTACAATGTCATTACAAGAATTGGAGACATGAAATATGGTTTTTCATGACTCATGAGGAAGATTCCAGGTCCATATTGCTGCAAATGAATATCTTCCTTCCCTGGCATGTAATTAAAATAAAATTACATCACTCTGTCCTCCTCACTCATATCCACCCCCATGTCTACACCTCCTCAATTTCATGGCCTTCACTTCTTTAACCCTTGTTGTTACATATACATATAAACAAATAAACATAAATAAAATCTGCTGAGTCTCTTCACTGTTGCCTGTATGTATGTATCTAGGGATGACCACTTGGTATGGATAACCAATGTGGTGACTAATCCCCAGGATAGGCTAATTCTCTTTCTTTCAGCAGTTGTTACTTGCATATAGCTCCTCATCTAAGGCTGGAAGCTGTGACACTTCACTTATCTACATGGAGATATCATCTGATGTTGGAATTGTTCAGTATTTGTTTAGGTAGCCATATTGTTGAGATTTTGTTCATGCAGCTTCTGTGTAATAATAAGCGAAACAAACAAAACTAAACCACATCAAAACAAAACAAAATGTTACAGCAGACTTCTTGGTCTTTTGCCTCTTCCAGTCTTTCTGTAATCTCTTGTATGACGTTCCCTAACCCTTAGGTGTGGTATTTGTGTTGTATATGTATCACCTGTGGCTGGTCGCTCCATGGTGGTTATTCTCTCCATTTTGACTTATTGTAGCTTTCTGTAATAGTCTTCTTCTATTGTTGCATGTTGAAGCTTTTTCATGAGAATGAGATCTTTCCTTCTCTGTTAGCATAAGACTAAATATTTAGAAAGTAGTTAGAAATTAAGCTGGTTTACACAAGTGGCAGTAGTTGGCGCTCCTCTAAGATCTACAACATCGCTAGCTATCTGTAGTTGTTTTGGTTTACATTACTGGGCATGGTTTCCCTATTGATAATGGGGCCTTGTTGTTAATTAGAGAACTATTAGTAATGAATGACATATAAATGCCACTAATTGATTTTTTGGAGATGCCTTGCCACACTGGCTATTATTTTGGTTACTAGGTGTTACAGCAGAGTAGAACTAATGATTGCTTTCACCCCCAAGCAGCTTGCATAGAAAATTCTGGGACTATGAAGGCTAATCTTCAGAGAGGAGGCTTTCATGTCACTTCCAGATCAAATCCTCTAAACCCAAAGTATGTTGTGTTTTCTTCAATAGGCACTTTCCTTCTATTTTGGCACTCTCGCGGGGGGGGGGGTGTGACCAAAAAGGCAATGACAATAACATATATATTTTTTGGATTCCTTGCATTCTCTGAAACATTTAAAAAGTGCCTTATAGCATTCATTTCCTAAGAAAGTCAGTTATTTAGAAATTAAGAGGATAGCAGCTGTCAGTAGTTAAGTAATTATATAGAAATGTTAACTAACGTGGTTGAAACTGAACTTTAAATGATGGCTTTCTGTAGGTTGTATATCAACTAAAGTAGAAAGAGAAATCATGTAAACTATAGATCACACTTCAGGGAATCCAGGTGTATTTTCCTTTACAGTATATCATTTATTATAGAAAGAAATAGTGGATCACCCTTTGATATAAATGGGCAATGCAAAAGGAGACCAACTTTATGTTGGTCTTGAAATATGTCTATTACTAGGTTGCCTTCAAAAATAGGAAGACCTGGAGAGGACAGCTTCTGGTGTGTTCCCTAATATGTGATATTCAAAGGTTCAACAGATTGCACAATGTCTCAACTTGACTGACCTTTGAAGTAACCAGACATGACACCTTATTCTTATGAAGATTCCACCAAGTTATTGATGTCTTTCTGAATATTCACTACAAAATAATGAATAAAACCTGAGCTTCAAGATAGTTATGAGGAAAAAGTAAAAGTAAAGAAATAATTTTATGTTACAGATCCTGTTTATATCACTCTTGATAAAAGCACAAATTTTGTCAGAGAATTCATGTTCTGTAGAATAGTGTGAATTACACAACAAAAACTTTCCATCTCAAGGTTACAGACTCAAGGTTACATCTCAAGGTTACAAATAATATTTCATTGTTATCCTTTGAAAATTAAATATATTTGTACACAGAATTTTGATCAAATATATCAACCACCAACTCCTCCAATTTCTTGATATGACCATACTATCTTCCTCCCACTTTCAAGCACCCCTTTTATTAATTGTTGTGATTAACTCTCTGAGTTCAATTAGTGCTGCTAATACAAACATAGGAGTGAGGCCTCCACAAGGGTATGGATAACTTAACAGATGGCATATTCCCAGAGAGAGTGATTCTTTTGCAACATCCATCTACTCAACAGCTCCTCTATTGAGAGACTGATTGTCTCCCCCCTGACTGGATCTTGGGCAGGACCCCTTTAGTGCCACTGAATCTACCTGAGAAACTCTCCCACCATTGGGCAGCACACACTCTAAGGGAACCTGCCAGTTTGTCAACGGTTAAGAAAGCTCACTGAATGTGTGATTTACACATTAGTCCCTTCAAAGACACAATGTCACCTTCACCTTGTGAGATGCCATAGGGTAGTTGGAAAGTTAGCTAGTAATTTCACTCCGTTAAGATGGACTTCTTTGATAATTATTTATACTTTGATCATCTGAGTACATTTTTTTCTTTTGAAGAAAAATTTCAAAGCTAAACTACAGTAGAAAATGAGTGCAATTAGGTTACAAGAAAGAACAAGACATTTGTTCACATGAAGTCAATATACCCTGGTTTAGTTAAGTGTCACAGAAAATCTGTGTGTTTAGGGCCTAAAGTACTACTGGAATGTAGTAGGAAATTTAGAATGGGGAACCCAGTAGGAGGTCTTCTGGTCTTTTGAATAAGAGAACACTTTAAAGTGAGAGCAGGACCCAGGCATCTCCCTTTTCCTCTCTTGTTTCTTGGACATAAATTATTTTTAATTTTTTCCCAAGATACATAGGAAGGTTTTCTTTTCACAGTGGCAGTGATTAAGTCAAACCAAACACAGTCAAATATGTGACAGTGTGTGCACCATCACATGCTACCTAACCACAGGCCCAGCATGGAGCAATGAATTTGCCCTTGAACCTCCAAAACTATGAGGCAACTAAACATTTTCTCTTCATGATTTGATTATCATGAAATTTAGGTAGTAACAGAATTTTGATTAACACATAATATTAAAAATGTAAGTGACCAGATTTTATAAGGAAAACCAGCATGAAATGAATCTAAAAGATAAACATGTACTAGTGATTGCTATGTTAGCTTCTCTATCAAACCTGATTATTTCATTAAAACCACAATCCTTTATTCAATGAGTAAACATCTGAATTTAGTGAAGTGTAAATATGGATCACTTTTAATTCATCAAAAACATTTGATATATTATTGTTTCTTGAACTCAATTTCTATCTACTACATGTCATTTTAATTACATTCTGATGCATTTCCAGACATCATTTTTCCTTCATTGTTCTAGTTATTTTCTGTTCCAAGATTTTTCATTTGCATTTTCTAAGCAAAACCCAACTAGAATTTGTGTGCATGACAAAGAGTCAAAGATGCCAAGTGTGATTCTATTTTTAATGTGTAATTAAAAACAATAACGTTTATAGAATTGTTAAAATCTTTTGATTAATTTAATCAACAGGATATTGCTTTATTCTTATCCTAGTTCTCTTTCTAACCCATGTAATTAATATAATTATGTATCACTGTTAGAACAAGATCAAAAATGAAACTACTGTGAATCTTATACCTATTTTAACAATAACCAGCAAGTTCACACTTTGACTTGAATGAGTTTATCTCCAGCAGTGTCCCCGTTGAAGTTTGTTTCCCAAAACAGTGACCTTGAAAGACAGCATGGATTTCTTATCTTTCACACATTAGTTATCACGTGGTTGTTCACATTTTCTTCTGTTCTCATCATGCTTATGTGGCCCTTAAGATAGCAAACCAGCGTGTGTGTGTGTGTGTGTGTGTGTGTGTGTGTGTGTGTGTGTGTGTGTAAGAGAGAGCTGGAGCATGATGGAGTATATGTGTGTATGTTTAAATTGTTAATTATGGGACAGTCTAATTACATAATTTTGGAATAAAAACCTCACTTGAATTTTTAGATTATTGTTACTATTATAAGATGATAACTAAATATTCATACATTATATTGGCTAACATGTAACTAGCATTAGTAGTAACACTAATCTGTTGCCTGTGTTTACTGTAAGACAGTGCTTCTCAACCTTCCTAATGTTGAGAATCTTTATTATAGTTGTTCAAGTTGTGGTAAACCCTCAACCATAGAATTTTTTTGTTGTTATTTCATCACTGTAATTTTTTTTACTCTTTTGAGTTATAATTTTAATAACTGATATTTAGGATATTTGAAAAGTGAGCTCTGTGGAAGGGTTATTCAACCACCAAGAGGTCATGAGCTCAGGTTGAGGACTGCTGCTTTAAGAAGAGGTATTTGATTTTACTTAGAAGGAGCAGACTTGGAGCTGCAGGTGTGGTTCAGCAGCAGAGTACTTGTTAATGTGCCTTCATTTATTCCCTGACATAAACAAGATCGCTGAAGGAAAGGGGTGATATTTTTCTCAACAAAATTAAAGCCTGGTTTATGATTTACACAAAAGAAGAAAAACAAGGAAAGAAACTGTTGAGGTCCATTCTTAGCCTTAACAGTTTTTAGAATCATAAGCCAAGATGTACCTTCTTATTCTATTAAGTACTCAGCTTCAAGTTGCACTTGACCACCAGAGAAGACATGAAAGGTGAGTATTAAATTACAGGAGATATGCAATTGGTATTCTACATCTCCTCCATGAGACACTTTTGGTAAAAGAAGGTTTTTTGTCTATTGCATTTAGTATTGGTATACTATTGAATATTTACATAAAATTTGAAGTCCATTTATGATGTTAGTGAATCAGTATAAACAATTATTTAAAGTTTTCATTTAAAGTAATTATAGTAGAGCACAGAATCAATGACATTTCTGTGTTGTATAGACTTTATGTCTGTGATGAACCAAAATCTGAAAGAAAAATAGAACTGGTTTCAGCTTATATAAAAACAATCTAGAATATTAATTCACAGTGACTATTCAATAAAGTGCGTGGTGATATATTGTTTGTGATCTAATAAAGCCACTGAAAAATCAGAATTTAAAGCTAGCAACAACCATAGAATCTGGGCTATACTGGCACACACGTTTAATCCCAGAACTCTGGAGACAGAGGCAGATGGATCTCTGTGAGTTCAAGGTCACTCAGGGCTACATGAAGAGTGAATCAGTCTAAAAGAGAAACAGAGCTCACACCTTTAATCCCAGAATTAGAGGGGTTATGAAATAGGAGTAGGGCATTCAGTATTCAGTCTTGGGGCAATTTGTCTCCAGTCTTGTTGAGATCAGGATCCCTCCCTGAGCCTTAGTAGAGGTAAGAGCTCTCTGCTAGCTTTGCTGCTTTGCTTTGCTGATCTTGATCAAATACAATAAAGTGCACAAGTGGGCTATTTACCTTCTATGGATGGATCCTATTCTGCTAACTCTATTCAGGACTAGGGATTATTCAGAAAAGACTAAGTATTGGGTTTATCTGTCATCATTGGAGACACCATTAATGGAAGAAAATGAAAACTGGACAAATCATAGATTGAATCAGAAAATAATGTTACCCTTCACAGCAGTGAGGAAGTATGTCATGGCTCAGATCTAGAGTCCCAGGTAATGCTAAAGTGGTAATGCTGAAGTTAGACCTGCATCAGTGCAGGGCATCTAAACAATGAGGAGGACTCTAGACCAAATTTTATATTAAATGAAGTAAACCTAGCCAGTTACTACTTTATATCACTAGGAGTATTTATGTATAAAAGCTACACATACTCAAATTTTTCCATTTTTGTTAAAAATTGTGATTATGATAATTTTGATATTATACTTTCCTAAGACAAAGTTAAATATGAATATAAAATGTTAAGTTATAGTAGCAGTAGTTTAATCCTGCTATTAAGAATTTATGGGGAAATGTTAGAAGAATATTTGAAGTATATTATTTCAGATATTACAGGTTAGAGGTGATGATATCAAGGTATGAGGCTATTAAGATCAACAGTCATATTTCAATTGACATTTTGTTTTATCTTAATGTGCTCAGTCAAAGTTTGAAATTTTCCTTAAGGAATGAAATATATGTGTGTCATAACTGTGCAGATATCTGATCATATTAGTTATTTTCATATGAATCGATTTGTGTAATGCCAGATGTTCTTTTATTAAAATGCCTTTAATGCATGCAAACTAGCAAAATACTGAAGGATTAAGGAATTCAACTCACTAGCTGTGCACAGCACAGAAAGGGATGAAATATTAATAATAGATTATTTTAATTTAGTTTTGAAACCTTTTAAGTTTATTTCCATTTCATGGAATAAGAAAAGTTGCCAGAAAAGAAATTATAATTCAGAGTTTTCTTTTATTTTAAGCAATAGAGATGTAGCCAATTCTTTCCTCAGCCTGTTGAATTTTGCCATATTATTTATTTAGACAATACAAATATGTGTGTGGTTTTTATTTGTGTGAGAAAGAGCTGAAGCTACTGCACTGGTTGATAGCCCACAGGTTGACAATCATTCCCTGAACTTTGAAAAGATTGGCCTTCAATGGAAACACTATGAAGAAAATCCTCTAGCATAAAATCTGGTGGACTCAATGAAAATGAGAAAAAAGCATTTAACTGGATTGCAGATATCATTTTAAGATAATTTCAGCTAAATCACAACCGGTGGTGGTGACAGATGCCCTTAATCCCAGCATCAAGGAAGCAGAGCCAGACAAATACCTAAATTCAAGGCCAGCTTGGTCTAAAGAAAGAGTTTCAGGATATCCAGGGATACCCAGAGAAACCTTGTCTTGAAAGACCAAAACAACTAATTTCAGTTAAATAAATGTTATATATATATATACACACATGCACACGTATATAAAACAATTATATTGTCATATAATTAATGTATATAAATTTAATAATATAAATTAAAGCAATTTATATTATTTAAGTAAATATTATATGCATATAATAATTATTAATCATTAAATAGACAGCTTTATTAAAATATATCTTTATTCCACAAAATTAAAAGAAAAACAGTCTATTTCCTTGGGAATTAATAGGAGAGGAGAGTAGTGCCAAAGCCCATATTCATATATGTGAATAAAGGGAAAATCGTGATGACAAAAGTAATAATGACTCATAAAGTCATTGTTGTGAAAATCATGGCCTGCATAACCGCAGGCTGTGAGGGGCCAGTGACACGGCACTGCTTGGTACAGAGTTCTCTTCACCAGCTTGTTTTTCTGTTGACAATTGCAAGCACTGTAATTGTCTGCATAATTGGCTAATTGTAGGTTCAGTGAGCCTTACTTGTTCTAAAATGATGGGCAGGTGGCTAATGGTTGTCAAAATGATTTCCATGTGCAATAAAATATATGGGTTTAAAATTGAGGCTATAAAAAAGAAAGTCACTAATGTTAAAATCTGCCTTTAGACATTTGACACAGGTTGAGGTAGTCATTTCAATAGTATCATAACCATTAAGTCCTGGAGAATTTCCTACACTGAAAGAAAATTTCAACAAAATATTTTCTATATATACATTCACACGTATTTTTATTTTTCTCACCACCTTCTCTTCTTTACTATAATATATATATATTATAATATATTATATATATAATATATCAACCATTGGTAAGGAAATTCAGATTCCTGCTAAGAGATTTGTTCATGAGTGTGCCAGTTAGACAGAAGAAGCAAATCTCCAGCCAGCAAAGTTTTCAAAGTTTGTTATCAAAATAGAAACAGAGATGTAGGGATTTGGATGCTTCATGAGAAACAGATTCATAGTTATCCAAAAATATAATAAAACAGATCTAACAACAGGTATTTCAGATTAGAAGTCAAGAACTTTATTCAAAATTATCCTTTGGACACTCTAAAATAAAAAAAATTGCTTTGTTTGGGCATTTTTTTCTCTTTACCTGTCTATGCTCCTGCTTTATGGTTCCTAGTTTTGTGTTTTTGTTTGTTTGTTTGTTTGTTTTTTGTGTGTATCTCTGTGTGTGTGTTTCTCTTTGTATGTGTGTTTTCCTTTCTGTGTTTCTTATGCTTTCTCATTTTGTTGTTTTTAGTTTGTTTGTTATTTTGTAAGCCTGTTTGTTTTCTAGAAAGAAGGAGAAAGATGGGCTTATTTGGTGGGGTTGCAGGGAAGAGCTGAGAGGACTTGAGAGAGGCAAAGCAGTGAACACATAATATTTTACATTTAAAATATGTTTTTACAAGTGAAATGATACAAACATTTTATATAGAGATTCTTTTATGAAATGCACTGGGTTTACCCAATCACCACACAAGGTTTACAAAAGCTTATTTAAACACCATTTATTAAAATGTATGACTTGTCTAAGTAATGTAGGAAGCCTTCTTGAGTGTGTTTTTGTTTTTGTATTTATTTATATCTTTCTCTAACCCTTTCTTACTTTCTTTCTTTCTTCCTTCTTTCCTTCCTTCTCTCTCTGTCTCTGTCTCTGTCTCTGTCTCTGTCTCTGTCTCTGTCTCTCTCTCTTCCTCTCTCTCTTTTCTTTCTTTTGAGGAGACAGGGTTTCTCTGTGTAACACTTCTGGCTGTCTCGGAACTCACTTTGTAGATCAGGCCAGCCTCAAAATCGAAGATATCTGACAGCCTTTGCTTCCTGAGTGGTGGGATTAAAGTAATGACCCACTACCACCTTTCTGCCTTCTTGAGTCTTAATTAACTTATATTAAAAACTTACAATATAGAATTGCAAGTTGTCATCTCATTTGTGAAACAAATTTAATCTAATCCCATTCTGCAAAAACAAAAAACAAAAAAACAACAACAAAAAAACAAGTTCTGCTTTTACATTCAAGAATAATGATGAAGGTCAGTGCCCAGTATGAGAAAATACTCAGTCTCTATTTTTATTTTGTTTTGTTTTTGATAAATTTCGCCAATATATATGAGTCATTAACTTTGAGTTTTGATTATTGTTAGCAACATAAGAAAATTATATTTAAGAAGGGGAAATTTTACTGATATGTTTCTCAATTTGAAATATAAAGTGTTAAGCTCTGCACTTTTGGACTCTTTGCTAAAATATTAAGGAATTCTATTGTTTCAAAGCATCCAAGTTGACAAAAATCATTGTATCAACCAAGATGCCAAATTATTTTGTCAAAATACAAATATAAAGCCAATGCAGTCCATATCATCTATCAAAGTCATCTGCCTATAAAAGAAAAACATTTGTTAGAGTCACCGTAATACGATGAAGGCAGTGTGATGTTTATAAAACCAGAGCACACAATGTTCATTGTGTCATTGCTAGTGTGAGCATTTGTCAGCCTCTGGCAACACTTTTCACAGTAAGGATGCACTTGACACTGATCTAACGAGTTTAGCCATGGGGGTAAAGAACCAAGTAGTATTTGACTTCTCTTTTTGAATGAAGTAAAATAGACCATGCTTTTAAGTTCAGTATTTTCTGTGCCAAGAATGCCTTTCATCATGCAACTGCAGATGTGAATAATACTGATATCAGAGGTTATTGATGATTTTGTTCATTTAGACTGCATTTAGATTAAGACCAATAAAAATCAAGAAACTCTTTTCAAGAGAAGAAAGTTATAGCAGGGACTTAATGATCACTATGGCAACCAGAATATACCAGCACAAATAAAGATGATAACTAATCCAAAAATAAAAACAAGTTTACATTACATCTAAGAAGTTATAATGATGTTTCAGAGTTGGTGATAAATGGATTGTTTCAAATCTCTCTCTCTCTCTCTCTCTCTCTCTCTCTCTCTCTCTCTCTCTCTCTCTCACACACACACACACACACACACACACACACACACATCACATTATTTTGACTTTGTACCAAGAAAATTCTGTCTGCCAACTGTGACAATAAACTAAGAAAGGACATTATTTTAAATAAAATAATCTGATCATACAACAAAGTACAAACTACCTGATTCCAACTGTCAAAAGTATTTGAGGAATGCCAAATTTGTTGAATCAAAAAGCAGAATGTTAGTTATGGAGACCTAAAGGGAATTTGAAAAACAAGGAGGTATTAATTTTTATGTATAAATTAGTTATATTCTTTATGTAAGCCCCACAGTTCTTTCATTCTGCATTGTAGAATCTAGGCCAGGCTGTCTTTGGCTCACTAGGGAGTGCCAGACAGCATCAAATGTAAATTTTCCTATCTTAGCTTTCTGAGTAAAAGGATTTTAGGGTCATAATACTTCACTTAATCAAAAAATCATTCAACACTTGAAGTAGATTAGATTCATGGATCTTTTATGGAAAAGAAAGAAAAGGGGAGATATATAGGTATGATAGGATAATAAGGTAGATTATTGATTCTACTTTTAAACTAAAAGGCAACTACTATTCTCAAATATTTTACATTAATATGAATTTTGTATGTTAATACAAATTTATAGTTATTTTTGTTCTAATGTATATATATTTCTACTTTTGTTTATGTATTTTTATTTATTGATAAAAATTTATGATTATTTTTGCTATAATATGTATATGTTCCTTCTCTGGTTTAAGGTATTGTAAATAATCAGCTCATTTTCAAATGCAATGTGTTGCTCTAGACCTTGAAAGATATTATTACAATCTATTAAGGATAATGAAGAATGTAGTTAGCAATTATTCATCCATAACAATCAAACGTACAGTTATGATTACAAGGTCATATAGAGATATATTTTAATTTGCAGATGATCTTCAAACACTTCAAGGACCTATAGAATATGGCATTTAAGATGTTTTGATAGCATAAGGCTTCTCATGACAGTGAAATATGTTTGCTCCTAGAATCTCCAATTTACTTAAAAAATGGATGATGGACGGCAAAGAACCTACATATGAAGTGTGTTTTCACGTGGAAAAGTCAGTCATTGGATAATAAACTGCCCTTTTCTTGACTGCTGACAGTATGCCATCCAAATTGAACAAGCAGGAATCAAAAGAAGGTGGTAGCCAAACTTTTCCAAGACAAGGTAGGAGAGTCCTTCAAAATTCTTGCCTTGTATAAAAGTCTGTCACATATTCTAGAGCCGTTAGGTTGAAGATGGATGTCCCAACATTGCAAAGAAACCTTGGGTGACTGTGCAGGTAGCTAGAACTCTGTCATTTGTATAGCTTTGGAAGTTGTTTGTTCTGTACTTCCTCTTTACTTCAGGTAATATTTATCCTTCTTGGGTCCCTGACTGTAGTTGAAAGCTAGATAGATATACCATTGTCGTTTTTACCAAACTCACAAAGGAAGCATAAAAGACATGTAAAGTCTATAAATGTTGAGAAACATAAAAGCTCTAACTTTTCATCTAAGAAAATGTTTTTAGGATTAAAAAGACATGTTTAGGTGGGTAATACAAATTATGATAAAAAAAAAGTGGTTTAGATCTAAAACTTTGGATTCATCAAGATATGGTATAATAGAATATTTTCCCTGAGTATGCCAAATACAAATGAACTTAATGTTGTAAATGCAATTCTTACCTAATAATTGTTCTTATTGTATACAGTTTTACTGGGTTATAGTTAAACTGTTTCTGTTTTATTTGAACAAAAGTGGGAAATGTTATGGAAGATTTGTGTACCCTGTAATGGTGTGCCTTTTCCTAAAGCATCTCCTGATTGGTTTAACAGTATCTGAATGGTCAATAGCTGGCCAGGAGATGATAGCCAGTGCCTCCAGGGAGAGAGAGGAAGAGAAGGAATCTAGGTACCCAAAGAAGCCAGTGAGACTGTGAAGAGATTGGATGGATAGATACATGGTACAGAATCGAGGTAACCAGGCCATGTGGCAGAACATAGATTAAATATCAGCAGGTTAACATAAGTTTTAAGAGCAAGTGGGACAAGCCTAAGCTAATGGGATGGGAATGTTTTCATAATTAATAAGAAGTATTTGTGCCAATGTTTGAGGGTTGGCGATCCAAAGATAGCCAGAAAAGAGATCTTAAATTCTGAAATGGTGAGATAAATATTGAGGGGAAGAGAGCTATCACTAGAATCAGTGAGAGGGAAAAGGAAGAATAACAGCACAGGAGGGTAGAACATGGAAAGGTCTCAAAACTGGACCTATACAGAGTCTTTGTTGGTGCTGTTTCCATTAGGAACTGTGGTTACTTCAAAAGCAATGAGAACTATGATAAATAAATGAGATCATAGTCTAAATTTTTTGTTGTTTTGTAAGATAGGTTTTCTCAGTGTAATAGTACTACAGTCCTGACTCTCCTGAAACTCACTTTGTAAATCAGGCTGGCCTTGAACTCACTGAGAGCCTACTTCCTCTGCCTCCCATGTGCTGGGATGAGATTAAAGGCATATGCCACTACTGCTCATCTATAGATTAAAAATTCTAATAAACTGAATGGCAGAAGTCAATAAAGCATTTCTAAGCATTTGAGACACATTTTAAAAATTCTATTTGTGGACATGATTTCACTTAAATAAAGATACTTAAAGCATTTTAGATGTTTCACTGGAAATCTACAGAAATTTTGTACTATTTATGAGTCAAAACCTACACAACATCAAAGTAAACAATAATCTCAAAGGGGAAGGGAAGTAAATGCACAAAAATATTTTTTCTGACTAATTGTATGCTAAGTGAGAGTAAAGGTTTGCTTTCATGCACAGGCAAAAAGTCTAACATAAGTTTATTGAATAATACTTCATACGGAATAATCATTTTGAGAAATATACACAATTAGTTCTGCGAGTCAGAGAAATGACTGCACAATTTACTCAAATTTGAATCTGAAAAAGTGGTCAGCTGAAAGTGAAAGACACAAATTAAAGTTTAACCTTTGACAAATAGTAGTAAAGAAGGCAGAATTCAGAGGGAAATCCACAGAAGGATGCTCCCTTGCTTTATTTCTCTTCCACATCAGTTCAGACCATATCTGAACACCACAGAATAACTCACCTTTTCTCACAGCTGTAAATATTAGTTATTTTACCTCTAACATTGATGTCTAATTATTTTAAGGACTATCTCCATTTTAGGAGCTGTTTTTCCTTTTTTCTCCTCCATTTTTAAATTTAAATTAGAAACAAGATTGTTTTACATATCAATCCCAGTTCCCTCTACCTCCCTCCTTCCCTGCCCCCCACTAACACCCTACCTATCCCATAGCCTTTCTGTTCCCCAGGGAGGGTGAGGCCTTCCACAGGGTGTTTTCAGAGTCTGTCATATACATTGGGATAGGGCCTAAGCCCTCCCCCATGTGTCTAGGCTCAGGGAATATCCCTGCATGTGGGATGAGCTCCCAAAGTCCATTCTTATTCTAAGTACTGAACTACTACAAGAGGCACCATAGATTTCTGAGGCCTACTCACTGGCACCCATGTTCAAAGGGTCTGGATCACTCCCATGATGGTTTCCCAGCTATCAGTCTAGGAAACAAGAGCTCCCCCTTGTTCAGGTCAGCTGTTTCTGTGGGTTTCACCAGGCTGGTCTTGACTAATTTGCTCATCACTCCTCCTTCTATGCAACTGGATTCCAGTTCAGTTCAGTGTTTAGCTGTGGGTGTCTGCTTCTATTTCCACCAGCTTCTGGATGAAGGTTAATGGATGGCATATAAATTAGTCCTCAATCTCATTATCAGGGGAAGGCATTTAAGGTAGCATCTACTCTGTTCCTTACATTGTTAGTTGGTGTCATCCTTGTAGAATGCCAGATATTTCCCTAGTGCCTGATTTCTCTTTAAACCTATAATGTCTTCCTCTATTATGGTATCTCTTAACTTGCTTTCCTCTATTCTTTCCCCAACTCAAACTTCCTGCTCCCTCATGTCCTACTCACCCTTCCTCTTCTCCCCTTCTCATTTGCCTAGCTCCCTCTCCTCTCCCCACACGGTGTGGATTTGCTCAGGAGATCTTGCTCCATTCGCCTTCTCCATGGGACCATGTATGTCTCTCTTAGACCTCTCCTTGTTTCCTAGCTTCTCTGGCGGTGTGGATTGTAGGCTGGCAATACTTTGCTCTATGTCTATCACCCATATATGACTGAGTACATACCATGTTTGTCTCTTTGTGACTGGGTTACCTCACTCAGAATGGTTTCTTCTATTCTTCTAGTTCCATCCATTTGCCTTTTTTTTTGGTTCCCCACCAAGTATCACTCCATTGTGTAAATGTACCACATTTTCTCTATCCATTCTTCAGTTGAGGGGCATCTAGGTTGCTTCCAGGTTCTGGCTATTACAAATAATGCTGCTATGATCATGATTGAACAGATGTCCATGTTGTATGAATGTGCATCTTTTGGGTATATGCCTAAGAGTGGAATTGCTGTATCTTGTGGTAGACTGATTTCATTTTCCTGAGGAACTGCCTTACTGATTTCCAAAGTGGCTGTAGGAGTTGGCACTCTGGTCAGCAGTGGAGGAGTGTTTCCCTTTCTCCACATCCTCTCCAGCATATACTATCATTGTTGTTTTTGATTTTAGACATTCTGAGAGGATTCATACAGTATCTCAGAGTAGTTTTGATTTGCATTTCCCAGATAGCTATGGATGTTGAGCACTTTATGTGACTTTCAGCCATTTTAGATTTCTCTATTGAGAGTTCTCTATTTAGTTCTGTACCCCACTTTTTAATTGAATTATTTGGTGTTTTGGAAACTAGCTTCTTGAGGTCTTTGTAAATTTTGGAGATCAACCCTTTGTCAGATGTGGAGTACTTTCATAAAATTCATTGTTTTTTCTATTTTGACTGAGAATTTTAATTATAACTCATTTCATAGTAAAGGTGTTATAATAAATTAATGAATAAAGTTTTCAAAAATGGGTATTTGGTACTTTGATATATTGTATTTATCCTGAATATTAAGTACTGATATATTTTGGAATATTTTTTCTCCTGTTTGCAACTAACACCAAACTCTAAGTGAGTTTACATAACTTTGTTTTTCTGGCTCTAACAGTGCTAACCTGTTTCAACTGTTCCCCAATTTTTCTATTTATAAAATTGGCTCCTTTTATGCTTAGTATGTTGAGTCAGTGTAAGCAAAATTAGTTTGCAACACCTGCCCTAGAAAATTTAGCTCCTGAGCAATCCTGTCCCCAAATTAAAATAATTTAGAGATTTATCTCATGGCTGTGGTATAAAAATAAAGCCATCTGGGAGTATTTTCTTGAAAGTTGGTGTACCAACTAAGAAAAAGTTTATTGATTGCATAAATATATGTAACTCTCCCGTGAACAGTAGCATTTCTGTTTGTGGATCCAAGTCAGCAAAAAGATTTGAAATGTAAATTGTTGCCAAAAGCCTTTGAGTTCCAGATCTACTTTGGAGAGCCTATCTTTTAAAACAGTACTTAAAATAGAACTACCTTTTCAGAGTCATCATTTGGATCAGTTATCTAAGTACACTTGGGAAATTAACTTATTTGTTATCCTTAGTGTTTCCACTTTCAAATATAAACTTTAAAATTTTTATTTCTTTTGAATCAAAAAAAGTTATTTGTTAAGTTCTGTCTTTTTGTTAATGGTAGCATATGTAGTTACTTGTTGAAAGAGATGTTTAAAATTTCTCTAAAGTATCATAACAGAAATGAAACCCGACTTATAAAGATTCCATAGTGCACTGCATACAGCACAAATAGAAGTTGAGTGTTAAAAGAGTATGATAACATTTAACGAAAATGATTATTATCTAGAACCCAAAGGTTAAAAACTAATACTGTCACCTCAGCAGAGGAGATCACAGGTCATCTTACTCTCTAACAAAATATTAAAGCATTAGTCAATTGCAAACCCACTAAGTTCCTGGAATTTAGCTATATTTTTCATCAGAAGTGATCAAGTGTTCTCAGCCCAAAATATGATGCAGCCCCTCTATGATTAAGCATTTACCTTACTCAACTTGCCTTGATCAAAAAGGAAAGATCACTAAGAATTCAAGAACTGCTTAAACAAGGACACAAGAGGGAAAAAAACCTAGAATTTGTAATAACCTAGCATGCCCATGTTTATTGTATCAAACACAGTTCTGGAAGATTGTTCATGTAATAACAGGCTTCATTGGTACATGATAAGCAAGCCAATTGATTAAAGTAGGATCAGGATGGCCGGGCCTTGGTGGCGCATGCCTTTAATCCCAGCACTCAGGAGGAAGAGTCAGGAGGATCTCTGTGAGTTCAAGGCCAGCCTGGTCTCCAGAGAGAGTGCCAGGGTAGGCTTCAAAGCTACACAGAGACACAGAGAAACCCTGTCTCCAAAAACCAAAAAAAAAAAAAAAAAAAGGATCAGGGTGGTAATAAGGTCTCATGATTTCTACATATACAGAAAGTTCAATCAGTTGATGTTAACATTATTTTATGTTATGTGATTCATATTTTCCATACTTTAAAATGTATTCTTTATTACTATCATTTTTCTCATGGAACAATTAATCAGTGTGTCTTGATTCTTGTAATTCAGTTTTAGTGTTTATGTTTTTACACCTTTGTACCTTTTTATTATTTTGAGCAGTTTACTAAAGAGTAAAAATTTATCAACCTTGGTGCTACTGATGTGGGTAGCTATGCATGCTCTCCTGAGTACCTTGGATGCAGTTTAAGCATTATCTTACTGAGGGGCAGCCTGCAAACTATACAGTAGCCCCACCCTTATAATAATATGGCCTGGTTCTGGCATTACTTATGTTTCCTGTGTCTTGACAACAATAATCAAGTC
Source organism: Cricetulus griseus (assembly GCF_003668045.3). NCBI lineage: Eukaryota > Metazoa > Chordata > Mammalia > Rodentia > Cricetidae > Cricetulus > Cricetulus griseus. The sequence goes on from NC_048595.1 coordinate 406,802,870, forward strand.
ATTTTATATATATGTACATATATATATATATATATATATATATATATATATATACTTTCTTTTTAAAGTTATACACAGTTTAATTAGAGCTAATACAATTGGCAAATAGCATGGCTTTGTGGGTAAAAGTGCTTGCTATTCAAAGCTAGAGAACTGAGTTTGATTCCCAAGACCAAAGTGAAGATAGAAATAGAGAACTTATTCTACAATATTGTTCTGTGACATAAATGTTGGCCCAGGCATGCTACTCCCACACACAAATATAACACACACACAATACTATTTACACACAATTAAATAATTAGTGAAATACATGATACATCACATTCTTATGCTTTCAAATGTAAAAATAACAGCTATATCCTATTCTGATCTGTTTTGTTTTGTGTATTTTCAAAGAAAAATAAGACACTTAAAAGCCTAACAAGCCAAATTTTCAAATTTGATGACCCTTTGCTATGATAAAGATGTATCAAATTTTATTTTCTTCAGTCTAAATACTTTAAAAAATATTTCTGATAGTTCAGACTTGTTGGAAACAATATTCTTTAGTTCACATTTATCTGTATATGTCATTTTGACTATATCTCAAGTGATGTTTTTACTTACACTGAAACAGATAGCAGAGAAAGTGGGAAGTAGCCTTGAATGCATTTTCACAGGAGACCACTTCCTAAATGTAACCCTAGTAGCACAGACAGTGAGAGCAACAATTAATTAGTGTGACTTCCTGAAACTGAGAAGCTTCTGTAAGGCAAAGGGCACAGTCAACAAACAAAATGGCAGCCTACAGAAACAATTTTTTCATCAGCACTACATCTGACAGGGGGCTTATCTCCAAAAGAATGAAAGAAATCATACATCAAAATAACAAATAATACAATTTTTAAAAAGGTACAGTTTTAAACAGAGAATTCACAACAGAAGAATCTCAAATGGTTGAAAGACATTTAAGGAATTGTTTAGCTTCCTTGGCCATCAGGGAAATGCAAATCAAAATAACTCTGAGATACCCATCTTTCTCCTGTCAGAATGGCTAAGTCAAAAAGACTAATAAAAGCTTATGTTAGAGAGGCTGTGGAGTAAGGGGAATACTCCATTGCTGGTGGGAGTACAAATGTGTACTGCCACTTTTGTGGCAGTTTATCACAAAATTGGGAATCAATCTACCTCAAGATCCAGCATTACCACTTTTGGGCATATAACCAATAGATGCTCAAACATGCCACTGGGAAACTTGTTCAGCTATGTTCCTAGCAACATTATTCATAATAGCCTGAACCTGGAAACAACCTAGATGGCCCTCAATTGAAGAATGTATAAAGAAAATGTGGTATATTTACACAATGAAGTATTACTCAGGTGTAAAAAAAGGGGGGACATCATGAAACTTGTGGGCAAATGGATGAAACAAACAAACAAAGCATCCTGAATCAGGTAACCCAGACCCAGAAATAAAAACACAATATATACTCACTCATTAGTGGATATTAGATCCAAAGAAAATGATAACCAGGCTACAGTCCACAGCCCTAGAGAAGCGAGGTAACAAGGAATACCCTAAGAAGAACTCATGGATTTCTCAGGGAATGGGAAATAGATAAGATCACCAGGGTAAACTGTGGGCAGGGGGAGGAGAAGGGATGGGATGGGGAATAAGAACATGAAGGAACAGGATGGTCAAGTTGGGAGAGGGACAGGGAGGGAGAGCAATGAAAGAGATATATTGAAAAAGGGAGCAATTATGGTGTTAGGGAGAAACCTGGTGCAAGGTAAATTCCCAGGATCCATAAGGATGATTCCAACTACGACCCCTAGCAATAGTGAAGAGGATGCCTGAACCAGTCTTCTATAATCGGATTGTTGACTACCCTAATTGTTATCACATAACCATCATCCAGTAACTCCTGGAATCAGATGCAGAGATCCACAGCCAAGCACTGGGTTGAGCTCTGGCAGTCTAGTTGAAGAGAAGAATGAGGGACTATATTAACAAGAGGTGTCAAGATCTTGAAGGCAAAACCCACAGAGATAGCTGAACTATGTTAGTGGGAGCTTGTGGACTCTGGACTGACAGCTGGGGAGTCTGCATGGTTCCACAGTCTGTGAGCTCCCACTAGCTCCAGTCAACTGTCTCTGTGATTTTCCCCATCATAATTTGATACCCCCACTTATTCATATGATCCCTCCTTTTCAACTGAACTCCAGGTGCTCAGTCCAGTGCTTGGCCATGAGTCACTGAATCTGCTTCCATTATGGGATTAGAGAGAAACCTGGAGCTAGAAAAATTCCCAGGAATCCACAAGAGTGACCCCAGTCCACAAGACTGCTAACAATATGGGAGAGGAAGCCTGAATGGGCTTTCCCCTTTATTTTGATTAGTGACTACCCTAATTGTCATCACAGAACCTATATCCATAATTTTGAATATATGTTTATTACCTAATATTTCTCCTAGATATCTTCCTATGTCTGCTGCAATTAACATTTGAACAATCCATCATTCATATGAAATTAAATCATATTATATGTTCTCAACTATGTCAGTGATTGTCACTTAACTTCATAATATTGTCCTGTGAAATCAGAGAATTCCTCATACACTGACCTTCTTTTATTTACTTGAATATGTGGTGAGCTTTGTATGCAGAAATATAACTCTTTGTTTGACTTATGAGCATTTATATGTTCGTATGTGTACTGGTACATGTGAATGTATTGGCCTGCAAGTGCATGCTGAAGGCTAACAAAGTATGTCTTCACCAGTGGCATTCTACCTTAGTTTGTGAGGCAGTCTATAAGTAAAGCTAGAATTTGCTATTTCAGCTATAATGGCTTGTCCATGATATCCTAGGATCTACCAATATCCATAATTGGCTGTATTTTGAGTGTCTGGGAATCCAAAATTCACATTCTCATGTTTTTGCAACCAAGTGATCCATCTTTCCAGGGAAGAATACATAAATGATGTTCCTTAAAACCTTCTGTTCTTGACTGATAACAACTTGGAGAGTATAATATGTGCTCTCTCTGATATTCTACAAAATTGTGTCTAGCCAAATTTCTCCTTCTCTAGAACTTTTACTTCTTATAGCAATAAGGTATACCATAAATTATTAAAAGTTTTATAAATTCACTTTCTCTTTTCTGTTAAAGTAATGTTAGCTTAAAATCAGTGTGAGTTAGATGAATGGTAAAGAAAAATTAAGACTTCTTTACCATTTCATAATGATATGAATTATTGCCACACATTTTATTATTATTCATTACATCAGAAAACTTTAAATTCACTTGATATTCATATTAGTTGGCTTCTATTTGATATGACTAAAAAATTATTCACTTTACAATCTAATCCCTGTAGACTGTGCCACATGGAATAGATTTTTCATTTAAGTAGAACTAATACTGTTGCATAGATAAGAAATGTAATATTTGTGGAGGCTGATTGACTTTTACAGGACACAAAAATAATTAAAAGAATCTGTTTAGATTAGCCACTATTTTCTATCATAGGGCCCCATTCACTACGCTACTTCTTTCACTTTCTTTTTCAAATCACTCAATACATAATAAGGAATTTACCTTTACATTTTGATCTATTTTTATTATGTAGAAAAGAACTTACTTAATATTTGTAATAATATTTTCCTCAAGTCTTCTGTTTTGCCCTGTCACTCTTTGTCATAATTTCATAATTAAAATATGACTGCTCATTTATATGAATAACTTTTATATACATACCAATAGAAATAAATTGTAGGAAATATTGTCTTTAACTAGGAATATAAAAATAGTTGCTTAAAAATTAATGGCTCTTGCTGAGATAATGGAAACTACAATTTATTTTACAATACCCCATTTTTCTTGCTTGAGTTGTGGAAGCTGTCACATAGGTCTTAGGTGAATTATTATTTATTGTTCCTTTATTTCCATCCATATAGTCCTATAATCCCTCATATTTATGTAATCTGCTGATGGAATTAACCAAGTGTTCCTAATTATTCTGATAAGCCAGGTCATCAGGGACTAATTTCCCTCCTACATTTATATTTCCCTCCTACTTTTATACTCTAATGATAGAGTATAAAAGTGCAATAGTGGTACTCATATCAGGGTAGTAACCAACAACTGTCTCACTGGCTTTAAGGCTCAACTATGCAGGGCTAGTCCGGCCATGAACCTTATATTAATATCTATTTCTACTTCACTAGACAAGTAATTCTATGTCTGAGCCATTATACTATACCTGTGCCTTCTGAAAGCAGCACTATTCACCCATACAATACTTCTGTTCAAACTTATTGAAATAAATATGCATTTACTAAATATATAGAGAAATATATATGCATATATAGAATGTGTTTATATATGTGAACATATATATGCATATATATATATATATATATATATATATATGATTTATAAATGTGTGAAATACCAAACATAGGTTCTGCATTTATATCAGTTCCACCCCTTTTCTCTTTCCTCTAATTTATCCTGGTTTCCTTGATTCATTTTCACTTTATGATCATTTTCTCCTACTTGTTATTCAGACAGATACAAACAGATTCACATAAATACACATATATGTAAATACTAGTGGGCTTCCATATACCATTTTATCCATCTATATTTTTAACTCATTCATTGTGTCTTCCTTTCCATTTCTTTTTCCTGAGCCCAGGTAAACTCTCCACCTCCAGTATAACTTCCCCCTTTTGCACATCACGTGTGTTCTATTATAATTTTCATTCATATCTTTAGTTTGGTTGAGAGATATTAAGTTTCCACAAGACTTTCATAACATAATCATTTAAATAGAGTGAGTGATGGTCAAAAAGTTTGCCAAAGCAGCTAGATGTTATGGAATATTACTTTAACTAGGCAAGGATAAGTTACGTTTGTTTATATAGCATTTGTTTAATGACATAAAGATGTGTTACATTTTTTTAATTATTTAAAGATGTTTTTTTTTAATGTTGCCTGCCTAAATCACCCAATTGGCTTAATAAAAAGCTGAACAGTCAATACATATGCAGTAGAAGAATCAATGAGGTTGACAGCCAAAGACTAAGTAGGAGGAGAGAAGAGAAAAGAGGAGAGATACGTGTCTCTCACTTTTTTTGGTTAGTGTTACCCCAAGAGAGGGAGGAGTCATAAGCAAAGGGGTCAGGATTAGGCTGGAGAAACCCACAGGGACAGCTGACTTGAACAAGGGGTTGTTCATGGACCCCAGACTGATGGCTGGGAAACCAACCAGCATAGGTCTGTTCCAGACCTCATGAAGGAGGATATCAGTTTGGAGGTCTAGGCAATCAATGGGACCTCTGGTAGCGGATCACTATTTATCCCTAGGAGACAAATGGATTTTGGGAGCCCACTCCACATAGAGGGATACTCTCTCAGACTAGACACTCCAAGGAGGGACAGTTGGGATGGGAGGTGAGGGTGATAGGGGAGGTGGGGAGAGGGAACTGGGATTGATATGTAAAAGAAGCTTGTTTCTAATAATAATAATAATAAAAACATAAAAATGAAGAAGAGGAGAGAAGAAGGGAGAAAGGGAGACCCCCATGGTTAATAGCCAGGCAGCCATGGCCAGATAGACTAGGAGGAAACAGGAATGTAAGACATCTAGAATGAAAGAGAAGAAAAAAATAAAACCCTGAGGAAATAATGTAGATAAAGAGAAACAGGTTAATGTAAGTTATAGAAGCTAGTTGGGAAAAGCATAAGATAAGATTGAGCATTCATAGCTAACAACAAGTCTCTGTGACATGATTTGAGAGTTGGTTAGTGGCCCAAAAGAAAGCCTGCTACAGTTAGAGGCATTTCATTTTTAACTAAACATTTCTAATATGCTTCATTGCCACTAAATCTTTTTATAATGTTTTATAAAACATTATTTGTAATATCCACAAATTGTTGGGCCAGTGAGATGGCTCAGCAATTGAAAATGCTTGCCATGCACATCTGACCACCTATTTTGATCCCCAGGACCCACAGTGGAAGTGGAAGAGAAAACTGTCCTCTCACCTCTACAGAAATGAAGAGGCACAGGTTTTCTCCCTTCACACATACACACACATTCACACACAAACAGTGATAATCAATAAAATAAAATTAAAGTATAATGTATTGCAATTCTTTCTAAAATGAATCCCGTTTATAATTTATCATAATACGAAATAGGTTAATGCAACTTAGAATGATTTCCTTTAAAATATATCTGCAATTATTGATATTTTAATTTGTTTATTATCAGAGAATATTTGTAATCAATTCTTTCATGTAGGCTTCTGCCAAGTTGAATTTTAATATATCATAACATGAAAAACAAGATACTACAATATTTAGGAAAAATAATATAAATGATAGAAATAATTCCTCTCAATAAAAAAGTAGTTCTATATCAGCATTGATTTTATTTACAATTCACACTGATTGCTTAAAATCAGTAAAATATCTGATTTTATTTACTTCATCTAGTACGTTTTATTGACAGAATAGGTCCATGTTCTTTAATGTACTGCAGCATATTTTTATCACTTATTCTATATAGCTTATTACTTTATGGAAGAAATATTTCAGTAAATGTTCATCCTATTTCTTTATGATATATAATAATAGATTTGAAAAACAAATATTCAAAAGTTAATACATGAAGAATGATATTTATGTAGATAAGTTTAAATGATGCATGAACATTAATTCATAAACATGAATTTCAAAAACAAGATGCTTCAATATTTTCTTAAGAAAAATAATCCAACCAAAATTGATTGGCTGTGTTCAGGGTAGAGTGATTCAAATGTCAAGTATTAACAGAATCTCCTATTCTTGTTATGCTTGTTTTATGTTTATCTTTTTGAAGAGTGGCATGAAGACAGCTTTGTTGAAAAACTATCGTAAAATAAAAATATTACACCATTCTAGAATTTTTTAGTTTTATTCTGTGATTTCATTTATTGATTAATACTTACTTTGCAGGGATGGGAGTTGAACACAGGACATTATGCATGTTATTCTCGAAAGCTGTACTACTGAACTCTGAACTGAATTCTTTGGAATAGCCCCAGTTATGAATTTTGAAAGATTTTGCTATTTAATTATTAAGTCCATTGTATAGATGGTTATAAATCTAAAAAATGGTGTTACTGAGCTTACCTAATATTTCACTAATTTCTTCTGGTATTCAATAGGGGAAATGCACATAAGTATAATATTATATCCAGTAAGTAAAAAGCACAAAATACTTTATTTTATATTTTCATTTTGTAATCTTGTCAATTTAATATTTATGAAGAAATAGTTTTAATTTTATGGATATTAATTTCTTAGAAAATATCTCAGGATTGTTTTGGTATATACATTGGTTTCTTTGAAAAAAATCTGTGGAGAAACTTCTAAACTTGTTCACAATAGGCATGATTTGAGTTCTTAAGGATGTACATGTAAGAGCTTGGGTGGCTGGGCATCCCATTAGAATATGTGTGATGAGGAGTCAATCTTAGAGAATACATACTCTTGTCCTGCTGACTCCAATCTGCTAGGCATGAAAGGGCTCTTTCTTTTAGTGGGAAACTCCCCCTTTAAAAACCATCAGATAACTACTTTCTTGGAGAACCTGACTCCTGGCGACCACATTAATGAAGATTTCCCTATCCCTCAGAAAACTCGAACTTTGTACTCATTTGTTTTCTACAGGTCACACTCACAAACATACATATGTATCTGAGATAATAAATTAACTCCTGTGAAGTATATGATTATATTAAAATTATATTCCATATGCCTATGGTAATATATAATATTGTATCATATTTATAAACATATTCATATATATGAACAAATTTTCTTCTAGTTATGATTTCATTTGGATTAGAGAATGGAATGCTCACTTAGCATAATTTCAAGTTTTGTGTGCCTTTCATTTTAATGAACACAGATAGCATTTATCACATTGTGTCCATAGAGCACTTCTTTCTCACCATAAACTATACAATCTCTGGCATATAATGGACTTTAGACATAACTATATGCAATAATTGTGTATTAGAGATATAAGTATTGGAATCCATAATCACTTGCATAATTATACTCACCAAATAGATAGTCATTGAAGATTGTACTATTCACCCTTTTTGGATCTACATCCCAAGCACAAAGTCCTTGAATCCTTGCTTAAATATATTTTTAAACATTGTTCTCCAATTGGTCACCATAACTATTGTATTATGACCTGAAAATAGTCTCAAGTAATAGCCAGATTAATTTTAAGTTAAAAGGCTTTCCCACATTCAGCTCTTGCACATCAAATACAAAGGGGTATGATGAAAATATAATTCCTTCTGTTCTTTGTCTCCCACAAATTATAATTTAGATTTAGAAATAGGTTTTGAAAATTAAGGGTGAGAAAATCAGAAAAATATAAAAAGATCAAAGCATGATGAAAATACTTACCTAGAATAAAACACCTCAAGGAAATACTACAATAAAAATAACAAATATTTACAAGGGAAAAATAAAAGCTTCATGTGTGTCACATAGGTGATACCTTTATAAGATTTTTAAGAATACAAAAGCATAAGAAGATATAGGAAACACTGAGAAAAATGTGTGAACTAGATTTGAGGACATGAAAGTATTCATAAATAATCAACTCTTCCTGTTTTCCTTGCCATTTAATCTTTGGTAAATTTTAGCTTATATTATAAAATTCTGAGGTATATGCTATTGTTTAATTGAATTTCTATTTGACAAAAATATTCTCAGAGAATTTGCATAAATGTTTCAAAGTCATCTTGTTCTGACAAGTCCCTGTGTCTGTTATAAGAATAGCCAAGTTAAACTAGAGATCTCCATTAGAAGTGGTCAGTAAGCCTGAGATGCTTGTATACATCCTCAAAGATCATCAGCCCAAAGTGTTTCATTAGCTAGCACTTTTGCACATAGAGGAGGGAACACATAAAATTCTAGATGCTAGTTCCAGCCTTAATGTATTTCTTATTTTCAAATAATATGCTATAAAATGTTGCGATTCTTTATAATCATAAATCATAGAAAAATTAATATTGTGATATATGGATGATATGGATGATAGATCAATCAGTGATGCTGACAGACAGATATATGATTGGTAATTAGATGGACAGAAACAGATGAATGTAGAGGCAGACAACATTCTACTCAAGTAACAGACATGGAGTTTTGGTTAGTGCTGAAAACTGTTTTTGATATCTGCATAATCACTTGATATCAAAACATTTCTTATTTGTTCAGAGGCCAGTCTTTATCTGAGAATACAGAAAGTGGGAGCTTTAAGGATCTATTGAATTATGGCTTTTTAAAACTTTTAAAAATTATTTTTATTTAAATTTAAAACAATCTTATTTTACATACCAATCACAGTTTACTCTTCCTCCGGTCCTCCCATGTCCCCCACCATCTCCACATCCCACACCCAAGCCACTCCTCAGGGAGATCATCAAGGACTCTCACATCATTTAGGGCAGGACCTAGCTCCTCCCCCGTGTATCTAGGCTGAGAGAGATTCCCTCCATAGAGAACGGGCTCCCAAAGCCTATTCGTACACTAAGAATAAATATTGGTTCTACTGCCAGCGTCCTCATAAACTGCCCAAGTCCCCTTTCTGTCACATTCAGGGAGCATTTTTCAGTCTTAAGCTGGTTCCCAGGCTCTCAGGCTGGGATCTTGGGGTCCATGAGCTGCTACTTGCTCGGGTAGGCTGCTTCTGTGGGTTTCCCCAGCATGATCTTGACCCCTTTGCTCATCACTCCTCCCTCTCTACTACTGAATTCCAGGAGTTCAGCTCAGTGCTTAGCTGTGATTCATGGCTTTTATTAAATCTTATACTATATAATTCCTCACAGTGTTCTAGGATTTCATTTTGAAAATGCAATCATCAAAAATATTTTTAAAAATTAATACAAAGAAATTTAGTTGTTACAAATGCCTCATAAACTTAACTGGTTCTTCAAGTCTTCAAGGATAACAACAGACATGCCAACATGAAAGGGGGAAATCTTATGGTTCCTCAAATCTAAACAAGAATCCTGTAGGCTTTGTAAGGAATAATGAAAGCAGGAGAAATAGTCTTCCCCAGGGAATAGTCCCAAATTGATTATCTAATACCAAGTGGTCAGGCCTGAAATCATATATACACAAGTAATTTTAAACAGATTTAGTATTTATTTAGAAATATAAGCATATATATAATATATATATATATATATGCAATTAAAAAGATACATACATATCAACAATTAAAGAATAGAGGCCTGCTGTGAATTCAGAAGAGAGAACGGTGATGGGTATATGAGAGGATTTGGAGTGAGTAGAGGGGAGGTACAATAGTTCTAATTAAAATACAATCCATGCTTCCCTTTCTGCCGAATGATCCGCAACTATGTGAGTGACCCCCTGCTCTTACCCAACTCCTGTCCAAAGTGCCATTCACCCAGATCGCCCCTGGCTTGTGCCTACTGGGAGTAGACACACCCAGGCAGGGAGGAGATCTCTGAATCTGGAAACAGGCCACTCTACCTTCCCTTTCCGCCGACCAATCCACAATGAGGTGAGTGATCCACTGCTCTTACCCAACTTTCTTCCAAAGCCCCATCCACCCAGAACTCCCTGGGCCTGCTCCTGCTTGGGGTAGTTCTGCCCAGACAGTGAGGAACTCCCAGAGCCTGGAAACACTCCACTCTTACTTCCTGTCCCCACCACACACCTGACCTTTATGGAGGCCTAACTCAGAGTGAGGAGACTACCAGGAGAGGCAAGACCATCCAGAGCTGTGCACATTGAATTCCTGGCCCCCACACACTACTGAGTAACAAGAGGAGATAGAGAGACCCCTCCTGCACACACTGGAAAAAGATATGGGAAGAAGACAGAATAAGAACTCGCTCAACAACAGAAAGACCAATATGACACCACCAGAATCTAGGGACTCCACTCCAGCAAGACCTGAAAAGCCCAACATAGTGCATGAAGATGAGATGGACCTCAAAAATTATCTCAGCAAGATGATAGAGACCTTCAAAGAGGAAACAAGAAAATCCCTTAAAGAAATAGAAGAAAAAGCAAGCAAAAAATTACAAACGAAATAGAGGAAAAGACAAACCAAAAATTCAAGAAATAAACAAATCTCCTAAAGAAGCTAAAGAAACCCAAGATAAAACAACCAAACAAGTGAAGGAAGCTCTTGAAACAGTTCAAAGCATCAAAGCTGAATTAGACACAACAAAGAAAACACAGAATGAGGTGATACTGGAAATGGAAAGACTGGACAAAGATATGACTAAGAAAGAGAACTACAGACCGATATTGCTCATGAACATCAATGCTAATATACTCAATAAAATATTGGCAAATCGAATCCAAGAACATATCAGAAAAATCATCCACAACGATCAAGTAGGCTTCATCCCAGTGATGCAAGGATGGTTCAACATACGAAAAACAATCAATGTAATCCACCATATAAACAAACTGAAAAAGAAAAACCACATGATCATCTCACTAGATGCTGAAAAAGCCTTTGATAAAATCCAACATCCCTTCATGATAAAGATCTTGGAGAGAACAGGAATAACAGGAACATATCTAAACATGATAAATGCAATATACACCAAACCAATAGCCAACATAAAACTAAATGGAGAGAAACTCAAAGCATTTCCTCTAAAATCAGGAACAAGACAAGGCTGTCCACTCTCTCCATACGTCTTCAATATTTTACTTGAAGTTCTAGCTAGAGCAATAAGACAAGAAAAGGGGATCAAAGGGATACAAATTGGAAATGACGAAGTCAAACTTTCACTATTTGCAGATGACATGATAGTCTACATTAGTGACCCGAAAGACTCTACCAGAAAATTCCTACAGCTGATAAACACCTTCAGCAAGGTAGAAGGATACAAAATTAACTCAAAAAAAAATCTGTAGCCCTACTGTATACAGATGATAAGCCCAATGAGAAAGAAATCGTGGAAACAACACCTTTCACAATATCCACAAGCAACATAAACTATCTGTGGGTAACACTAACCAAAAAAGTGAAAGACCTGTACAATAAGAACTTTGAGACTTTAAAGAAAGAAATTAAAGAAGATACCAGAAAATGGAAAGATCTCCTGTAGGGGAAGCTGTAGCCACGCCTTCTTAGGAGCTGGCTACAGGTGTGCCTGACCACGCTTGTGAGGGCGTGGTCAGAGTGATGTAGTGTGACTGCATTTGCGCTTTCGGTTTCTCTTTGCTTCTTGCTGTACAGGCTGCTGCCACCGGCTGGCTAGGTCGCTCTGTAAGTAAGGCTTTTCCCTATTAAATGCCCTTATATTTCTACCTGACTCCGTATTGGTAATTTCCCACTATAATCTCCCATGCTTGTGGATAGGTAGAATCAACATAGTAAAAATGGTAATCCTACCAAAAGGAATCTACAGATTCAACGCAATCCCCATCTAAATCCCAACACAGTTTTTCACAGACATTGAAAGAACAATACTCAACTTTATAAGGAAAAATAAAAAAAAAAAAAACCAGGATAGCCAAAACAACTCTTTACAATAAAAGATCTTCTAGAGGCATCACCATCCCTGACTTCAAGCTCTACTATAGAGCCATAGTTCTGAAAACAGCTTGGTATTGGTGCAGGAATAGACAGATAGACCAATGGAATCAAATTGAAGACCCAGATATTAACCCAGGCACCTACGAACACCTTATTTTTTACAAAGGTGCTAAATCTATACAATGGAAAAAAGATAGCATCTTCAACAAATGGTCCTGGCACAATTGGATTCAGACATGCAGAAGATTGCAGATAGATCCATACCTGTCATCATGCACGAAACTTAAGTGCAAATGGATCAAAGATCTCTCCATAAATCCAGACACACTGAATCTTCTAGACGAGAAAGTGGGAATTACCCTTGAACAAATTGGCACAGGAGACCGATTCCTGAACATCACGCCAGTAGCACAGACACAGGTCTGCAATTAATAAATGGGACCTCCTGAAACTGAGAAGCTTCTGTAAGGCAAAGGACACAGTCCGTAAGACAAAACAACCACCCACAGATTGGGAAAAGATCTTCAATGACCCCACATCTGACAGAGGGCTGTTTTTCAAAATATATAAGGAGCTCAAGATGCTAGCCACTAAAACACCAAACAATAAAATTAAAAAGTGGGGTGCAGACTAAACAGAGAATTTTCAACAGAGGATTCTGAAATGGCTGAAAGACACTTAAGAAAGTGCTCAAAATCCTTGGCAGTGAGAGAAATGCAACTCAAAACAACTCTGAGATACCACCTCACATCTCTCAGAATGGCTAAAATCAAAAATACCAATGACAATCTATGCTGGAGAGGATGAGGAGAAGAAGGAACACTCCTCCATTGCTGGTGGGAGTGTGAAATTGTAAGACCAATCTGGAAATCAGTATGGCAGTTGCTCAGAAAAATGGAAATCAACCTACCTCAAGATTCAGCCATTCCTCTCTTAGGTATATGCCCAAATAGTGCATGTTCATACAACAAGGACATATGTTCAACCATGTTCATAGCAGCATTGTTTGTAATAGCCAGAACCTGGAAGAAACCTAGATGCCCCTCAACTGAAGAATGGATAGAGAAAATGTGGTACATTTATACAACGGAGTACTACTCAACAGAAAAAGCTTTGGAATCTTGAAATTCGCAGGCAAATGGATGGAACTAGAAGTGAGGTATCCTAAGTGAGGTAACCCAGTCACAAAGACAAACATGGTATGTACTCACTCATATATGAATTTTAGACATAGAGCAAAGGTTTACCAGCCTATAAGCCTCTTCACCAAAGAAGCTAGGAAACATGAAGGACTCTAAGGGATAAATAGACCCCAAAATGGGAAGTGGCATGAACTCCTGAGCTAATTGGGAGCATGAAGGTAGGGGAGAGGGTGCTGCCACAATAAGATCACGAGAAGAGAAGTAGAGGACAGGAAATGGAAAAGCAGAGATATTGAGTAGGGGGAAGAATAGAGGAGAGAGAGCAAGATGAGAGATACCATTTTAGAGGGAGCCACTATAGGTCCTAGAAGAGATCTGGAACTAGGGAGATCTCCAGAGACCTACAAGGATGACACGATCTGACAATCCAGGCAATGGAGGAGAGGATAACCTAAAAGCCCTTCCCCTAAAATGAGATTGATGACTACTCTTTATGCTGTCCTAGAGCCCTCATCCAGTGGCTGATGGAAGCAGAGACAGACATCCATAGAAATACACTGTGTTGAAATCTGGAATCTAGTTGGAGAGAGGGAGGAATGAAGATTGAAGGCATGTGTACTAGGTTGGAGAAACCCACAGAAACAGTTGGCCTGAACAATGGAGAGCACATTGACCCCAGATGCTATCTGGGAGGCTAGTACAAGACTAATACAGCCCCCTGAACATGGATGCCAATAAGGAGGCCTCTGCACTCCAGGGAGCCTCTGGAAGTGGATTAGCATTTTTCCCTGGTATAAGAAGGGACTTTGAGAGCCCATCCCACGTGAAGGGATACACTCTGGCCCTGGACACATGGGGAAGGGCCCAGGACCAGCACAGGAATATTTGGTGGACTTTGCAGAGCCCCTGTTGAGGGTCCTACACTGCCTGTGGAGTAGTGGGTGGATGGGGTGGGGGCTAGGTTGGGGGTGGGAGAGGAGGGATGGGGGTGAGCAGAGGGAGAGGGAGAGGGGACTTACATGTGAAACAAGCCTGTTCCCTAACTTGAATTAATAAAGAATACAATCCACAAGAAAATAAAAATATATCAAAATAAACAAATATATATTTGTATATGTACAACATATATAAATGGATCTAATTCTTAGTGAGACTCTTCCTTCCATAAATGACTAAGGTGTTTTCCTCTTTGTGTTTTCAAATTATCATTTGTCATGACAGGAGGAGTTCTTTAAAAGAAAGCTTAAGATCTTCCAGTATAGTCTAATACATGAAGTTACATTAAAATGATTAAAGATTTATATTCCCTCTAAAGCTTATTCATATTATTCATAAAATTGTTTCCATTCACCAATAATTTATGCTTGTATCATGAAGCTAAAACCAGTTTTTCCTCCTTTGAAAATTAGGTATCTTTTAGAAACTTACAAAAATATTTTTAAGGATAAATATTCTTTTATATTTTCAGATTATATCTATCATAAAGTTATAACTTATTCTGAAACTCCTGTTTACAATTCAAAATGACAAAAATCACAATGGGATTAATTTTCTCCACATCAGATGGGTTTAAATTTAAACACATGATGAAGTAGGAGTACCACTTTATCAAACAAGAATTATATTAAAATCCAGTCCTTGATGGGCTAGCAAATAACTTAGTCTCCCACTGGTTCAGGCATGCAGAGGAAGTTTAATTTTCTCCCTGTGTTCTGGTTGACTCCTTCCCTCCTTCCTTGAACACCTGGAGTATTATAATCTTGTAAATGCAAAATTACATTGCATTCACTCTTCTGTAACTTTTCCCCAATCAAAGCAAACATAATAGAGAAAGAGTCATCATTTCCCACAGCAACGTCCCACCAACTGCTTATCAGCTCACTGTGGTGTCATACCATCCAATAATTTCAATGTGAAATATCTTTACAAATGAGTCCTGTCGATTCTTTGCACCATGAAAATCATTAGCAAGGATAATTAACTGAGACTCTAGTGATGAATAGAGCTACATTACTGATCAGTGCAATAAAGAACAGAAGCCTCTAATTACAGATATAGAGCCTTGAAGCTACTGAGAAATGTAATTTAATGTTGCTGCCCAGATTTCACAAAGCCTAATACAAGTGTACAATGAAAACAGTAGGTCTTCCCATGATGCTTCTGGGTCCAGTCCAGGTGGAAGAAAGTGTGCTCATATACAAGAAGTGACTTGAAACTAGCAAGTTACACACCTGAGAAAAAAGCATTTTAAAAAGTAAACCTGCATAAATAATTTTACAGGTGCTCTCAGGAAAACCCTGGCCTTTTATCACATTCTCTGGCAATTTCTTGAATTATCAAAAGGCTAACAGGGCTTTAAGGGAACATACAGCATATAAATTGCATAAATGATAATAAAAAACTCAGAAGCCATGGTCTCTTATCATTATTGCTTTCTTACATGCAAAGTAGACTTGGTTCAACTACAGTGAAAGTATTGCTATAAATGTGTTTTCAAAACTAATGTGGTGATAAGAATTATGAAGGTCTCTTCTTAAAATGCAGAGTAATATAGAACATGGTGAGCAACAAGTAAACACTCTAGGAGCTAGAGTTAGTTCAAAAGTTAAGAACAAGTAATGCTGTTACAGAAGACCAGAGTTCTATTACCAGATCCCATGTCAGGGAGTACACAATGACCTCTAACTCAGTCTCTGGGGGATTTGATGCCACTGGCCCACAGATGTACCTAAAATTATGTGCACACTCTCCCACATGCCACGTACAATTACTTATAATTAGAAATAAAATAGAATGTGCAGATTGGAAGATGGCATGGAAGAAACAGGTCACCTATCTGAGTCTCAGACCAAACCCAAAGTAGATGTTGGCTTTGGAGAGTATGGTGCTGACAACTGATTGCAGAAATAGCTCCAGGTGAGTTTTGTCAACCAGTAACTTCAATAAAAACTGGGATGTGGTTGCTAATGCTGCTGGGTAGAATGCTGGCTCTGCCATTTTAATATTATGTGCCCTATTGAAACACTTCTTTGTGAATCAGTCTCATTGTATGTCTTGAAAGTATAGCAACTTCATCATTAGCACATATTTGAAATTGCATATAAATTGAAATTGTTTACATTTGATAATATACAAATTTCTCCTCTGCTTTACCTACATTGTCAACTCTTCCACCTATGTTTTTCTCCAGTGTTTATAACATCCCACTTTTAAGATGACGGAATGGATCCAATTTGAATGAATTTTTCAGACAGTGCAGGATATAGATTTAATTTTATACATCTATATGTTGACATTCACTTTTCAATGCATCACTTCTTACTTTCTCTCTCTCCTTCTTTCCTTTCCTTCCTTTCTTTATTTTTTGAGACAGGGTTTCTCTATATAACATTCCTTGCTGTCCGGGAATTCACTTTGTAGACCAGGCTGGCCTCAAACTTGCTGAAATCTGCCTGCCTCTGTCACCACAGCCCAGCCAAAGCATCATTTCTTAACTAGGCTATTTTCCTAGTATTGGTAATACACTGTTTTGGCACATACTAAGTCTACAAAGTCACAGTTCTATGGGCTCATTTCTAGGTATTCTTTTCTGTATATCAGATTTGTGTTTCTTGAGATACAACTCTCTGTATTGCATTGTCTCCTGATTTCTTTATATATTGTTCTTTTTGTCGCTGTTTCTTTAATTTCTGTCTACATTCTCTACTTAAGGTCTAATATTTCATTGTGTTTGAGAGATACCTTTGCTGGGTATATCAGTCTGGGTTAACAATCATTTAATTTCAGGCTTGACATATACAATTGCAAGAATCTTTTACTTATAGGGCTACTGATGAAATGTTGGATGTTGACAAATACTTTCTGCTTTGCATGTGAGTTGACATCTTTCTTTAGAGCTTTTGTTTTTTTCATGTTTTCTATTGTTGACATCTATGAACATGTCTTCTTTATTTGGTTTCTGGGTCTGCTTTTTAGTTTTGGAAATTTTCCATTGTAATTTCCTTGAAAAATTAGCAATTTCTTTTTACTTTATCTTGTCTTCTTTTGCATTTTTATAATTGTAATTAGACTAATTATAAATTAGAAACACATTTTTACATGTCAATACCAGTTCCCTCTCCCTTCCCTCTTTCCCTGCCCCCCTATATTCTATCCCAACCCCTTTCTGCTCCCCAGAGAGGGTAAGGCATTCCATGGGGGATTTTCAGTGTCTGTCATATGGTTTGGAGCAGGGCCTAGACCCTCCCCTGTGTGTCTAGGCTGACAGAGTATCCCTCTATGTGGAGTGGGATATGAAAGTCCATTATTGTACTATGGATAAATACTGATCCATTACCAGAGGCTCCATAGATTGCTCAGACAACCAAACTGACATCCTCCTTCAGTGGGTCTGGATCAGTCCTATGCTGGTTTGCCAGCTATCAGTCTGGGTTCCATGAACAATCCCTTTTTCAGGTCAGCTGCTTCTCTGGGTTTCACCAGCCTGGTCTGGACCCCTTTGCTCATCACTCCTCCTTCTCTGCAACTGGATTCCAGTTCAGTTCAGTGTTTAGCTGTGGGTGTCTGCTTCTATTTCCACCAGCTTCTGGATGAAAGCTATTGGATAGCATATAAGTCAGTCATCAATCTCATTATCAGCAGAGGGCATTTAAGGTAGCCTCTCCTCTTTTGCTTAGATTGTTAGTTGGTGTCATCTTTGTAGATCTCCAGACATTTCCCTAATGCTGATTTCTCTTTAAACCTAAAATGTCCCCCTCTATTATGATATCTCTTATCTTGCTCTCTTCATTTCTTCCCCCAACTCAACCTCCCTGCTCTTTCATGTCCTCCTCACCCCTCCTCTTCTCCCCCTTCTCATTCTCCTAGCTCCCTTTCCCCTCCTCACATGCTCCCAATTTGCTCAGGAGATCTTGTCCCTTTTCCCTTCTCCAGGGGACCATGTATGTCTCTCTTAGAGTCCTCCTTGTTTCCTAGCTTCTCTGGTGGTTTGGATTGTAGGCTGGTAATCTTTTGTTCTATGTATAAAATCCATATATAACTGAGTACATACTATGTTTGTCTTTTTGTGGCTGGGTTACCTCACTCCAAATGGTTTCTTCTAGTTTCATCCATTTGCTTGTGAATTTCAAGTGTCCATTGTTTTTTTCCCCCACTGAGTAGTACTCCATTGTGTTAATATACCACATATTCTCCATCCATTCTTCAGTTGAAGGGCATCTAGGTTGCTTCCAGGTTCTGGCTATTACAAAAATGCTGCTATGAACATCTTTGAGCAGATGTCCTTGTTGTCTGAATGTGCTTCTTTTGGTTATATGCCTAAGAGTGGAATGGCTGGATCTTGTGGTAAACTGATTCCCATTTTCCTGAGGAAGTGCCATACTCAAAGTTGCTGTATGACTTGGCACTCTGGCCAGCAGTGGAGGAGTGTTCCCCTTTCTCCACATTGTCTCCAGCATAAATGTCATTTTTTAAAAATAATTTAGCTATTCTGACAGAAGTAAGATGGAATCTCAGAGTTGTTTTGATTTGCATTTTCCTGATGGCTATTGATGTTGAGTCTTATGTGACTTTCACTCATTTTATATTCCTCTATTGAGATTTGTCTATTTACTTCTGTACCCCACTTTTTAATTGGATTGTTTGGTGTTTGGAGACTAGATTCTTTTTCCTTTATATTGTGAGACTTCTTATCTATGTCCTCAATTTATTACCTTACTGCATTCATCTTAATATTTGTATCCTCTATATGGTCACTGATGCTATTATTAAATAGCTTTAAATTGAAATATAATTGATCATTCCCCTCTCACTTTTCTCCTCCAACCACTACCAGGCACCACTCTCAAGCTCCTCCTATATTCTCCCTCTCAAGTTGATACCCTCTTTTTATTAATTATTGTTATATATTCACACATATGTTTGTTGATATATAGTGCATGCACAAATATACATACATATATATGTATACACATATGTAAATATATATAACCTGTTGAGTTCACTTTTCTTGATTTGAGTGAATATGATTTGAGGTTGGCTATTCTGAATTGGACCACAAATAAGGAGTCTCTTCCCATTTTGAGAAATAGGGAGAAGAAAATTTTCCTTTTCCCCACAATTATTAGTGTCTTTTGCTCTTTGTATAGTGGTACAACCAAACAAAATTTTCACCCTTCCATTTTAGCATGTCTATTGATTTTGACATTATTCTAGTCTTGCTCATGGAGCATTTCATAGCTGAGTTCCTTGGTTTTGTTTGTTTGTTTTGGTTTACTTTTTATATTTTTTGGGGGTCTTACAATATTTATAAGCCTTCTTCTGTGATATTCTTTTAGCCATATACTCAGAAGTTGTGATGTAGATATATCCACTGGGGCTGGTCTCCCCATAATGTTTGTATTGTGTCCAATTGTGATTTTCTGTCATATTTCCCACTTACTATAAAGGGAGGATTCTTTGATTAGGTGTGGTAGCTTTAATTTTCACTTTGTATAAGGATAAGATTATTAATGTAGTAAATTATTCAGGTCTTGGAATGGTGGTAGTAGAATACTTTCTAAGTCCTATGACCTCCCTCACACAGAGAACCTGACAATATTTCCAGTTTTAAGCATGATTTGCCTCTTTGCTTCCTGTTGAGTTTGCCCTAAGTCCAATGAGACAGTTGTTGGTTGCCACTTATATGTGAGTTTCACTTATTGCACCTCTATGCCTATTTATATTCCAGAGGTAAAGAACAGATGTGAAAACAAGGGAGAGCTCTGTGACAAAGAGGTCTGGGAAGGAATGTTTTCCACAGTACACTCAAAACTTTATTTTGTATCCAATTTCCACTCCTTTTTGAGATATACCTTTATACCTCTGCTAATGTTTCTACTCTTTAATGCACATGCATTTAAGTCAATCACATTATAGATGCATACAAATATTCTGTTGTTCTTCAAAGACAAAACAGGGGGAAACACTGTACCTTTAAAAAAGTCTAAGTGTGAAAATTATTTTCTAATATTGTAAGTATTCAGTAAGTATCACTTCATTAAATCTTCAATTTCAATAATTTATTTTCTTTTTGCAACTAATAAAATATTACTTAGAGTATTCGTTCTACTATCTTTGTACATAAAATATGCTAAATGGATTAAATAAAAATATATTCTAGGAGCAGTTATTGTTAAAGCTAGCAGTGCAAGTAGGCCTGTCTGACCTCCACACCAAGGTGGAAAGCTACTTAGAACCACTGTTTACTGTAGCCAAAGAGTGAGTATGCAGGAATTCACTTCTGGTACTTGGCAATTTCAAATCTCCACAGATGTACTTATGGGGACACCTGAGAACATATTTGGAGAGAAGTTGATGACTGAGAAACAGATGCTAATTATGGGATAAGGAGATTAAAGAGAAAAAGCTAAAAGAGGTTCTGAAGTAGAGATGGATCTGTGTCAATTACCACACACATCCTGTATGTTCAAAGGAGACATACTTCATCCACATGAAGCCGTTTCGTTTATCAACTGCAGAGAAACAATTTGAATTTCAATCACTTCAGCATATTTCTGGACATTAATTACATATTATTTTATGTGTTTTATATTTAAATTGAATACATAATGAAAAACTAACAACAAAGCTAAGAAAAAAAGGAGAGAATTAATAACATTATAGGAAATAAAAACCACAAGCTAACATAAATAGTGTCTGATGTACAATACAGGGCGAATGCAGACACAAAAAACTTTCAGATCTGAAATTCCTAGTGTTCCAAGTCACCAGAATGAAACTAAGGGAACTGGTATCTGTAGATTCAGGAAAAGAGTGGAAAAGGGAGGCAGTTCCTTAAAAGAGATATACTTCTGATTCTGGGAAGAATGTAATGGAATTTTTCTTGGAGACACCTTGAAGAAGAGGTCATTACACATATTGACAGATGTTCTCCATTTTGTGGACATGAAAGGAAAACCAACAATGCATTTATGATCATTCCTCTCGTGTCCAGGAGTAAAGCTAGTAGGAACTGTGTAATTTCAATTTGGCAAAGATATTGTTATGTGTGGCCAAGACATTGCTGTAAGTGTTGTGCCCCCTAGATGTTCAAATACAAATTGAATCCTGGTGTTTCTAAGTGAAAATGACTGTCAGGTGTCCTGTGGGACTCCTCATGACAAGATCTATGTGTTTATTTTCCTCTTTCTAAAGATACAGGATTAAAATTTAACAGACAATTCCCTAAAATAAACTCTCACCAAAGAAAAGTCACCACACTGTGAAATATGAGAAAGTTATACAGTAAAAGGTTTTAATGATGAATTCTCCAGAGACAAAGAAATATCCATGGGATATTTCTAATTTGATTTTTTTTCTTCTAAAATCCAAAGTGATAGCAACATTATCATGTGGCCTCATTTTCTATAAAGGATCACTGTGAAAACTTTGAAAATCCATTTTTCAAAACTGAAAACCTCATTTTTTTATTTCTTTTCAGTTAAAGTTAGCATATAAAAGTGGCAAACCTTTTTTTAATAACAGGAAGATGCTTTTAGATAAACTGTTAACTGTTCTTATTTTAGTAATGAATTGAAAGGAATGGGGGGAACTTTTATAGATAACACATTGGCTAAGTTGGCTGCTAAACTGAACAGGTGAAAAAAGTTCTTCACCGGTTTAGACTTTATTAATCTACAACATTGCACATTTAACGAGGCCATAAGTGAAACAATGAAATTTATATATTCATTACCTAACAAAGAAAGATCCAAGTTATAATTTTACACAGTATTTTTAAACATAATCAGGAACTTCAGAAATAGTAGTAGGTTGATTTGGGGTAATGATGCTTTTTACAAGATAAATTCTATATGTATGACTGTACTCTAGTCTTAGTCATTTTCTTCCATCATGAAGGACCACTGCTCTGAGATAAAAATGGAAGGAGCTGTGTGAGGACAATAAAACACCACTAGAGATTTCCATGACAATAAATTCACAATCATCCTGTAGCTTCCATTACTCCATTTTGTGATCAATCTATACATTCCCAGGAGAACCACATGGGGAAAATAAATGATGAGTTTAATGTTGAACTAGAGAATGCTCAACTAAATAAAGTCCTACAATTACATTCAAGTAGGCTAACATATATCACTTTTCTTTAAAATGATGTTTTCTGAGAAAAAATTATAGATTGTTCCTTCAGCAATTTTTTATAGTGATTTGATATTTTCTTGTGCCTTGGGCAAAAAGTCATATAAATTTATATTAATTTCATGTTTAATAATTTTCAAGTTTAATTATATTTAAATAGTAAAATTATCATGACATTTAATATTACATCATAGCAGAACTCGTTGTGTTTCATGTATATTTTATTCAGTTTTTCCATGATATAAAAATATTATCTTAAAATTGATTCTACATACTTCCCTGTCATATTTTAATTAGGTATAAACTAATGTTATTGTAACTCTCCTATGTCTGAAGATAACTTCCCACTCACATTCAAATTCTAGACTCTTTTCAATAAGACAATAAAAGTATGTGGATTTTACAAGAAACAGATAATATTCCTGAATGCTTAACTCAGAATTTTATGAAAGAAAACTTTTGAAAAGTACATTTAACAGAAAACCTGGATGTATTTATTCTATTACATAGTGTTTTTTTCATATTCATGTGTGGTCTCTCCAGTTCTTCAAAAGATATGTTTTGACTAGGATACCCAAGAGATAACAGACCTAGCTATGAGCATCTAAGAATGGGTAGGTATATAAAAGGGATGACTTGCATGTGAAAAAAAGTAGAGTCTTCACATTAAATGAAAAGATTATTGCAGCAATTCATAATTCCAAGTTGATAAAATTATAAGATATAGTTCTTCCTTTCAAGAGAAAGTGAATGATATGCCTGCTTACATTAGCTAGATAGATGAACATGTCATTTTAATAGACAATGAAACGAAAATATTTCCACAAAATCCTGCTTCAAGTGTATAAATTGAATTTATTCATGAAAACTATCAGAAAAATCCAGATTGATGGACATTGTAGGAAATGACTAACCTTTGACTTCTAATAAATTCCGATCAAGGAAGTCACAGAAAGATTGAGGATGAGGAATCTCCGTAGTGGCACAACAAATAAATCTCATTCTAGATCATGTGGGATTGATAAATATGATACACAATGAAATCTAATCTACCATAGTAAAAAAGAAAATAGGACAATTTTTAGGACAGGAAAGTGGTGCTAATTTGATAACAACAATCTTGGTGAATGTCTTTGGGGAGAAACTAAGAGAAATCATTTAATAATGGACATTTAAGTGTGCTTTTTCTATGCTCAAAATGCCCATAAAAAGAGGCTAGGTAAGAATTTTACTATAATAGGAAATACTGGAGACAATAAAAAAGAAAGAAATACAAAAAATTATGTAAAAGCAATTAAAAACATCTAGACTTAAAATAGATACCTAGGAAACAATGAATTATTTTACTAATGGATAAAATGTTATTTCTTTTTCTAACTTTAAAATTCTTCAGTTATATTTTAAGGATTTAAATGTTTCATTATGAATTTAAGTGTTGAATGTATTTAAAGGGGGATTTAAAATAAAAGTGTATGTTACAAGAGAAATAGGTATTTGAGAAGTTCAATGATAAAAAGTTTGGGGAGGTTTCTGTTGTCAGGGTTAGCTTAATATAACTTTATTTATTGAAGAGTTTCAATGAGAGGGATGGAATGAAGAAGAAATTTTATGCTGCAAAGATTTTTCTTTGTTTTTTTCTTTAAATTATAAAGCAGCTTCTTTTTTTTTTTTTTTTTACTTTTTTTTATTTGAATTAGAAACAAGATTGTTTCACATGAAAATTCCAGTTCCCTTCTCCCTCCTGTCTTCCCCTACCGCCCCTCCCCCCACCACTAAAACCCTACTATCACATATCCTTTCTGCTCCCCCTGGATGGTGAGACCTTCCATAGGTGTCATCAGAGTCTACTGTATCCTTTGGGATAGGGCTTCTTTTACATGTCAGTCCCAGTTCCCTCTGCCTCTGCTCCTCCCCTTCCCCCCACCCACCCCCTCTTCCATCTCCTTTCTGTGCCTCAGGGAGAGTGAGGCCAAAAAGTAGCATTGATTAGAAGTTGAGCAGACCAGGTAAAAGTGTATGTCTATACAATTAAATGTGAACTAATTACAAGTAACATAGCAAGACATATTTGGATCTAACTGACTGGATTGCTCTTTAAATGTTTCATTTTAAATATCCACAGATTTCAATTTTATTTAAATAATTGAATCTTATTAAAATAACAAAAACAGGAATTCACATTGGTATACTACATATGTATATATATTTCATTCTTACAAAACTTTAATGAAATTTTGTCTGTTTATTCTAATAGTAGAAGTCTTAGTCTCAAGATGTAGTAAAGGACCAACTATGATAATGTTCAAAAACTCCCTGTATAGTCAATGCAAGTAATATTTTACTGTTTGTTTCATTATATATTAAGAAAGTGTACACCACACAATACTCAGATGTCAGCAATGCTCTTTTGAGCCTTAGATCAAAATTGCTGCTTAAAATTCTATGTGTCAAAAGAATTGTCTATAGAACCCAAAGCAAGGTGAGGCCTGGTCCATCCCAGTACATTTTCTGTGTCTATTTGTGCCCTTTCTCTTTTGCAACTTGGTTAATAGTGGTAGTTCCTTAATTTTAACTCATTTCTTCTCACCCACCACAGTGTAGGATCCCATCTTGTACCAGACCTTGCCTGGAAGAATTGAAGTAAGGAGGAAGAAAAGCTAAATCACCTTCATATATTTGATTGTTGTCTGGGATTGGATTGACAATTTAATTATAAAGTTAAAACTGACTTTGTTATTTAAATGGACTTACAGAGAACGGAATCATTAGGAGACAAAACTAGATCATGTGGTGGGTATAGAGTAAATGTAAAGTATTATATTAGTTTAAGTGTTATTTATTATAAAGGAAAACTAAAGTGATAAAAGAGTCAGAGTACTGCAATATGATATAAAATGATCATAAGTTTCCCTAAGCATGTGACTGCATAAAACCTGGGAGAATTGGCCATGTGTTTGCTTTTATGGTTCAGGCAGAAAATATGCAGCCAGAGACATAAAGGCATAAGCATGCAAAGTTTTTTTTTTTTTAATGGACTTTTTGCCTGTGAGGCTTCAAGGTTAAATAAAGAAGAATCCATGGAAAATAATGAAATGAGGATGAAAAGCATTAAATGTGTTCTTGCTAGTAAATAATTGTCCTTAAATCTAAATAACCAGTTAATGATTTTTAAACTTTTCATTTAAAAAAATCATGGAATTTATTCTGATCATGTTTTTTCCTCCCCCAACTATTCTTGTTTCCTTCCTACCCACACAGCCCCATGCCCCTTTTAACTCTTTCTTTAGAAAACAGAAAAAAGAACAAATAAATCATAATAAAAATTGAAAACACTCATACAAAATCCATTAAAACACAAAAATTGGAAACCATGATATACAAGCCAAAGTAAGTCAAAAAGATGTCCAAATAAAGAAATATGAAGCAAAAAGCCTACAAACATACCATGGTGCTATTTTTGTGTTGCTGGGCTTGGGGTTTACACTTAATTGTGATTAATTTAGGAAGTGAAACTCCACTGGTGAAAACCAATTTTTCTTTTGCAAGCTGTTGACACTTGGAGATAGCTTCTTCATCAGGGGTGGCAGGTTTTAGCCAATTCTGTCTCTAAACTCCAGGACCCCATTTGGCATGGATCTAGTTAGGCCCTGAACTTGTTGCCACACTCTTTATGAGTTCATATGTGCATCAATTCTGTTTTGGCCTACAATCTTTTCTCCTACTGTTCCACATAGTTTCCAGAACCCGAAGCAAAGAGGTCTGATGAAGATGCCCCATTGAGGATTGAATGTTACAAACATTTATCATTCTGCATGTTGTCCAGTTGTTGCTCTCTGTATTAGTTCCTGTGTAATGTAGAAGGAATCTTCTCTAATGATGGCAGCGTGGGCTACTAATCTATAGCAGAATGCCATTAGGAGTCTTGTTATAGTTACGTACTTTACAGAACAATGTTATTTAGTTATCCTCTAGGCCTATGTTCTAGCTGTGTCTAATTTTTGTTCACCAAAGTGTCAGACATGGGCTATTTTGAGGAATAGGCTTTGACTATGATCAGACAGTGGTAAGTTACATCCTCACGAAGTGCATGCCCCTCTTCTACCACTATGTCATGCATGCCTATCATTGTTGTAGATGGTATGGTTTATAGCTGGATTGGTGGTTAGCTTTGTCCTCTGGCAGAATGCAGAGTGTGGAACAGTAGCCAGTAGAGGTGAAGACTCTATTTAGATACCACATTGACTTCTTCATGTTCAATTAGAATTATAAGTGTTGTCTGCAGTATTATGGCCTTACCATCAGTTTTTGGAGAGCCACAATAGTGTGGCAATAGCCTCAGACAATTGAGGGTTTTTAGAAGGCCAATGACTCAACTAGATATAGCACATTCCTGACACTGGAGGTTTCACATAGTGGCAAAAAATGTCTAGCGCCAACATATGATTTCAAAAACTTTATGAGGTTCAAATGTTAGCAGACAAGACAGTTAGAACAACTTAATCCTAATAGACTTATATATTTTATTGGCAGCATAAATCCTCTAAAAAACTTTAAACTTGTGGCTATTTTTTTTTGTTCGTACACACTTTTTTTCCCCATATTGTGTACAGGAAGTTCTGAACAGGTACAGACTTTCAAATGTACTTAGGATTTCCCTAGGTCCCATTTGGCCAACCCACTTATCTTGTTGCTAGTTCAGTGAGCTGGCACTAGTTTTACACCCCGGGATGTTTACTCTGGCTTATTTTGCTACTGATCTTCTAATGTCTGCTGTTTGGCAATAAAGTCCCAGTTGGGGTTTACAACCAACAGCAATTTGAATTTAGTTTTAGAGTCCATGCTTTGCAGTCTTAGTTCCTTCTCTTCTGTCTAGATGAAGATATTTGCTCCTAGGCACACCTGAACCAGAAATGAACTGAAAACATTTTACAGTTTTTCAACATTCTAAGCAGTAGAGGGAAACAATATATACCAATCTCAGTGTTCTGAACAGCTGTTGCTTTAAGGTGATATTGCTATAGATCTCTAAAATAGAACCAGGCAAATGCCATCCCTGTAAGGATTCTACTATATTTTACAGATTTCCAGCTGGAAACTTAATTGTAATTTAAGCAGAGCACACAGAGACAGCTTTTGTGCTGCTAGTCTCCATACTGCTATCGAATTGGATAATTTAATCAATAAGTTATAATAGTCTCTGGAGTGAAACTATAAAATTCTAGAAGTGGATCAATTTGACATCTGTTTACTAACTGCTTTGCCTTCCTGTGCTGTCTTCTTCCAGGACTTTTTGTCATGCTTTCTTCATGTCAATCACATCTTGATGTGCTGGCTGGCAATCTACTTTTTAAAGTTTTCCATATCTTAAAAGAGAGTGCAGCAGTTCAGCAGGCATGTAATTAACCTTATTACAATTTTAAACACACACACACACACACACACACACACACACACACACACACACACACACACACACACACACATGCACACAGCCTCTGTACACCATGGGGAGATATGGAATGGATTTAGAAAGTTTTTTACAAATCTTGTGTGATCTGAGTTTGGGTTGAAGAAGGTTGAAAGGAAAATGACTTTGCAGTGGATAATCTATTGTCACTAAGAGAAAGCAATTCAAAGAGTTAAGTACATTGCAAACTTATTTCACTTTAACATGCTGAGTAACAGTTTTCTTTATGGCACTTTCATACACACCTGGATTTGGTTACATTTATCCTATATCTCCTCTCTCCAATCTTCCTGATCCTACACTTGCTCAACCAGTACTATCCATCCCAACAGTATCATTTCAGCTTGATATCTCATGTGTTCAAAATTTTGTATATATTGGTAGTAGATCATATGGTGACTATTACTGACATCAATGACAACTGGTAATAGGCTCATGTAAGGCTTCTGGTATGGTGTATGCTGTGTCTATTTTCACACACGATTAAGGATTGCTCTACTTTTGTCTCTCTCCTTATGATCACAGATTTGGAAGTTAACTTTGATGGGAGAACTAAAGACCTGTATGAAATAGATACAGGCTAAAACTCCCACTGAATGACATACTCAGAAATTTAAAAAACACACACACACACACACACAAAACTAGAAGCCATAGTACATATGCAAAGGATCTGTAGCATCAATACAGTAAAAATGTCCACACTATGGAAAGCAAGCTTCATATTCAGAGGTCATTTGAAGATTCTTCTTGCCACGTGTTTGTTCTTGTTTTTACAAGGTCTTATGTAACTACTGCATTATTAATTTTAAATCTCTCAATTTTTAATAAAGTAGTTGCTACTATAATCTTCATAGTAGGGCTGCCTTCATTTTATCCTATTTAGCTGGGTAAAATATGTTTTTATTTTCATTCATTTCTATTATTGTGTTTAATTTTCTTTTTAGTTCTTCTGCTAACGAACATACAGTTGCATGTTATTTCATCTGTTGGTGTAGTTTCTGTATTTTCTATAGATATCTAGTTCATAACATTGTTGGTGGACACAATGCAGGTTGCTATTTCAATTTACCTAGCTGTTTGAGACTTGCTTTATTTCCTATTATATAACCAATTTTGAAGAAAATCTCATTGTTCATTCTGTAGAGTTTGGATAGATGTTGTGTAGACCTCTCTTAGGTCCAATTACTTTATGATGTAATTTAACACAATTTTTTTATTTAGTTTTTGTGCAGATGGCATAGCTATTAGTGAATTGTAAGTATTGGAGTCACCTATAGTATCTCTATTTTGGGGATAATTCATGGTTTTAGTTTGGGCAGTATTTCTTTTTTTAATTTTGGCACACCTTTATAATGTATAATACTTTAACTGATGGATTGGCCTGTTAACGAGTATGACACACTCTTCTTCCTCTTCTGTCTTGCTTTTGGTTTGTAGTCATTTTGTCAGATATTAAAATTGCTTTGCATCATTGTTTCTTAGTTCCATTTGTTTAGAATATGCTTTACCATTCTTTTGCACTAAAATGGTATCATTGATAATGAGGTGTAATTCTTTGTGGGAGGAAAAGATGGATTCTGTATTCTCAAACAGACTGTAGTCCGTCTTTTCATTGGAGATCATATTGTTACTATTAAAATTTTTGTTGAAATGTGTGTATCTATTCTTGTCATTTGGGTGTTTTTGTTGTGCTTTCTTAAACTTTGTTGATTCCATGTCAAGAATCATTTATTTCCTGTTACCTCTTTGAGTGTGTTTATTCTTTCTTTTGGAGATCAAGACATTCTTATCAGTACTTCTATTAGACTGACTTAGCATTCATAAATTCCTTTAACTTGTTTTTATCATGGGAAGTTTTATTAAGCTTTAATTTTGATACCTAATGTTCGTGGTTATAGGTAAGAGTTGTGAGCTTTCAGAAATTTGAGTATATCTTTCCAGTCTTTTCTGTCTTTAAATGTCTACAGAGAAATAGGTGTTATTTTGATGGGCTTACTTTATATGTGACTTGACTTTTTTTTCTTTTCTTTTTTGCTTTCAATAGTCTTTTCAGTATTCTCAATGTTTTAACTACATCATGTTGTGGAGAGGATCTTTTCTTATCCTCTTATTTTATATTTTTAAATATCTTAAACCTGGAGAAGCTTCTCTTTCCCTGCACTTGGGAAATTTTATTCTATAATTTCATTGAAAATACTATTTTTGCCTTCATATTGGCATTCTCATTCTTTCATAATATGAAGGTTATGTTCTTCAAGTTATATCCAATCCCTCATATATATGTGTATGTGTGTATGCATATTATATATATATATATATAATATATATATATATATATATATATATATCACGTTTGCACACACATACTCACACACACATAACCCTTTACTTCAATTTTCTACATCATCCATTCTGTTGAAGAGGCTGTCCATTGATGGTTTGTTTGCTTGTTTACTTTGCTTATTAATTTTCTTTTCCTGCATGATTTCATTTTGACTTCTTTTACTAGTTGTATCTGTTTGTTGTATTTTATTTTCACATCTTGACTTGACCTTCTTATTTCATTCACCTACTCTTTTTCTCTCATGGATCATATTCATGTCTTCTTCAAGTTGTACAAACATACAGTCATTTTTATGAACTCTTCTCCTGGGAGGTTTTCTGCGTCTTTTCCTAACAATTGATCTGTTTTTATTTTTTTTTGAGCTCAAAAACATCAATAAATGGTATTATAAAAACTGTGAATATGATAATTTATAGGCCCCTTTGCCCAACCAGGCAATAAATATCTAGTGCCAGCATCTAGCCATGTTAGTTTATCTTAAACTCCCACTTCAAGAATCCCCCAAACCCTCACATCATGCTCAGGTCCCAGATCCAATGCCATGGCCATGTGCTGCCATTTCTGGTTACACAACCCGCAATATATAGATTCTAACTAGCACAACTTTTTCCTGCCTAAATCCTATGAGGCTATCGCTTGCCATACCCAAATGTTACGATAAATCTTTCTGCCAAATGTAGCCTGAGCCCCACCGCCGAGTCTGCGTTAGGCCCAAATGAATACACAGAAACTTGTATTAGGTACAATGCTGCTTGACCAATGACTAGGATTCTCATCTGTTAGCTCAGTCTCAATTAACATACATCTATATATTTTATAAGACTTACCTTATCGGATGCCTTATTGGCATCCCTCCTTGCCGGTGGCTCACATCCTGGAGGAGGCAAACGGGAAAAAGTGACCCTTCCTGTTTCTCCTTCGCTTAAATATGAGTCTCCTTGCTATGTCACTTCCTGCCTTGATCAGCACATCTCTACTACATTTCCCAGAATCCTCTTTGACTCCTAGTTCCCTCTAACTTGCTGTCTCATTGGCCAAACAGTATTTTATTTAACAATCAATAAGATAAACATTCACAATAGTACATTCTCCATCATCTCCTCTTTTCTGTATAAATAAAAAGAAGGGTAACTTATCTTTTATAATAACTAAAGAAAACTATAACCATAACTATCTGTCTTTAACTCTATCAAAGACCACAGAAGGATAATATATAAACTCTAGAACTGACAGAGACATCTTACTACCTGCACAGTCACCCAAATTCCTCTGTAATGGTTGGGCATCCATCATTATCCCATAGACCACAGTGTATCTGGTACACTACTCCATTTCAACAGGAAGCCTTCAGTACTGTCTTGTTTTGTAAGTTCAGCAGTCACTTTCTTGTGGGTCCTGTATGTTCAGCTTATATAGCAACAAACAGTCCAGGTAAGAATAGTTTCTTGCTCAAATGGCTAATCTTGCCATGTTGAAAGCAAACTCCATAACGAGTTTCTTTGATGCCCATTCTCCTTTCTGATGTAATTGGTGTGCCAGGAGCAGTTGTGTCTCACTGCCAAGAAAAACCCCAAACCATTTAAATGTCATATTTCTGTAGGTTTTTAAAAGTTTGAAGAATACCTAACCATCTCAAATACATCTCTATATCTAGAAAACCTAACTAACCTAATTATAATTTCTGACTATTATAGGTAAAAGATCTGTATAAACACAATAACTAAACAAGAGGAGACATATATATATATATCACAAAATTGACCTTAAAATTGTATCAATAAATGAAATCTATACCAATGCAAAGCATTCATTCCTATATCCTATTCCCCTTTTCTTTCTTTAAAAAGAGATTGACTATGCTCATTATCATTTATAACTAACCCATTTAAATGAAAACAATCATTTATAAACAATATTTTGGGATATGGACGTCGTTCTTTCTAAACTGCTTTCTGTTGATTGGGGGCGATGTTCATATATCATGGGATCATGATAAAACAGAAACCTGACCAAGTCCTTGTTTTTGTAGTCTGTAAGGCTGTATCGTCTCAGCTTCAGGGGGTCTTGTTTGATCAAACCATATTAGTCTGGAAGGAATCCACAGCTTTTGATTTTCTGTGGAAATACAAGTAAAACCTTTATTTCTAAGTAGCCTGTCCTTAGACTTAAATTTTGAAGTTAGAGCATTTTTAAAATGTATATGTTGGATTAATTTAGTAGCATTTATAATCAAATGTATTTTAGCAGCAGTAATTTTTTCCTCGGCAATCAAACAATTTAAAGACAACAATATGGCATAGAGTATCCAGATTCTCTGAGTATTTTCCATCTTTATGTGGCTTTTTTACTATTTTACTTTTTTTTTCCTTTTGTATCTTTTTTCCAAGACAGGGTTTCTCTGTGGAAATCTGCCTGCCTCTCCTTCCTTTAGCAAATCCTACAGTCGTTGGCCACCACAACCGGCTACTCTATTTCCTCCTGTTACTTTTTTTCTCACAAACCTACATATATTTTTTAATGTAGTGTAAACCTTTAGAGGTTTTTTATTTTTTATCTGGATCTGTTTTTATCATCCTGGGAGTGCCGAGTCTAAACCCCAGAAGCACCAGGACGCCTCAAGCACATGGAAGCTGCTCCCATACTGCTCAGCGGCCCGACAGGGCAGGCTGTGGTGGCAGGTTTACCTCTTTTTCTGGAAACCTTGGGGCATGGAGTCATCCCACTCCTGACACCAGATATAGTGGGAAATTACCAATACGGAGCCAAGTGGAAATATAAGGGTATTTAATAGGGAAAAGCCTTACGTATAGAGCAACCTAGCCAGCCGGCGTGAAGAGGTTTGTACACAAGCCCCAAAGTGAAACCGAAAGAGAAATGCAGTCCCCTTCCAGTCTCCCTCTTCCTCACCCTGACCACGCCCTTGAAAGCGTGGTCAGGCACACCTGTAGCCAGCCCCTAAGTAGGCGTGGCTACAGCTTCCCCTACACCCAAACTGCCTACCTAGCCATTCTTGCAAATCATATGCCACCATCAAGCTTTGTGAGTCTTCCAGATCATCCCCTCCAACTCCTTAAATACAAATACATCCAGAAGT
This sequence comes from Cricetulus griseus, assembly GCF_003668045.3. Lineage (NCBI taxonomy): Eukaryota > Metazoa > Chordata > Mammalia > Rodentia > Cricetidae > Cricetulus > Cricetulus griseus. The sequence goes on from NC_048595.1 coordinate 406,836,659, forward strand.
GTACTCCAAACTCCAGAAGTGTACCAAGATGCACTCAATTCCTACAGGTCAGTCCAATCCCTGATTACCCTTCATCTCATTACACCTAAGCTACATCTGGCCATGGGGCCCCAACATTCCACAAACTGTGTTCTTTCCCACCCTGCAGATTCCATATCAAACACAGAACTAACAAAGGATGCTCACATCTGATCACAAACATGCAATATGGTGACTAGTGCTTTGTACACCAAAAAATCCACTAATCCAATAAAAATTCATTCAACAATAATTACATAGATGAGCACAAGGGTACAGAATTTCAAAGAATGATAATAAATTTCATCAAATAATTAAGGGGTTTAAAATGGATGCAAAGAAGTGGCTCAATGAACTTTAAAAAATTAAATGCCCGAGTGATGCTGAAGAAAACCCACTCTTAAGTCTTATGGAAAGGATGAAGACAATCCAGTATTTGAAAATGTTCTCTCATCTGTGTTTCTTATCTACAACCCTTCAAATGTGAGTATATAGCCTGGCATAATTCTAGAAAAACAGACAGGGAAAAAAGGAGGCTGCAGTGGAAAGATCAAGAGGGAAGGGAATAGCAGGGTACAAGTGATGTTAAAAGGGAAATGGGATAAATGGTGGGAGACATTAGTTATGGAGGGAGAAGATGTTAGTAAAGGGAAGGAGAGTACAATAACAGTAAAGTTGTCTGTAAAAGCATAAGGAGTCATCTTATCATCTAACCTAAAATTACATATAGTATATGGTTAAATAAAACATATATATCTGTATATATAATATATTATATACCATATAGTTAAAATAAAATTTTACCTCCTGGCCTGACTATGCTTCCTCCAAGACCCATAGACTACCTAACAAAACGAAATACCAGACCTGGGAAACTCCCTCTTGAGCTGTTGGCCAGGGTAGTCCAAGAGAGAACAAAAAGATTATAGACTATTACTGTCACTCTGTTGTCTTCTAGAGGTTAAAGATAAGTTTTCATTACTGAAAATGTCATAACACCCTGAGGCATAGGATCTGGAGATGCCTGAGCTTTATCTGACTTGAAAGCCTCCTTCCCAAGGACCAGCTTTCATGATACCAAACTAGCTACAACATCAGAAACAAACAACATCCCTAAACAGCTATGGCACATATGAGCTATTACAGTGACCAGCATGCTACAGTAGTCCTAAAGGTTCAATAGTGAACACATTGACAGAAACCAACAGCTGTACTTAAGGCCTGCACAATAAGAGGGAAACCTTGCCTGGTATTGGAAACACAGCCAAACACCCAAAGGTAGTGAAGCCATGGATTGGAAGAGAACCTTCTCTTACTTTACTAATACAATAATTTCTATATATATTCTAAATATTTATTCTTATATACACAGAAATGTAAGCTTTCACCTCTCATCAAATAAAATAGTCTTTGCAGCAGATAGAGACTGTTACAGAAAACCATAACTGACTAAAATGGAAGGAGAACATAGGATACTAGTTTTCCTGGGTCTGGTTTACCTATCTCAGTCTAAACTTTTCTAGATCCATCGATTTTCTTGTAAATTTCATTATTTCAATTTCTCATAGCTGAGTAGTATTCCATTGTGTGTATGTTCTTTTTGCCGTTTGAAAACTGATACACTTAAAAGTCAGCAACAATGGCCTAGGAACATTCTAGAAGAAGGGGTCAGAAGAATATATGAGCCAGTGAAACAGGAAGTCTTCTGTAAGGTTGTTTCTCCTAGAAATATCAGGGAGATAACCATGAAGTTTCAACAACATGGCTGCCTAACCAGAACATGAACAATAGTAACAATAATAGACATGTTAGCATGTCAGTGAGGGTCTTACAGGTCTCTGTGCCCGAAGCAGAACCACAGGCAACCAAGGAATACTGAGAGCAGGAGAGACAGCCACCTGATTGAGGACCCAATTCTAAGTTGTCTGCTCTGGAATTACATACATACCAGTAACATTATAAGAACTGGGCATGTTGTATTTGTATATTTATGAACACACACAATTAAAAAAGAAGTCTTGAATTTGAGAGACAGCAAGTGTGGAGTAAGTAGTACATGGAGATGTTTGTCAAAAGAAAGGGAAGGAAAGAAATTGTGCAGTTATATTTTTATTTCAGAAAATAAAAACAAAAACTCAATGCATATGTACAATTTAAAAGTAATACTTGTCATCGACTTTACATGACAAATATATGCATAATACTTGTAATTTCCCCAAGCACTCATGATATTTTGCCAGTGATATTTCTTGTTATTTATGCTGTCAGTCACAACTGACATGATTGTTGTCTGATGGCATTTGGCAGAAGCGACAGAGATTAGAGAGGGGAGAGACAGGTTTTGTCCTGCTAGTTAATCTGTGAAGCTTTCGATTGCAGCCAATCAGTGGCACCTGCATGTGGTAATCGTTCTCCTTGGTTACAAGAGCTGGCAGGAACCAGAAACCTATTTTGCAAGTTAGAGCAAAAGGAACTAAATATAAAGGTGAAAACATTTTTATAAGGAAACTTTAAATTCCCTATAAGGAAAGCAAAGGAAGAAATTAAAGAGCTTTGTTCTGTACATATTTTTAATTATTCTGTATGTAGAGTTTTAAAGTAAACAAAACATTGAAGGAAAAGCAGGGTGGGTGTGTTATCTCCCACAGTCCATGATAAGCATCCCAATGCAGCCCAGTATCCGGCATAAGGCTTTAAACTGCTGTGCTGAGCCTGTTACTCCAGTCTTCTTTTTAGTTCCTTGTTAGAGCTGTGCGAACCTTTCATCTTATGAAACTTGCCAACTTCAGGAATATTTTATGAGTTATGAGCTTTGCAAGTTTCACAGAATACATTCAAACATCACTTTTGCAGGCAGCAGGGCTACAAATGTTTTCCCAAGATTAAAAAAAAAAATCTATATAAAAAGAAACCATGGGAAGAAAATGAGTAGCTTCTCCCACATTGTTTTCTGAAGTCCTCTTTTCTATAAGCTGACATGCACCTGGGCTCTGGGGCAGATTAGACAGACGATTCTGCAGAGGTTGCCATCCTAGTCAAACCTCTCTCTAAAATAACAGGCAGACTATGAATAATGAGAGTCCTCTATTGTTCTAGACATTCTAAGGTAAAATAAGAAATTATTGGATGAGTTAGTTATTAAAATAAAACATTACTGAATAAGGAAGTTAATATATTAGTGAATAAGTTAGTTATTACTTATTATTAGTTAATAAGTTATTACATCACTTTCAATTAATTGCACTAATACATTCTCTTTATGAATCTAATTTATTATTTTAATATCTAATTAACATGGTAGCAGGTAAAGTATGCCAACTAATTTTTCTAGATCTCTGAGATCATAACACACTGAATATCTAAAGTAATGTTTTTTTTTTCTGACAATAATGTTTGTATAACCCTTCATGGCATCTGGACAGTAAGATGTTAGACTGTGTGTAGGAAAAGTCTGTCATTGTTTTCATTTGAACTACTCTAAAAAAATGCCTTCAGTGAAAAAGGTCCAAATGGTAACCACACTTCTACCAGTGACCTGTGTTATTTTAAGCAGGCCAGTATTATAGAGTATGTAGAACATCTCAGCCTAGGTATGCTTGAAATTTTTTATTTGTTACTCTATAGCCACTCATCCTCTGACACATTGATGAGATAGCTCTAAAAATCAAGTCTTTCTAGATTATAACTTTATGAAAGAGACATTGCTTATTAAGTGGTAAATGCCACTATTCATCTAGCCAGATAAATCCCAGAGACTGTGGGTGATAAAAGAATAAATCTCTTTCTATTTAGACTATGGCACTAGGAATTTACAAACCATAATAATCAGGCTACCAGAAATAATCTAAGGGCAAAAAATCAGTTTACTGCAAACTAAATGAAGTCCGGGTCAGAGAAAACAATACCTAGCCTGCTAAGCCACTCTAGTGTGTCAGAGGATGAGTTGCTCATACCCATAGATTGCCATTAATGAGTCATTAGCCAGGAAAGACCAATGGCAAATATGTGTGCACAGGCCAGGATAACCAGGCACCTCAGGCTGCAGCAACTAAATCCAGTTCTCTGTCTTTTCATGTTCCTGCTTAGTAAAAGACAGTGTCTGTCAAAGGCTTCCATTAGAGTACATTTCATCCTCAGAACACAGCTATTCTTAAGGTGAAAGTGTTGATTGTTGTGTCAAGATAATGGGAAAGAAATACATATTGATGCTCACCGTTGAGAGGTAACAAGTAGTTGAAGTGAGATCACTATCCATTGATATATATCACACTTCCCATAGGTGAGACATGACTAAATTGGAAATACTAATTAAAGCCTCTTCCATCCAACATTGTTTTAAAGTAAACATTTATGATCATGTGCATTTAAACATAGACACACAAAGACATATATATCCATTATATATTTGTATACCATATAGATGTTATATAAATGAGACTAAGAAAATACTAAGCAATGAGTGTCCAAATAAACTAAGATGTGCTTATCCTACTTATGAATTCTAACAGAGAAAAAGGAGAATGAAATGACCAGCAATCTGAGGTACTGTGTAATAAATAGGGAAAAGACTATTTATAAGTAAACATTTTCTAGACTCTTGAGCACCAAGCCTCATGACACATTTTAGGAACAAAAGATGATTTGAAATTTATTTCCCAGGCCCATGAATCAGTTGGTGGCATAAACAAAAGATTCAGAAATTGTTACAATGTGATCGTTAGAAGTAAGAGGTCTGTTTTTAACAAGTAGGCAAGAGAGAGAGTAATTGGGAATTGAAGGATACAAGTGATCTGATAGGGCAAATGAGAAGCGAGGTCTATAGGGAGGAAGAAGGAGTTAAATTCAGATGAAGGATAGGTAAAACAACAAGGATGTCTGATAGAATCATAAGGAATCTTGCTACTATTATTTAACTAAAAAAAAAAAAAAACCATGTAATTCTGTGTATAAGGATGCATGTATAGTTGAGTGAATGTTTCACTTTTTTCATTTTTTTATTTGAATTAGAAACAAGAATGTTTTACATGTCAATCCTAATTCCCTCTCCCTCCCCTCCTCCCCTACCACCACCCCACAAATAAAACCCTATCTATCCCATGCCCTTTCTGATCCCCAGGGAGGGTGAGGCCTACCGTAGGGGTTCTTAAGAGTCTGACATATCCTTTGGGATGGGTCCAGGCCCACCCATTTGTGTCTTGGCTCACAAAATATCCCTCTATGTGGAATGGGCTCCCAAAGTCCACATCTATGCTAGGGATAAGTACTGATCTACTACAGGAGGCCCCATGATTTCCAAGGTCTCCTCACTGACACCCAGGTACCTGGGGTCTGGATCAGTCCCTTACTGGTTTCCCAACTATCAGTCTGGGGACCAAGAGGTCCCCATTGTTCAGGTCAGCTGTCTCTGTGGGATTCATCAGCCTGGTCTGGATGGACCACTTTGGTCATCACTCCTCCTTCTCTGCAACTGAATTCCAGTTCAGTTCAGTGATTAGCTGTGGATGTCTGCTTCTACTTCCACCAGCTTCTGGATGAAGCCTATAGGATAGCATATAAGTCAGTCATCAATCTCGTCATCAGGGGAGGGCATTTAAGGTAGTCTCTCCTCTTTTGTTAGTTGGTGTCATCTTTGTAGATATCCAGACATTCCCCTAGTGACTAATTTCTCTTTAAACCTATAATGTCTCCCTCTATTATGGTATCTCTTAACTTGTTTTCCTCTATTCTTCCCCCGACTCAACCTTCCTGTTCCCTCATGTCTTCCTCACAATCCATTTCTCCCCTCCTCATTCTCCTAGCTCCTTCTCATGTCTCCCCATGCTCCAAATTTGTTCAGGAGATCTTGTCCCTTTCCCCTACTCCAGGGGACCATGTATGTCTCTCTTAGAGTCGCCCTTGTTTCCTAGCTTCTCTGGTGGTGTGGATTGTGGGCTGGTAATCATGTGTTCTATATCTAAAATCCATATATGACTGAGTACATACCTTGTTGGTGTTTTGTGATTGGGTTACCTCACTCAGAATGGTTTCTTCTACTTCTATCCATTTGCCTGAGAATTTCAATATTCCATTTTTTTTCTTCTGAGTAGTACTCCATTGTGTAAATATACCACATTTTCTCAATCCATTCTTCAGCTGAGGGGCATCTAGGATGCTTTCAGATACTGGCTATTACAAATAATGCTGCTATGAACATCGTCGAACAGATGTCCTTGTTGTATGAATGTGATTCTTTTGAGTATATGCCTAAAAGTGGAATTGCTGGATCTTGTGGTAGACTGATTCCCATTTTCCTGAGGAAAAGCCATACTGATTTCCAAAGTGGCTGTATGAGATGGCACTCTAATCAGCAGTGGAGGAATGGTCCCCTTTCTCCACATCCTCTCCAGTATAAACTGTTATTGGTGTTTTTGATTTAAGCCATTATGACAGGAGTAAGATTGCATCCCAGAGTTGTTTTGATTTGCATTTCTGTGATGGCTAAGGATGTTAAACACTTTCTTATGTGCCTTTCAGCCATTTTAGATTCCTCTATTGAGAATTGTCTATTTAGTTCTGTACCACACTTTTTAATTGTATTGTTTGGTGTTTTGGAGACTAGCTTCTTGAGTTCTCTGTATATTTTGGAAATCAGCCCTCTGTCATATGTGGGGTTGGTAAATATCTTTTCCCCATCTGTGGTCTGCAGTTTGTCTTGCTGACTGTGTTCTTTGCCTTACAGAATCTCAGTTTCAGGAGGTCCCATTTATCAGTTGTTGATCTCAATATCTGTGCTACTAGTGTAATGTTCAGGAATTGGTCTCCTTACCAATTAATTCAATGGTATTTCCCAGTTTGTCTTCTAATACGTTAAGTGTGGGTGGATTTGTGTTGGGGTCTTTGATCCATTTGTACTTAAGTTTTGTCCACGGGGATAGACATGGATCTATGTGCAGTCGTCTACTGCACATCCAGTTATGCCAGCACCGTTTGTTGAAGATGTTTTCTTTATTCCATCATATAAATTTAGCTTTTTTGTCAAAAATCAGGTGTTCATGGGTGTATGAGTTAATATCAGGGTTTTCAACTCGATTCCATTGGTCTACCTGCCTATTTTTTTGTGCCAATACCAAGCTGTTTTCAGGACTATAGCTCTGTAATAGAGCTTGAAGTCAGGGATGCTAATGCCTCCAGAAGTTCCTTTATTGTATAGGGTTGTTTTGGCTATCCTGGGTCTTTTGTTTTTCCATATAAAGTTGGGAATTTTCTTTCAAGGTCTGAGAAGAATTGTGCTGGGATTCTGATAGGGATTGCATTGAATCTGTAGATTCCTTTTGGCAAGATTGCCATTTTTAATATGTTGATCCTACCTATTGAAGAACATGCAAGATCCTTCCATTTTCTGGTATCTTCCTTCCTTTCTTTCTTTAAAGAATCAAAATTCTTACTATACAGGTCTTTCTCTTTTTTTGGTTAGTGTTACCCCAAGATATTTTATGTTGTTAGTTGATATTGTAAAGGGTGATGTTTCTCTGATTTCTTTCTCCATGCATTTATGATCTGTATGTAGTAGGGATACTGATTTTTTTTTGAGTTAATCTTGTATACTCCCACTTTGCTGAAGGTGTTTATCAGCTGTAAGAGTTCCCTGGTAGAGTTTTTCAGGTCACTTATGTAGACTATGATATCATATGCAAATAGTGAAAGTTTGACTTCTTCTTTTGCAGTGTGCATACACTTGATCTCCTTTTGTTATCTTACTGCTCTCACTAGAGTTTCAATAACAATATTGAAGAGCTATGGAGAGAGTGGACAGCTTTGTCATGTCTGCAATTTTAGAGGAATTGTGTTGAGTTTCTCTCCATTTAATTTGATGTTGGCTGTCAGCTTTCTGTATATTGCTTTTATTATGTGAAGGTATGTACCTGTTAGCCCTGATCTCTTCAAGACCTTTATCATGAAGGTGTGTTGGATTTTATCAAAGGTCATTTCAGAATCTAGTGACATGATCATGTGATTTTTCTTTTCAGTCTGTTTATATGGTGGATTATATTGATGTAGTTTTGTATGTTGAACCATCCTTGCATCACTGGGATTAAGCCTACTTGATCATGGTGGATGAATTCTCTTATGTGTTCTTGGATTCAATTTGCCAGTATTTTATTGAGTATTTTTGCATCAAAGTTTATGAGGGACATTGGTCTGTTGTTCTCTTTCTTAGTTGTGTCTTTATGTGGCTTCAGTACCAAGGTGATTGAAGCCTTGCAAAAAGAGTTTGACAATGACCTTTCTGCTTCTATTTTGTGGAATACTTTGAGGAGAATTGGTATTACCTGTTCCTTGAATTTCTGGTAGAATTCTGCACTGAAGCCATCTGGCCCTGGCCTTTTTTTGGTTGGGAGAATTTGATGACTGCTTCTATTTCACTAGGGGTTATAGGTCTATTTAAGGTGCTTATCTGTTCTTGATTTAATTTTGGTAAGTGAAATCTATATCCAGAAAATTGTCCATTTCCTTAAGATTTTCGAATTTCAAGGAATACAGGTTTTTGAAATGTGTATGACCTGATGATTCTCTGGATTTCCTATGTGTCTGTTCTTATGTCCTCCTTTTCATTCCTGATTTTATTAATTTGCACGTTCACTCTCTGACTTTTGGTAAGTTTGGATAAATGTTTGTCTATCTTATTGATTTTCTTGAAGAACCTACTCTTCATTACATTGATTCTTTGTATTGTTCTCCCAGTTTCCACTTTTTTGATTTCAGCCCTCAATTTCATTATTTCCTAGCATCTGATCCTCTGGGGTGTATTGATTTCTTTGTGATCTAGAGCTTTCAGTTGTGATGTTAATTCTCTAGTGTGATAATTCTCCTTGTTTCTTCATGTGGGCACTTGGTGCTATGAACTTTCCTCTTAGCACTGCTTTCAAAGTGTCCCATAAGTTTGGGTTTGTTGTTTCCACATTCTCATTGAATTCTAGGAAATCTTTAATAATTTCATTTTTTCTTTCTTCCTTGACCCAGGAATTGTGCAATTGGGCCTCATTTTATTTCCATGAGTTTTTAGATATTTTTCTGCAATTTTTGTTGTTGTTGAATTCTAACTTTAAAGCATGGTGGTCTCATAAGATATAGAAGGTTATTTTAATTTTTTTGTACCTGCTGAGATTTGCTATGTTGCCAAGTATGTTGTCAATTTTAGAGAAGGTTCCATGTGGCACTGAGAAGAAGGTATATTCTTTTGTATTTGGATGGAATGTTTTATAGAGGTCTGTTAAACTCAATTGGGCCATAACTTCTATTAGTTACATTGTTTCTTATTGTAAGTTTCTATCTAGTGACCATGTCTACTGGTGAGAGTGGGGTGTTGAAGTCTCCCACCATAAATGTGTGAGGTTTTATTGTGATTTGAATTTCAGTAATGTTTCTTTAATGAATGTGGATGCCTTTGTATTTGGGGCATACATGTTCAAAATTGAGACTTCATCCTATTGTGTTTCTCCTGTGATGAGTAGGAAATGACCTCCTTCATCTCTTTTGATTGATATTAGATTAAAGTCCTTTTTTTGGATATTAGGATTGCTACCACCACTTGTTTCTTGGGTCCCTTTGATTGGAAAATCTTTTCCCAACCTTTGATTCTTAGGTCTTTGAAGTTGAGGTGTGTTTCTTTTATGCAACAGAAGAATGGATTTTGTCTTCTTATCCATTCTGCTAGCCTGTGTCTTTTTGCAGGTGAGTTAAGACCATTAATATTCTGTACTTTTGGGGTTTTGATTATTATGTGGCAAGGAGACCTTTTTTGTGCTCCACTTTATTTGGTGTTATATAAGCTTCTTGTACTTTCATTGGCGTGTTTTTCTTTAGGTTGGGAAAGTTTTCTTCTGTGATTTTGTTGAATAAGTTTTCTGCACCTTTTGAGTTGGGTTTCTTCACCATCTTCTATACCTATTATTCTTAGGTTTGGTATTTACATGGTATCCCATATTTCCTGGATGTTTTCTGTTAGGGATTTGTTGGACTTAAGATTTTCTTTGGTTGATATATGTGTTTCTCTTAGTGTATCTTCAACTCCAGAGATTCTCTCTTCCATCTCTTTTATTCTGTTATGTTTGCATCTGTTGTTCCTGATCATTTACCCAGCTTTGCTATTTCCAGCATTCCATCAGATTGTGCTTTCTTTATTGTGTCTATTTCAGTTTTTAGGTCTTGTTCTGTTACATCTTGTTCTGATAAATCTTTCCGCCAAAAGCCGCCTGAGCCCCACCACCATGCGTGAGCTTTACGCCAGCCGCCTCCCTGAGTTAGGCCCAAATGAATACACAGAAACTTGTATTAGGTTCAAAGCTACTTGGCCAATGACTAGGATTCCTCATCTGTTAGCTCAGTCTCAATTATCATACATCTGTATATTTTATAAGGCTTATCGGGCACCTTATTGGTCTCCCTTCTTGCCATAGGTGGCTCACATCCTGCCACTGGAGGAGGCAAACGGAAAAATGGCCCTTCCTGTTTCTCCTTCACATAATATGAGTCTCCTTGCTATGTCACTTGCTGCCTGGATCACCACTTCTCTACTACATTTCCCAGAATCCTCTTTGACTACTAGTTCTGTCTAACTTGCTGTCTCATTGGCCAAACAGTATTTTATTTAACAATCAATAAGATAAACATACACATACACAGTACATTCACCATCATTGACCTGTTTCCTTGAAAGATTTGTCGATATCTTCTAATTTTGGTTTGTTTTTCCTTCCATTTCTTTAAGGGATTTTCTCGCATCCTCTTTGAAGCCCTCTGTCATTTTCATGAAGATGGTTTTAAGGTCATTCTCTTCTGCTTCATCTGCATTGTGATGCTCTGTTCTTGTTTATGTGGGGTTCCTAGTCTCCGGTGGTGTCATATTGGTTTTTCTGTTGTTGAATGTGCTTTTATATTGTCTTCTTCCCATCCTTTCTTCCAGAGGGTGTAGCAGAAATCTCTTCCTCTCCTGGTGGGTATAGGACCAAGGTTCCCTTCTGGTAGATGCATACAAATCAAATACTATGATGTGTCTCCTCTTCTCATGGATGGTACCAGGGCCTTGGCAGTCTCTGGGTGTGTTGGATCCCGCAGAAATGGGATCCCACGAGCAGTCCCCTGGCCTCAGTTCGAATGAATGTTTCTTATGTGTAATGAGGGTATTTCCTCCTTGAGACAAAGAATAACTTTGCAAACCCCCAATACCAGACATATGTAGCCCTTTTTTTCAGTTGTCTCAAGCTGTCAAGGGACTCCCAAAACATGCAACCTATTGCTATAGCCCATTGCTGCCATTGGGGAAGGAAGTTAAGTTTAAATTGCTGAAGATACCATGCACTTCAGAAACTGCAATCACCAGACCCTGAACACTCCCCTTCTCAGGACTAGTTTTCATGGTATCAAAATTTACATGCAAGCTTTCAAAGGAGGGGCTTCACCAATTGTCTACCAAACTATAGCTCGTATGAACCACATCCACAAACAGTATAGCATGATAACCCTCAGAGTACAGTGGTGCTATACATTCGTAATGGTAGTTAACAGCTATAGTTGGACTTTGGACCTGCACAACAACAGAGAAACTATTTCTGGTATTGGAAACCTAACTTTCATTATAGTTCTTTTTTAGTGATAGATACACTCTTAAAATCACCCCTTTTCTTTTATATTTACTATATTCAGTAATAAGGTGATAGGCTCCTGAGTCCTCTTCTACTGTATCATGTCAGTGATATCTAGAATTATTGTCTTTATATTTTGCATTTCTTAAAGCTACAGAAAGAAAGAACTTGCCAAGTTCCTTGCTTTTTGTTTGGTTATTCACATATTCAGAAGCCAGTGAAAGCCTCTGCCTTGAAGCTGGATTTGGTGGCACTTTTAGGTCACCCAGCTTGTGGGCACAGGGATCCAAATGCATGCCATCATGACTATACAGTAAGTCTTCCTAATTACTGAGCTTTCTCTCCATCTCCAATAATTGCTTCTTGAAAATAGTGCTCTCAGCTTCTAAGTGTCTCCTATGAAGTATATGCTGCTCAGCAATGGAGTTCATACTCTTGGTGTGCAGAGCCTTGTGCTCAATGCTAAGCACCACCCCTTTTCACCTACCCTCACACATCCCCAAAAGGAAAAGAAACGTGAATATGAGTTCTGAAGATGAAATTCAAACTCCTGCCGGGCATAGAAATAAAAAACAGCATAGCAACACAGATACTCAGTGGAATGTTCAGTACTGCAGCCAGCACCAGAGCTAGCTGCTCCTACCACAAGGTATTTCTCTTAGCTAATAGTACTATATATACCATATTTATGAAGCTTGTCATGGTTCATGAAATAATTTCATATATATACATATAACATTCTTATGATACTGAAGGTACTAAGCAATTGTAAATCTAGGAATGGGTTATTATAATCTCAAGTAATAAAGTATATAATAAAAATGCAATGAAATCCAACTTGTTTTAAAGTAATAACCTATGTCAGAGCTACTATAAAATCAAATGTATCCTTCAACTTGAGCTATATTTTATCTTATTTAGAATTTCAGTACATGAAAATTTCCAGAAGAGAAATCTAGTGATGTTTTCAAACTCCATTTATAAATCAGGGTGGATTTGTAGGTCAGTGAATGGGAACTGTCTTCATTATATTGACTGACGTGGTAAGACTATTCCACTTTGGGTAGCACCATTCCCTGGGTCTTCCATCCTTCACTGTATAATAGTGGAGAAATGAACTGAGCCCTGCAGGCATGCATAGATTCACTTTTCTCTGCTCTTGGCTGAAAATAAACTATAAATATTTATTTAAAATTCCTGAAACCTACTTTCCTTATATGTCCCTTCTATAATGAACTATAACCTAGAACTGTAAACTAAAAATTCACACTTTTTTCTCAAAGATGCTTTTGTCATCAAGACTGTGTAGCCAAATAAGTGAACTTCAGGTTATAAAGATAACTTGGTCTCAGCAATTAAGTTTGAGATGACTGAAGATGTAGTAAACTGTGGTCTTCACATGCATACACGCACACACAGGGACACATAAACAGACATGAAATCTTGGAAATGTGGACAGGTAGCTTCAAATGCCATATAAACTGATGTTTGTTCTCAAGACCATTTACTGGCATTAATTTGAGCAATTTAATCAAGTAGAAATATATGTAGACACTATTGTCTGGAATCAAATATAACATATGAGACAAGAGAGAAAACTGAACACTTGCTTGACCTACACTCTTAACTAGGCATAGCACTGTGCATATCTGAATATCATTCACATACTCATGGACATAAATTAAATATATTTGTTTTCTTTTTTATAAGAAGACATATTTTGCTTTTATGTAAGTGAATTACAGGGAAATTATCTTGATTTGGCAAAAGAATTTGTATTTGACTGGATTTTAGAATCCAGTATTTTATTAAAATAGGAATAATTATAAATTTCTCCTCTTCCCTATAACACCAATTATTCACAAAATGGAATTAGCCCATTAGATAATAGAAAGAACCTTGAGCAAAGATAAATGTGTGTGCGCATACATTCTCTCTGTCAAGAAAGGGCAAAGCAGAAAGAGATTCCATAATTGAAAAGTTAATTGCAGGATTTATTATTTTTTGATCATACAATGAAGGTATTGGACCCTTTATGTCTGTGCTGAATTTAGGATGCTTTAACCTTCACAACTTAATATTTCAGTAATTCAAAAGATATCTTTTCATGCCTAACATATTTAAAAAGCTTGTTCACTGTCTTTATTCACTGTTAATTTTTGTTATGACCTTTATATAGTCTTAGTGGTTTTCAACATCTATTTCATTTCTATTTTTATCATTTTCTGTTCCAATTATTTTCAGTAAGACTGATACGTTTGTATGTTTGCTTTTCTGCTCTGGTTGTCCTGTAACATATTTAACTGCCCACCTCTGAAGAAAGTCCTGAAGAAACACATGAAAACTTAATTCACTGGATTTTAGGTGGGCTGAGTGTTTCATGATAGTTTCCTGCTGCAGAAGATTGAGAAAATAATAAGGGAGTGCAAATTGTAACAACCAAGAGTGTTCTGTTGGCCATCCATGAGGATTTGGTGTCAATCTTTGCCTAAAGTTTAAGCCATTGTTTGAATTTTTGCCTAATTTGTTTATACTAAGATATTTTGTTTATCATGGCAACAGTTTACATATTCTATCTTTCCTCTTTCAAAAAAAAACATCCTTCAAGTTTTGAGACATGCTGCTTATTGATGTGCCACCATTTGCCAGCACATTTCGTTTGAAGGGAGATGTGATTTGCTGTACAGTGTGTGTATCTGGGGAATCTTTCTGGAGTGCTTCACACATTACCCTCCAGATGAAATCTTGTCAGAATGCTGCAGACACCTTTCTGATTAGTATGCAGAAAAGATTACTTTAGAGTTTGTTCTATTTACAGAAAAACTGTTAGAAAATCTCCCAGTAGGTATTTGTTTGAAACACATTCCTTTACTTAGTATTTGCGTATCATTTAAAACATTTTACGGGAAAAGAAAACTTCCGTATTTATGGCGATGCCTTTGTCACGTTTATTAAGTATATTACATTTTTGAGACTATTTTCTAGAAGAAATAGCAATTAGTGTTTAGTTTTAGTATTAAAAATGTTGTATCTATGTGTCTACACAATTATTTTGTTTTCCCTCTGGGTCATCTAACAACATGACTTTGTAATCACGTGGCTTATGGGCACCCTCAATCAAAACTCATAAGATACATAAGTGCTCTGCATAATCTAATTTTCCCCAGATAAAATTTACATAAAGATACAGATGCTTTATCCCATTGTGCTACTGATAATATGAGCGTTTGAATGAAGTGGGTTTATTTTAGCTGGAGCATTAGCTCACTGGTTAAGAGCACTTGTTGCTCTTGCAGAGCACCTGAGTTTGGTTCCTAGCATCCATATGATTTAATTTTTTTACAACCACATGGCAGCTCCCAACCTTTTTGTAACTCTAGGTCCAGGGAATTCATATCCTTCTTTTGGGCTTTGTGGGCACCAGACACTCACATGTTTCATATACATATGTGAAGGCAAACTACTCAGAAATATTAATTTGAAAAAAATAATTGAAATGAGGTTTAATTGAAAATATTGAGGTTACAATGCAAGAGTTAATTATATGTTGAGGTTTATCTGTATTTAATTAGGAATGAATGTCTGTCCTATGCATAATTATTGGATATACCTGAATTTGGGATTTAAACTCTTCATATATTTATCTTCTAAAATAAATCCTATTTTTATCTACTATTTACTCTTTATTGCCTTGAATTCTTTCCTACAATGGAACCATACACAATGGTGGTGATGTCATCCAAAGCACACAACTTAGCCAAACAATTGATAAGACAATAGATTTGCATTTTTCATTCTTTCACAATTACTAGATGCCACTGTCACTGGAAACCTTTCAATGTCAACTTCAAATAGCTGGCTCTGGACCCAACTACAGGATTTCTATCCTGCATTTGAGAACTTCCTAAGTGTTTATCTGTCCTACTTTAGTTACCATCCATGCTCTGCTAAGGTCTTTGGCCCAAGTCTTGTTATAAAAAGAAGCAGAAATAAAGTTACTATGTCTGACCTTTTAAACCAGTGCATGAAAGTACATTTTAAATGCTTTTAAGTTTATGGTAGTTTATGGAGAATGAGTAAACGCAACTCAAGTTTTCTCTGTTGGCATAAAATGGAAATTTCTTTCATATGTTTATCAAGAGCAGAGCATAATAATTTTTTAATCCTTCTAATTTCCTTCTTTTATATATTTTTTAACTATTTTTTACTTTTAGTTCAAATTAGGAACAAGCTTGCTTCACATGTCAATCCCTTCCCCCTACCCTCACCTCAAACTCTCCTGCCAAAGACCCCACCTGCCCCCAACCCCATCCACCCTCCACTCCGCAGGCAGCATAGGGCCCTCAATGGGGCTCCCCCAGTCCACCAAATCATCCAGGGATAGGCCTAGGCCCTCCCCCATATGTCCAGGCCAAGAGTGCATCCCTTCATGTGGGAATGGGCTCTCAAAGTATCTTCTTACACCAGGGAAAAATACTAATCCACTACCAGGGGCCCTTAGAGTGCAGAGGAGTCCTCATTGACATCCATGTTCAGGGGTCTGATTCAGTCCTGTGCTGCCATCCCTGACAGCAGTCTGGTGTCCATGTAATCCCCTTGTTCAGGCCAGCTGATTCTGTGGGTTTCACCAGCCTGATACCGACCCCTTTGATCTTCATTCCTCCCTCTCTGCAACTAGGTTCCAGAGTTCAGTTCAGTGTGTATCTGTGAGTGTCTGCCTCTGCTTCCATCAGTCACTGGATGAGGGCTCTAGGATGGCATGAAAAGTAGTCATCATTCTCATTACAGAGGAAGGGTATTAGGTTATCCTCTCCACCATTGCCTAGATTGTCAATTCGTGTCATCCTTGTAGATCTCTGGAAATCTCCCTAGTGCCAGATCTCTCCTCAGACCTATAATGGCTCCCTCTGATATAGTATCTCTCATCCTGTTCTCCTCTATTCTTCCCCCAACTCAAAATTTCTGTTCCTCCCTTTCCTCCTCTCCCCTCTTCTTCTCCTACTCTCATTCTAGCAGCTCTATGTCCCCAACCCTCATGCTCCCAATTAGCTCATGAGATCCTGCCACTTCCCATTCTCTGGGGTCCATGAATTTTTCTCTTAGAGTCCTTCTTGTTTCCTAGTTTCTTTGGTGAAGAGGATTGTAGGCTGGTAATCCTTTGCTCTATGTCTAAAATTCATATATGTGACTGGGTTACCTCACTTGGATGGTTTCTTCTAGTTCCATCCATTTGCCTCTGGATTTCAAGATTCCATTGCTTTTTTTCTGCTGAGTTGTACTCCATTGTATATATGTACCACATTTTCTCTATTCATTCTTCAGTCGAGGTTGCTTCCAAGTTCTGACTATTACAAACAATGCTGCTATGAACATGGCTGAACATATACCCTTGTTGTATGAACATGCACTATTTGGGTATATGCCCAACAGAGGAATTGCTGGATCTTGAGGTAGACTGATTCCCATTTTTCTGAGCAACCTCCATACTGATTTCCAAAGTGATGTTACAAGTTCGCACTCCCACCAGCAATGGAGGAGTGTTCCTTTTTCTCCACATCCTCTCCAGCATAGATTTTCATTGGTGTTTGTCCCGCGCGCGCTCTGTATTTCTCGCCAGCAAGAAATCATACACGGGACACTCGGATCCTTCTGCAGACAAGCTTTAATGCATCTTGAGAGTGGAGAGCATAAGCTTCCCAGAGCGGAGACACTGAGCCAAGAATCCCGTCCCCTAATAAAGGCTGGCAGCCGCCGCCTGGGACGTGTCACCCTATGATTGGCTGCAGCTCATCCGGCCATATGACGCCACGGAATAGGCAGAGATCAAGGAATGGAAAATTACCCAGCGCCTGCGCAATAATCTTGTTTACATTCGGTGCCTGCCGGATGCAGGCGCCATCTTGTAATGGAGAATGCAGGGACGGCTCCCTACAGATCCCCCTTTTTTATTAATTAATGATAAGGCTTTATATTTTTATAAGCAAATAGGTCACCCAAATGTTGAGGGATAGAGGCAGAGGTTGAACCTTCCCAAAATCAAACATTAAGACTGTGTACGGGAGTCGCAACTAGGCTGTTAGCTTGACCCGAAGCACTCTCGACCTGTCCTCTGCCGTTTTTCTGGGAAAGGGAGACTAGGGCAGGCAACCCTTATGCAGGACAACATGCCTCCCAGAGAAGCCTGCATATTGGGCAACTCTCTGTGCGATGCCTTGCTCGACATCCCTCATGGGCTGCTCAAGCCAGGCACTCTACCCTGTGCAATGAGCCTAGGCTCCGGGTGTGCAAGAGCTGTCTGGCCAGCGGCCTATTGCTTAAGCATAGTTAGTCAAATATCAGTGGAAGCCCCTTGTTCCAAAGCTACAAGCGCTTGGGCGATAACCACCTTGTCTCTCTTAGTTTGAGCCCTGAGCCTACAGACCAGCCAGAGAAGCAACATCAATCCGCAGCAAACGGCTGCACCAAACAATCCCACCTCCACCCATTTCCTTAAAATAGGAGACAGCTGAAGCTATCTATGATGACAATCTCTCCGTCAAGGACAGGAGTTAATCTGGATAATAGCGGCTCTCAACTCCCGGGGAGAGGGTGGAGTTCCGACTTTTGAGGGTCCAAAGGGGCTCTTTGGGTGAGTCTTTCCGGGATCCACAGGGGATTTTCTTCATCCTGTGGAAAAACACATATCGCTCCCCTGGATCTATCTTATGAGAATAGGATCCGGGCCTCTCCAAAGACCAGTTAAGACATCTTTCCATTTTACCATCTCCTCTGAGGTATGACGCTTGGCCGCTGTATGGCCCTGAGCGTCGGTGTTTAGAAAATTAAGGGTAAAGAGTGCCATGGATATTGTAACTCTTGGCACCGAGGGTAAGGATGCTCCCATTCCCTCCTTTTGTTTGATTAAATAAGACTTAAGTGTGTGATGGGCACGTTCCACAATGCCTTGTAGAAGTGCTGGAACTTTTGAGAGGTATAAGCCGGCCCATTATCTGTTTTTAAGAAGCACACAGGTGGCTAGGTAAAGTCTTATTTCTGTAATACAGCTGAACTTCCTTAAACAGTAGCTTAACTTCTTTCTGAGGCAGGGTTTTTTTGTGACTTTGGAGCCTGTCCTGGAATTCGATCTGTTGGACCAGGCAGGCCTTGAACTCATAAAGATCCATCTGTCTCTTACTCCCGAGTGCTGGGATTAAAGGCGTATGCCGCCAACGCCCAAAACTTAAAGGCGTGTGTCACCAACACCCTGAGCTTAAAGGTGTGTGCTACCAACATAATAGATTAGCATCTTTTACAAAACAAGAACTTTACATTGTCAGGCTTTGCTTAAGAATAATTCTAAATTGAAGCTCTTTAAGTAAAAATATTAATAAAATTAAACATTTGAAAACTGGTTTTAAAAAGAAATTTAAATTTCCTTAAGGTCTTTCTGTAATATATAGAAGCATTAACATTTTAAATCTTAACTGAAAAACTTGTTTCTAAGATGGTACCTCTAATTTCCATGCGGTAACCTTTAGTCAAGATGGCGGTTTAAGTATCCTTTTCTTAACTTTAGCAAAATGGCTACCGTTAGTCATGTGACCAGCTACAAAATGGCCATACCAGGAAATGGAACATTTTAAAACAAGCATACATAAATTACTTGAGCGAATAACATGCGCGGCCTTTTCCCCTGTCAAAGACTGGGAAAGCCATCTGCAATTTTCTCCGCTCCTCTGATGGTAAAAAGGAGTCGGTACCAAATAGTGGGGGTGCTGATGGAAGCACACCCGCTGGCATTTTTGGCAGCCGATATCTATCGGGGTGGTATCGTGCTGCTTCTTTCTCTAGCTCTGCTTCCTTGCTAGAGTCTAAAATCTTAGAGTCTGAGCTGCTCGGCTCCAAGGCTTCCAGTTTCGTTGCAGGGAAGAGGCTAGGTTTTGAGTCCTCATCTCTCCTAAATTTACCGGGGTGTGACCGGTTATCTCCTATTTTCTCTCCCTCCATTTTTGTTTCTTTTTCACCTAGCTGAGCTGTTTCCTCTAAAACTTTATCTCTTGAGCTTTCAGAGTCATCAGAGCTATCAAGATTTAAAGCTTTAATCTCATTTACAGAATCATCTAACAAATTATTCACTCCCTTGTCAGTAGACATCCCAGGAGGTCCTTTTTTCTTATTTATTGCTATTTCTCTTAATAAATTATTCACTCCCTTGTCACTAGACATCCCAGGAGGTCCTTTTTTCTTATATTTTATTGTTAGGCGCGCCCCATCTCTCACCACATTCGGTTTCTGATATATAATTCTGGACTTCTTTAAGATTGTTACAACAGTGAGAAAAGTCAAAATAGCTCCTAGTAAAAGCATAGAAGCCTCTATATTAACCTCCCACAATAGCAACATTCCCAAGCCAAAGTCCAGAAAAATCATACCTCTCCGAATTTACCACCCTGCAGTTCTGAATCCGCCTCGTTAGAGGGGTCTCCGCGGTGCTGGAGATGTTCACATGTTCCCGGGTTTCGGCACCATATGTCCCGCGCGCTCTCTGTATTTCTCGCCAGCAAGAAATCATACGCAGGACACTCGGATCCTTCTGCAGGAAAGCTTTAATGCGTCTTGAGAGGAGAGCATAAGCTTACCAGAGCGGAGACACTGAGCCAAGAATCCCGTCCCCTAATAAAGGCTGGCAGCCGCCGCCTGGGACGTGTCACCCTATGATTGGCTGCAGCTCATCCGGCCATATGACGCCACGGAATAGGCAGAGATCAAGGAATGGAAAATTACCCAGCGCCTGCGCAATAATCTTGTTTACATTCGGTGCCTGCCGGATGCAGGCGCCATCTTGTAATGGAGAATGCAGGGACGGCTCCCTACAGGTGTTTTTGATTTTAGTCATTCTGACAGGTATAAGATGGTATCTCAGAGTTGATTTGAGTTGCATTTCTCTGATGTTCAAGGATTTTGAGCACTTTCTTAAGTGTCTTTCAGCCATTTCAGATTCCTCTGTTGAGAATTCTTTATTTAGTTCTGCACCCCACTTTTTAATTTCATAGTTTTGTGATTTGGTGGCTAGCTTCTTGAGTTCCTTGTATATTTTGCAAATCACCCGTCTGTCAGATGTGGGGTTGGTGAAAATCTTTTCCCATTCTGTGGTCTGTTGTTTTGTCTTACTGACTGTGTCCTTTACCTTACAGAAGCTTCTCAGTTTCAGGAGTTTCCATTTATTAATTGCAGATCTCAATGTCTGTGCTACTGGTATAATGATCATCATGTGGTCTCCTGTGTCAATTCGTTCAAGGGTATCTCCCACTTTCTCTTCTAGAAGATTCAGTGTGACTGGATTTATGTTGGGGTCTTTGACCCATTTGCACTTAAGTTTTGTGCATGGTGACAGATATGGATCTATCTGCAATCTTTTGCATACCTGAAACCAGTTGTGCCAGCACCATTTGTTGAAGATGGAATCTTTTTTTCCATTGTATAGATTTAGCATCTTTGTCAAAAATCAGGTGTTCATAGCTATGCAGGTTAATATCAGGGAGCATAACAATTTTATCGCTTAACAAATTACTAGAAAGAATTAAATTAATATGAAATAGTTGCAAAGTTAAAATGCAACTAGACAGCTTAATGTAATATATATTATATATATATATATATATATATATATATATATTATATAGTTTTGAGGTTAGAATACTTACTTCTCCCTGTATTTTCCTCCCTCCAAACATTCCATCACTTACTCCTACTGTTGTCGTTTAAATTCATGATCATTCTTTTTTAAATTGTTTTATTCTCTCTCTCTCTCTCTCTCTCTCTCTCTCTCTCTCTCTCTCTCTCTAATCCAATCTACCCAATCCTTATAATTTTACTTCTGTGCATATGTTTTCTGGGCTGATTATCTGGCAATGGATAATCAATTGTTGTGCTCTCCCCTGGGTAGGACAAGTTTTCTAGTCCCTGAATCCATTAGTTGTCTATAGTTCTTTATATAGGATGAGGACTCTTGAGCTATTCCCCAACAACATTAGCATGTCTATTGGTGTTGTCCTTCTTCAATTCATGTTTAACCAGCCATTTTTGCTAGATTCCATGACTATAGTTTCTGACTTTTCTACAAGACAAAATGTTTCGTTAAACTCCTTGTTCCACTTGCTCTTAAAGAATTCTGTCCTTACTGGGCAATGGTGCTTAAGCCTTAGCTACAGGGGTTTTGTTGCAGAATTATCATTTGGAAAGGAGCTCCACAACTCTGCATTTTGATTGGTTGTGGTTTCCTGTAACTCTCTTTATCCTTTGTAAAGAAAGTTACATTGATGTGTAGTGTAAAAAAAACTCTGATCTGTGGGTCTAAAGGCAAATATTTGCATGTCCTTAGAGATTATACTACTTTAGTAACATGGATGATCTAAACTCTCCTCAAAGATTCATGCTTATAGTCATGGAAGCAGAAACAACTATCCTAAAACCTTATTATCTGGAGGTCAATAGTTGTTGAATATCAAATTATAACAAAATGTTCTTCTAACATTCTTCATTCTTTGCATTAAATTATTTATTTTATTTCTCCAAGTTGCTTAAATAATAGATTTTATTGCAGATCCTAACATTTATATTACAAATTAAATAGCAGTGACACTATAAAGTTTTCAGTGGAAGTTAAAAATGAGTGCCTATGAACAGAATATGCATGAGATGCATCTTACAATTAATAAAATGAAAAGAAAGGAAAATGACTCCAAAAATGAACAGAAAACAGAAAACAGGTGAAAGCTATGTGTTTTCTTTTTTATGAAAATGGACCTTACTTTGCACAGTTCTATGTATTTTATTTAGTTTGTTATTTTCTTTTGTATATGTCTACTTTTTGCCAATTCCATCTTCAAGAACAATTCATTGAAAAATAACTGTAGTCTGTTATATTTTGTCCCATTTTAAGAGCTGGCATACAAAGTTACCATTCACTACTAAATGCACATACTCTAGGCAAAAATCCATTAAGGAAATTTGGAACTAGAATGTGTATTGAAATTCACAGTATGATACAAAGCAGCAATGTACCAAAAGAAAAAAATATTTTTGCCATTATAGGATTGAACTTAATGGGCAGCTAGGGTATTGCCCTGCAAAGAGCAACTACTGAAATTATTCCATTTTGTGTTCATGCCCAGAAAAAAATCATGATAAAAAAACACATTTAATTTCTAAAAAGTTTAGAGAATTTTATTTTCAAAACAACATAGAAACATAAACAAATTATATAGAAAATATATATTGAATGTATATATATATACATATATATATGTATTCAGAAATACAAAAGTATATATGTGTGTCTGTGTGTTTTATCCTATGTGATATACATATGTCAAGATGAAATTACAAAATGTTTCTAAATGACATGAGAAACAAACAAGAGAAATCTTGTGGAATTACAGCTGCAGTAAAATTCATTATTTTCGTCATAGGGTCCTTGATATTTTGTTTAGTTTTAAACAAATAATTACACACCCAAAGGAAAAAACAGAGATCAATTCATAAATTTAAGATTTCTAAAATACTTTATTCCCTTTATTTATATGTATTCAGGTACAGGTAGTACTTAATAAATTAAGAATGTTGTAACTTCTTCCACCAAGGCATGCTCTTATAATGGCCTCTAGATACTGCTAGTGATGTTAACTTTCCTTGTTTTTTGACATCCTGCTTGTGAAATTTCCCTCAGTGTTTTCTTTTGAACTAGCAATGTGGTATCACAAGAGACAGACAAGTATCTACACTTGAGCTTTGAAAGTCAATTGTGAGTTAGTTTTAGCAAAAATGCATATTATGTGAAGATGTGCTGCAACATTTTGAGATTACAGGGACCATCCTTTCCTAAATATATTGAAGGTGCATATTCCAACTAAGAAATGTTCAATATCTTTAGCCATCAGGATTTGCAAATAAAAAGCCTCTGATATTCCAACTTATATCTGTCTGAATGGTTGAGATCAACAACAATGATGACAGCTTATGCTCAAGAGGATGTGGAGCACAGGGAACATTCCTCCATTGTCGGTAGGGGTGCAAACTTATAATTTGGAAATCAATATGGAGGTTTCTCATAACATTGGGAATCAATCTACCACAAGATACAGCAAAATCACTATTGGGCATATACCCAAAGGATGCTCAATCATACCACAAGAACACTTTATCAACTACATTCATAGAAGCTTTATTCATAATTGCCAGAACCTGGAAACCTAAATACCCCTCAGCCAAAGAATGGATAAGTTAATGGTGGTATCTTTACATAATGGAGTATTACTCAGCTGTTAAAAATAATGGCATCAAGAAATTTGCAGGCAAATGGATGAAACTAGAAAAAAAAAGCATCCTGAGTGAGGTAACCTAGACCTATAAAGGTAGACAAGGAGTGCACTCACACATAACTGGATATTATGCAAAATAAAGGATAACCTTGCTATAATCTACAGACACAGAGAGGCTAGGTAGCTTGGAGGGCCCAAGAGGCATGCATGAATCTCACTGGGAAGGGAAACAGAAGACCACTCCCAGGTCAACTGGGGTAGGTGGATATTGGAACTGAGGAATCAAGTTAGGGGGTGAATGGAGAGAGCGAGAGTGCTGAAAGAGATGAGTGAAAAAGGGGGAGGGGCATCTTGGAGTCAGGTAGAAACCTCATGCAAGATAAACTCCTAGTAATTTACAAGGTTGACCCCAGATAAGACTCTCAACAATAATGGAGATTTATCTTGAACTGGCTCTTTCCTGTGATTAGATTGGTGACTACCCCAAATATAATTAGAGAGCCTTTATCCGAGTTACTTATGGAAATATATGTAGAGACTCAGCCAAAATTTAGCACAAGATTGAGAAATCCTGTTGAAGAGAGGGAGGGATAATTGTAGGAGCCAGAGGGCATCACAGGAAAACCCACATAATCACCTAACTAGGCTCATAGGAGCTCACAGAGTCTGAGCCAATAAGTAGGGAGTCTTCATGGGATCAAATTAGGATATATAATATATATATACTATAAATATATATATAGTATATATCTGACAGTGTGTAGCTTGGTTTGCTTGTGGGACTTGTAACATTAGGAGCAGGGGCTCTCCCTAATGCTTTGGCTGACTCTTGGGAACCTATTCATCATTCTGGATGTCTTGCCCAGAATTAATACAAGGGGAGGTGCTTAGTTTTACAGCAAATGTATATGTTGTGCTTTGCTGAGGTCCATGGAGCAGGGGGGACAGATGGGAAGTATGGAAAGGAATGGGAGAAGAGGACAGGGAAAAATGTTGTCAGGATATAACATAAATAAATAAATTCAAAAAAGAAATCAACAACAAAAAGATATCCAAATTTAAGGCTGTATTAATTCCTGATAATATTTACATCAGGCTTTTAAATGGCACTATAGAAGTTTTGAAACTGAAGTTTTTTGTCATTGTTGTTTTGCTTTTTGTTTTTCAAGGCTCAGGTTTTCTCTGTGTAGCTTGAGTTGTCGTGGAACTCCTTCTATAGACCAGGCTGATCTGGAACTCAGAGATTAGTCTGCCTCTGCCTTCCAAGTGCAGGTATTAAAGACATGTGACACTACCACCTGGCTGTGCTTTTCTTTCTCTTTTTTTTAAATCATTACTAAATCAAAGTTTATCCCATATATGCTAAGTGCTCTTAGTATGATTTTCCTAATTACATATGGTGCTAGCAATATTGTCTACCTCAATGATAATTAAATCATCCAATTGCTTTAAATCTAAGATTAAAAACAAGATTCAGCTACGCTTTGAAATCTCTACAATAGTGTAGTCTAAACAAGGCCTGAACAAGGATATCACAAGTTGACAACATGAGTGGGAGAAATCTCATGAGACCCCCACCCATAAACAAGGAATAACATGCAATCAAGGACAACTGAGAGAGGAATAATAAGTACTAAGGTGTCTGTGACTTTGTGCATGTATATATGTAGTGTGTGTGTGTGTGTGTGTGTGTGTGTGTGTGTGTGTGTGTGAATAATAATTTAAGAGGAATGAATCACAATTTGAAAGTTAGTAGAGAAGACACTAGAGGAGTTGATGGGGAGAGGCAGGGATAGAAATGATGTAATATAGTACTCATGTATGATGTTCTCAAAATAATTAAATTAAGTGTTTCCATTATATGAACCAATGGCATGCAGCTTGCTGTGAATCTGCCTTTTACAAATATTCATTTTTCAGCAATTAATGTACTTCTTTTAGATGTACATATCACTATAAATGAGAGTATTCTAATAAAATGATAAAGTAGCAAGTTTAATTTTCCATACTTCGCTATGTCCACATCTGTATAAGGATATGCTTTACCACGACTCATTTGGAAAATAAACCAAGTGACAGTAACATATGACTAATTTGCATAACATAATAGGCATTCTTGAAGAGTGCTGTTTATAATAATTCTTAGCATTAACAATAAGTTTTGCATATTAAAATAACTAAATTACTTTAGACTAAAAGTTAAACCTTTGAAATCTCTAAAGCAGTGGAGAAGAGTAGATTGACATATCTTAATACTCATTATCTTTTGATAATCTACTTGATATTCTTTTCAGAATTATGATTAGTTTTATCTCAAAGAACGGCTTTAAAAGTTCTTAATGCCACCTTTCATTTTGGTTTTAAAGTTCTGGTAAAAGTAAAGCAGACAAATAATATATTTCAAACCATTTCTTTTCTCTGTAATCAAGTCATTTAATACTGTTGCTTTGGTAACTGATTCACTGAATAGATTAAGCAGTTATACTATCCTTGATAAATTCCATCTTTGGAAATATTTTCCACAACATGTAAATCTAAAAATCTGCTTTCATATATGAGCAATGTGAATTCCTCTAAAATCTGGGTTTATATTTGCTTTACTGAAAAGCATTTTATCCTATATATGCTAAGAATCCCTGTAAAAATGATAAGATTCTTCTAATAAAATCTGGTGCAAATAATATTGTTTTCTTAAACAAGTCCCCATGCATTCCTTATCCCATGAAAAGCAAATCCAATAAATCATCACCTCCTTATTAGTTTTCCCAGGTGTGCTTTCTGGAAGAACTGGAAGTGTGTAATAATTGCATAAAGTAGAATTATAGCTAAATTATTTTTGGAGTACAATAGAATTGAACTTTAAAAAATAATATTTTATAATCCACAACCCCAGGGAATCTATGAAACAAGGAGAGCCCTAAGAGAGACATACATGGACCCCCTCAAGAAGAGGTAAGGGGCAAGATATTCTGAGTAAATTGGGAGCAAGTTGGAGGGGAGAGGGAAGTAGAAGAAAGAGGAGAAGGGGAGGAGGATGAAAACATGAGGGATCAGGAAGATCAACTCAGGGTAAGAACAGAGAAGGAGAGCAAAGAAAGTGATACCTTAATAGAGGGAGTCTTTATGGACTTAAGAGAAACCTGGCACTAGGGAAATGTACAGAGATCTACAAGGATGACCCCTTCTAAGAATCTAAGCAATGTCCTCCCCCTATAACAAGACTGATGACTACCTTAAATGCCATCATAGAGCTTTCATCCAGTAGTTGATGCAAGAAGAAGCAGAGATTCACAGCTAAGCACTGAGTTGAATTCCTGGAATCCAGTTGCAGAGATGAATGAACTGAGTAAATAAGACAAGACGAAGGACAGAGGTCTGGCAATGTAACGTGTCTACAAAATCTGGCTGACTATGCCTTTAACACAGCTGATTGTAAGAAACTAAATTGTGAACAAGGATACTTTCTAGCAAGAAGCTTCCATCCATTCTAGGAAGACTACCCTAGACTGCCTCACAAACAGATACCTAAAAATGAGATAAACAAATAAAACTGCAGCTACAGATTGTTAATTTGTAGGTCTTAAATTATACATTACATGTTAGATGTTAAGTTACATAAGTTACATGATTAAGCTACAAGTAAACTGTGTAATAATGAGAACAGAGAGTATAGTGTAAGTCATGGTGAGTAGAGAAGATGGATTTCTAAATCCAGAAATACCTAGTTTCTCAGGGGATGCAAGTCAGCATAAATCATAGACTCATAGTGTGACCACTTGTCTAACTGAGTAAATAGTACACATGATCTTCTCTCTGGTTGAGACAGGAGGAAAGGTATAGACCATGTGTGCACTTGATAGGCTCAATTTGCAATAAACTAACAGTGCTTACCAATCTCAACTGAATTTATTCAGTCTTTGTCTAGTTCTGTTTTAAGCCCACTAAAAAGAAGCCCCAAGACAAATTCTTACTGTTTTTTATTTTTGTTTTTGTGTGTTTGTTTTGTTTTGTTTTGTTGTTGTTTTTGTTTTTGTTTTGTTGTTATTTTGCTTCCTTTCTCGGGACCCCATTGAGAGCTTTCATATAATGATGGCTTTATACCACAACTAGAAACCACATGCTAACAAATTTTCCTATACCAGGAATGGGTTAACTCTTTATGAGCTGTTGATCAGTAGGTCTTGCACACTTCTAGATTCAGATTATTGTCAATACTATTTACAATATTGTTTTCCCTCCAGAATTTGACAGTGAAACCATATTTTTGAAGAACCAGAAATGGAGACACTAAGCTGGAGCTCATGTGAAAGCTTCATCCCTAATAGCTAGCTTTCATGGTTCTAAAAATTTCTATGCATGTCACCAGATTAAAACAGTAATCAAAAATCTCACCCAACTATGATGTCTGTGATCTAAAAACACCCATTTACTAGATCAGTTCATTGGTACAGTAATGGTATGAAAGTTATGAGATTAACTAACCAATTACTGATTGCTTCTAGAGCTTGCTCCATGATATGAGATTCATACTAGGAACTATTGGAAAGGTCAAGAACCTCTGATCATACTGGTCATCAGAGTAGTCCTAGGAGAGAGTGTGATTGATACTCTTTTATTTTTCTAGATGGATATAGTATTAAAATGATTCCTAGTACTTATCCTTATACCCATAGATCAGTGTATCTCTCAGACTTTTCTGAGAAGCTTCTTGTACTTGATGCTAATGATCACAGACTGGCAACTGCCAATATGAAAAGAATAAGAAGCTGGGATGGTCAACCCACAATGGAATGCACATATAATATTCCTTTCCATAATCTCAAAAAACCTTCATAGAAGAACAATTAATATTTTAGATGTTAGCAGTGGTTTATAACTTCAAAAAAAGAGTGATTTTCAAACACAGTGCAGTAATTACTACAAAGGCATGTGACCTGCTTCAACTCCAGCCAGAGAAAACTCTAATAGGGGTTAGAAGGGTAGAGTGGATAAGAAATCACACCACTAGCTGAAGAGCTATTTGCAATTGATAGTGCCAGGAGAGAGAGTGTCATTGTTCTTTATTGTTATGACTTATGGTAGAATAAGTACATTCCAGAGAACCCTCAATCTCAATAATAATTAGATTTAAAAGTTGGACTTAATAGAACAGTGAGGGAGGAAGAGATAACCCCAATTGGGTTACATAGAAAAGTGAGGATGGACAAATAAATATGGAAAAAGTTGAGAAGGGGGTTTAGTACTATCAAAATGCAAACATGAAATATAAAAAGAATACTATATCTTTTATAGAAATAGTAAATTCATATATGAATATTTGTGTTTAGTTCAACTAAACAAAATATTATTTTGTTGATCTTAAGTATTTAAAAAGTTTTACAATTAGATATTCTTTAGTTGGTAAGCTATTGCTGTCAACATATTGATTTGAAAAGACTGATTTTAGAGAGAAACAATAAATAAGTATTTCAGGCTTATTACCAAGACATAGTGATACTCTCATTAAAGTATAATAATGACAAATAAATATATACTCAATTTTTACTTGTGAAATCATGGATTACAAAAAGTTAGGCAATTGCTACAAAAGCATAAAATACAAGGCCTGAAAGTCTAGGACAACAAAATATCCAATAATATCCATAGTAGGAAACAATGTGTTAATTGGTAAAATAGACATATGTTCTTGTGCCTATGAGGCAATATTTTCAAGACTGTGGCAATGTAAGTTAATTCAGAAATTATATTACTTAACAAGTACTTTAAGGAGTAAAGATTGTGCATAGAGTTTTTAAGTCACAATTTATGAAAATACACATTTTACAAAATAGTGTCAAGAAAATTGACAATTATTTGATAATCCCTTCAGAATCTTTTATGTAAAAATTAAGCTAGTATGTATTTGCTTTCTAGAAAACACTGAGGAGTACTAGAGACACCTAAAACAGCAGAACCTAAAATTGAAGCCAAATGGGGCTCAGAATAGAATGGAAAGCCAATTCTTTCATACTGGATTTAATTTATCCTTTCAATGTATGTATTTTAATTTTTCTGATGAATAATTTTGCAAAAGAAAATATCCTGAGTTTTAATGAACATATTTTGCAAACCAAAAGTGGATTATCAAGAATCTGAGAAAAATGATAAATTTTCTTTCAATGATAGAATTCAAGCTTGTAACATGTCTATTACTTTGGTAAACAGACGGAATAAGGAGGAGTTAATTGGAGATAAGTCAACAGAAATAAGAAAGCCAACTGTGCTTCTGGAGATTTCATTAGCAGCTGAATTTCTCATTGTATCTTTCCTTTGAACATCTGAATAATTTTTTCATGACATCAATCTGATAGCTGCAATGTTATAACAAAGCACCAGGGTGGGACCTTGATGGATCACATGGTGGGTGACAAACATGCCATCAGGCAGAAAATACGTGGAAAGGAAGTTTTATTGGGAAGGGGGCAGGGGAAGGCAGAGAAATGGAAGAGATAAGACAGGGGGAGGAAGAAAAGTGTTGGGAGATGGAAGAGACTGATCTGTCTGCCTCCTCCGACTGTCTGCCTCATTGAAACTCAGTAAAATTTTTCTCTCATAGTACAAACATACAGACAATTGCACGAACAACTCAACAAAATGCAAGGCTTGTGGGTCTATGACAACTAAACATAGAACTCTGACATTAATATTTAGTTCAATTGAATAAGATCATATCTCAGGCATATGCTCTGTTATGAAACTATATATGCACAATTCACATACATATACATACACATGCACACATACACAGACATGAATACACACATACATACACACATATGCACCCTCAGATACTCACTTACACCCACACACATACATATGTGCACACACAGATGTATACATACATGTACACACACATTCATACACATAAAGACAACTGGATTGTTTTCAATGTGGGTGACCTAGATTTGAGACAATGTGAGACAAAATATGGAAAACACAATTATAGAAAGTAATATGAAATTAATAATAAAACTAAATATATTTTCCTTCAAATTTTACATTTTCCAATTTCAGAGAGAAACTACTCAAACAGTCCCTTCTTATTTTCTCATAGGACACTCAGTGCTGTGTGGATTTTAGTGCTTCCTCTTCTGTCTAACAGCTATAATAGTGACAGTGAGGTGTTTACTCTGCAATGTTCTCCTCAAAAGACTCATTCTGAAGCAATGGACAGTTGCTCACACACAGCCTTGGGGAAATTTTTAGTATGATAGCCAAATTCCATTCCCAAGTCTGATAAAGAGATGTATGAGGTTTCTCATGCATAAAACCATGCAAAAGACTTCAGATGGACAATGGTAAGGAATTTTAATAGAGACACTTCAGTAACCATTGGGAATATGTACATGTGACACACATTAAATTTTTAAAATCATGAGTCACCTAGTAATTTCTAGAGGTGATATACTGTATGTCTTGACAAAAGATACATAGGATGAAGCAAAAATATCATATCGAAGTTGGACACAGCAAACTAAATGGAGGATGAGTACCAAGCAGGCACAAGTGTCAGAGACCCACTTGTTATCATAGTCAGTAATCCTATAAAATTATTAAGCCAGTAACTAGGACATATATGCAGAAGGCCTGGGGCAGACCTGGGTAGGCCTTGTGTTTGTGGTTTCTGTCCCAGTGATACAATATGAGCATTACTTAGTTGATTCAAAGGGCTTTGTTTTCCTGGTGTCCTCCATCTCCTTTGGCTTTTACAATTTTCAGCCTCTTCTTCCTCTACTTAGATTCATTAAGGGGTCTGATAGAAACCTCCAATGTAGACTCTCTTCCTATAATGTCTAGCTGTGGGTCTCTGCATCTGTTCCCATCTGATGCCAAAAGAAGAATCTCTGAGGATGATCGATAAGTGCTGCTCTGAGTACAGCAGAATATTATCAGGAATCACCTTATTGACTTTTATAGACCAGCAGTGTTTGGTTTCACCATATATCTTTGGGTTATCTTGTCTCTCCTTCTTGGTTACCCAAGCAGTGTTGAGTTTGGGTTCTTTCTCATGGACTGAGCCTTAGATCAAATCAGATATTGGAAGCTACTATCACACATTCTGTACAATTGCCCTGGCATGATTTGCCGGCAGGGAAGATTGTATGTCAAACATTTCTTTTTCAGCAGCCTGCAGAGTATCTTGCTGAACTAAAGATATTAGAATATAGAGGTGAGGGCTCCATGTAGGAACCATCTTGACTTTTCCATTTTGAATGAGTTTTATAGGTAATGTCCTCAGAAATGTGGCCTCACAGTTAATTTTTAGAGAACAGCCTATTGTCTTGACATTAGACTGAATAGTTTGGGGATTTCCATGGGACCCAGCTGGCCATGAACTCAATATGAATAAAATCCATACCTTACCTGATTACAAGAGATGATCAGTTGAGATACGATATCTCCCATTACTAGGAGTCTTCAATATGATAACCTTTATACATTCCAGGAAGTTTCTACTATACTAGCTTTGCATGCCACAACCAAATTCCCTTCCCCAATTATAGCTACATCTCTCACTACACTCCTCCTCCACCCTATCTCATCACTTGAACCTACCCTCCTGTTGGTACCCTACCCCAGACTGTCCATAAAATCTATTCTATTTCTCCCTCCCAGGGAGATACCTGCATCCCTAAAACCTTCCTCTTTATCTAATATCACAGTGTCTACAGAGTGTTTCTTGGTTAATGGTTAATATCTCCTCTTAAGTACATACACACCATATTTATCTTTCTGGGACTGGGTTTCCTCAACAAGGTGAGGTTTAATTTGAATTGACTGCAAATTTCATGATGGCATTTTTTTTAAACAGCTGAATAATATCCCACTGTGTAAATGTCCCACATTTTATTTATCCATTCTTCAGTTGAGGGACATCTAAGGTGTTTATATTTCTGGCTATTATGAATAATGCTGCAATGAACACAATTGAGCAAGAGTCTTTGAGGTAGGATGGGGCCTTCTTTGGGTATATGCCCAAGAGTGATACATCTGTGTCTTGAGATAGATCAATTACAAACTTTATTTCCATAGTGTTGTGTTTCTGCCACTCATCTGCAAGCTTCCCAAATGAAACCAAATGCTCACCATCAGCCATTTGTGATCCCATGCTGCCTAAGGATAAATTTTAAACTTTAGCCAAACTTAAAAGTCATTTGCATTATTTAAAATATATTCTAGTAGTTGTCAGATATACTTAATTTTTTTCAGGTTGGTTTATTTTCATTTAAAAAAATAATCATAAATAGATGCTGAGGCCAATCAGCATTGGAGGCTGCCTCCAGAAACTGATGGGAGCATATGCAGAGACCAACAGTTAAACATTAGTCAGAAAGTTCAAATTGGAGACCTCCAACAGAACCTACTTTTTGGAGTTTATGGAACCACTTGGGAGAGGGTGAAGAAGAATTATATGAGTCAGAGTGGTTAAAGACACCACGAGAACACAGCCGACACAGTCAATTAAGCAGGGATTATAGGATCATAAGAAGACTTAGATGTCAATCACAGAGCCTTCATAGCTCTGCACTAGGTCCTCTGCATATGTTATGATTTTACATTTGGTGTTTTTGTAGGACTCCTAATAGTGGGAGTGGTGGTACATCTGATTCTTATGCCTTTTCTTGGGTCTTTCTTCAATCATTTTAATGTCATATTTGTTGAGGGGGAATGGAGGAGTAGAGGGAAAGGAAACTAAGGTCAGGATGTGTTGTATGAGAGAAGAATAAAAGAAAACAAAACAAACAAAATACAAATCTATTGATATTGATATCTTATCTCAGAACACAGAAATAGGAAACAGGGCCTATCCAGGCCATTACTGGCCAAAAAGAGACCACAGAAAACACCACCCCCACAGCTTCTTATAGACCAATCAATCTTTACTAATAAATGTCTATGAGCCATTTCATAAAAAAACAAACATATTTGCCCGATCATTTTCAGAAAATGTTGCATGCATAATTAGAATTATAGTGCCCTAAGAAAAGTGTGTGAAATGTTTACACTAACAAGTAGATCCACCGATGTTGGTATCATATCTCCTTGTTCTATGCTTTGTGTCGATTGTACCTTACAGGATCCAATATAGAATGGAGAATGCTGTCAGTAATCAGAATAGGAGGGAAGGAATAACTCAAAGGAGTGAAGAGAAGAGTAAAGGACAGGGAGAGAGTTTCTTAAGAATGCCTTGACAAAATGGTTTTAAGGACAAAATGGTATTTGAGACATTTTAGTACCCAACTGTTAGCTACAATTTTCTGTAACAATCTCCTTATGAAAATTAACAACAATAGCACAGACAGACTCATTTTCCTCTCACTCTTATATCTCAATATATGGTTTGTGTTTTGTTTTTATTATTATTCATGCAAGTACTTAATATTAAAAGAAAATATGTCATAGAATTCAAGAATTTTAAATCTAGGGAAGAAATGAAGATACAGTATAATGCATATTTAGCAGCAACTTGAATGAAAAATAAGTGTCTTTGACACTTAGGAAAGTGCTGGATAGCCTTTGCCACCAGGGAAATGCAAATAAAACAACTCTGACATGCTATCTTGCTTCTGTCAGAATGGCTAAACTCAAAAACACCAATGATAGTTTATGCTGGAGAGGATGTGGAGAAAGGGGAACACTCCTCCACTTCTGGTGGGAGTGCAAACTCTTAGAGCCACTTTGGAAATCAGTGTGGCAGTTCCTCAGGAAAATGAGAATCAGTCTACCTCAAGATCCAGTGGGAAAAAAATCCACAATGGAATCTTTAATTCACAGGCAAATGGATAGAACTAGAAGAAACCATCCTGAGTGAGGTAACCCAGTCACAAAAGGACAAACATGGTATGTACTCACTCATATATGGATATTAGACATAGAGCAAAAGATTACCAGCCTGAAATCCACACCACCAGAGAAGCTGGAAATCAAGGAGGACCCTAAGGAGAGACATACATGGTTCAGAAGAGAAGGGGAGAGGAGTACATGAGAGAGCAGGAGTTGGGGAAAAATACAGGAGAACAGGAAAAGAGATACCATAATAGAGGGAGACTGTATAGTTCTAAAGAGAAATCTGGCACTAGGGAAATGTCCAGAGATATACGATGATTAACTCAACTAAGAATCTAAGCAATAGTGGAAATGCTACCTTAAATACCCTTCCCCTCTAATGAGATTGATGACTATCTTATATGCCATCCTAGAGCCTTCATCCAGATGATGATGGAAGCAGAAGCATACACCCACAGCTAATCACTGAGCTGAATTCCTAGAATCCAATTACAGAGAGGAAAGAGTGATGGGCAAATGAGTCAAGACCAGGCTGGAGAAACGCACAGAAACAGCTTACTTGAACAAGGGAGAGCTCATGGACTCCAGACTGATAGTTTGGAAACCATCATAGAACTAACCCAGACCCCTGAACATGGGTGTCATATAGGAGGAATGGGTAGTCTATGGGATACCAGGTAATGGATGGGTATTTATCCCTAGTGTACAGATGGATTTTGGAGCCCATTGCACAAAGAAGGATACTCTCCCAGCCTAGACACACTGAGGAGAAACTAGGCCCTGCTCCAAATGACGTGACATTTTTTGAAGATTCCCCCATGGAAGGCCTCACCCTCCCTGGGGAGCATAAAGGGGACTAGTGGGGGGCAGGGGAGTATAGGAGGGAGAGGGAACTGAGATTGGCATGTAAAACAAGATTGTTTCTAATTTACATAAAAATTATATAAAATGTAGGTGACTTTAATAAGCTGTAATGACTTAAGTGGCTTGCAAATGAAGAATGGGCTCTGTATTCTAACCTATTCCATGAAGTTAAAATCTACAATGACAGTTTATCTTAATTGTTCCCAAGCCCTCTGAGAAAAGTAAGTAAATGATAATCAAGCTGTAATCTACAAACCCAGAGAGGGTAGCTAAAGAGGTTGGCTGGAGGTGAGGGGGGGAGATGCATGGATTTAACTGTGAAGGGGAAATAGGGTAAATTTTGCTGGTAGACTAGGGGTATGTGGAGACAGGAATGGGAAGGATCAGAAGGGGGGAGATACTACTGGGAGAGACAACTGAAATTAAGTAGCATTGGGAAAGTGATGTAGAAATCCAGGGCAGTGGAAACTTTCTGAAATGTATGAGGGTGACCATAGTGAGAACACCTAGTAGTATAAAATATGGAGTCCGAACTGACCATGATTTGTAGCCAGACAAGGTTTTTACAGATAGGTCTAGGTTGCATTTGTTTGAATTGTTGGCCAAGGGAACCCTGTGGAGATCCCTAAACAAGCAAGGCAGATGCCAACACAGAAGGCTGATCTCTAAAAACTGATGATTAGGTCATTGCCTAGGACAACATCCACACAGCTCATTGAACCATTGAAAATAGAGAGATTGAGCTGATGCCTACATGGAGCATTCAATCCTACCTTCTAGTATTCTCCAGGCTATATAAACAGAAACTCTGATAGTAATCCAGCCACAAAACCCTCTGCCTATAGTCTATCCTGCCTGCAAGATGTGCTGGGGCAATGGTGGCAAGAATTTGTGAAATTGACCAACCAACATTTGGTTTACCTTGAGTCTCATGACAGAAAAGGAAACTCATGCCCTATACCACCTCAATGATCAGAAACTAGAAATTGGATAACCCAGAGACCTAGGATAGAGCCAAACACAATTAATCTTAAAAAGAGAAAAATTAATGAAATGATTCTTCATGATATTCATCGATGCTGATAGATTGATGTCATGTCGTTACTTCATTTCAAATAGTATCTTGATGATGTGTCCTGGTTTTAGGAAATATTCTTTAAAGTTTCAGGTCATTAGCATTTACTTGGAAGTATACTCCTTTTAATCAGGAAACTTTGGAGATAAAATACAATCAGCCATCGATCAAGAAGCTGTATCTGTTGGTAAAAGATCATTAAAATACCAGATATCTAAGCTGAAGAAATGCAATTTAAAGACATCCTGTGAATAAGCCAACATTTCTAGTTAGTACAACAATTATTTACAAGCATCAAGGAAATTCTTAGTTTAGACTAATTTTTAAACAGAAAATCAGGCTTAGAAACAGGGAAAAAGAAAACACATGTGTGACCCCAGCACTCAGAAAGATGAGGGCAGAGAAGCAGTAGCTCAAGGGTAGCTATGCTACATAGTAAGCTTGAGAAAAGCCCTGGATATAAAGCAAGACCTTATGTGAAAAAAGAAAAACCCACAAAAATGAATAAAACAACAGATTACCAAATTATGCTGAAGTTTTTTCATATGCAAATACAACAATTCACTCATTTTAAATGTGAATAAAACAATTATAAATGTACCACACTTGTCTCTCTTTTGAAATTGTAGTGTTTCAATATTCATATTTATCCAAATTAACACATTGTATATAAATCAACAAAGCCAGAACCATGCAAATTCATAGTTTCATTATATACTATATTCTGTTGTGTATCAAGGTAGCAGACAAAGAGTTTGGTGGATGTGCATGGCTGAAACTGGCATGATTCTTGTTTTCAAGAGAATTATAATTTATTAAAGGAGCTATGACACACATGAGCATAAGTCATTGTAAAATAGAAAACTATGTAGCAGGAATCAGAGAGAAGCAAATCTGACAGACACATATAGAGGAGCACAACTCTAAAGCCTGAGAAATAGGCTCTTGTTAACTCCTCGGAATACTTACTGATGACTAGGGAGTTCTAACTGTATTTTCCCATTGAGATGAGGAAGTGCTCGGTGTGCACTTTCTATTTGTATATGCATAGGAAATATTTTACTATTTACTGGGACAATATTTGGGTTATAATTCAGTTTACAATTCTTCTGATATGTCTGGGAATAACTAGGAAAAATAATTGGGGAAATATATATTCCTTCTCATAACGGTGGCATAAAATATGTACTTTAATCATCGATAGATATAAGCAACTGCTGCAGGAAAGAATTTGAAACACAAATCTCTCATGCAGCTGCTGTTACACTCTTATCTCCCTAATGCAGTGCCATCAGAGGTAAATGAAGAAAGCGGGCTTCTTTATATTACATTAGCCACAAGAGGAAACTCACAGAAACCTATTAATGTGAGTGAAGCATATTAACAATGATGAAAAATGTTAGTCTGAGGAGTTCAAACAAAGTTCATTCTCTCTTATTATGGTTTATTCCAATGATGCCTGAGAGGAAGTTTTGAGCATATCAATTGCTTTTTGACAATTGCTGAGTTATTTTCATGACTGTTAGGTTTATGTGGGTCCTACTATTAAACTTGATCACCTGGTTAATTGTTCCCCCTTCAAGGTAAACATCATAGATCTATTATCTGATGAAATTATACCTGACTCTGACCTTCTGATCCCCCCAACTTTAGGGGTCTTAGAATTCATTTCCCCCTTTGCATTGGATTCTGCTCCTCTCTTCACTAATGTTAGGAAAATGGTTAGAAAACTGTATCATTGAAAACCCTACTTTTCACAAAAAGCCTCAAACTGATTTTACTTTCTCCCTTTCTTTCCTTTTTATCCCCCCCCCCACACACAGGATCTCATATAGCTCAGCAGGCTTCCATATAAATATGTAGCTGACAATGACCTTGAACTCTCTGTCCTCATGTATCTATCTCCCAAATGTTGGGATTAGAGGTGGGTGCAATTCTCCTGGCTTCAAGAATATGTAATGTATTTTTGGTACTGTTAAGTTCTTCAACTAATTCAGAGCCAGTAAGAAATTTGAAGATATTATCTTTTCAAAATTTGACTAAAACTATTGGAAAATTTAAACTTAATGATATCTTCTTACATTTGTATTTTCTGACACAAATCTCATGTGTCACAAAAGATGAGGTGGATATGCAAGTAATGGGCACTGATAATGAATGAAGCCCAGCATATCAAAGAATCTGTGCATGAAGAATCTGTGCATGAAGCAAGCTTGCAGAGGTTTTCTCGCCTTCCTTGGCATTTTGTTATTATGTTCATGATAAATAATGAAACACATTATCAAACTGTTAACAAAAATTTGCATTAATGTTTTAGGATAACATATTTGTCATCCAACTTTGTTTTTTAACTCCTTTGGAAGACTATGTGTAATAAAATTTTCATTTATACTTTATAAAGAATTATTTTAAGTATTTAAAATACTTAGGTCATAGCTATTATTATCAGTAATTAACAGCTGTTACTAAACAATAACTAAATACAGTTGTAAATGCACATGGCCTGAATCAAAAAGAAGCAGGTGAATAAACTTTACTATATTACCCATTTAGTATAAGGAAGTGAAATATCATGAATAATTGCGAAGTCTGATCCAAAAATTCAGTTTCAATTGCTAGATCTAATAAAGATATAGATATAGTTTTTAACAATTAAACTGAAGCTCATATTAATATAATTGTGCATGTGATGGGAGGCCTTAATGAAGACTACGGTAATCATTTTCTAGAGATATTTGTTATTAAACTTTGGAATTTTATTGCACAGATATAATGTGATTATTATCTAAAATAAAAAATTTAAGTTAGGGAAATATTTGCATTCTTGTTGATTCAGGATATTTTCAGGGAAATTTTTAAACAAGAAATCCTTGTGGCCTCCTAATAGAGGTATTAACAGAGCTCTTTCCACAGGTATATTGCACAGACCCCATACATGACAGAAAGAGCCAAAAGTATTTCAAAAGGTGTTAAAGCTGCACAGTCACTCCTTCATCACCTTAAAGTACACAAGAAAGAAAATAGATTAAGAGAAAAAAAGAAAGCAGAACCTGTGGACCTGAAACATCCCAATTCTTCCTGGAAAGCAAAAATTTAGAATTAAGAAATTTATGTGGAGGGCAGAGAATGCTGTTGGTAAAGGTGTACTGGTCCAATCAGGTTATGTAATTAGAACAAGCCAAATGAAAGTAGTAATCAAGCAGTTATTCTTCAAATGTGAGAGCATCAACAAAAGAAATAAAAAAGCTTCAGCTCAGTGATTCCTACTTACCTGTGACTCAGTCCTGGGAAACTGGAAAATGAATTCAGAGTAGAAAAGGAGCACTATTTTGCTATAGACTAGCCCAAAACAAAATATTCTTGACACCCTATGAACTAGTAGGCAAGGAATAAAAATGAAGAGTGGAAGGGCTCTCACTGAACACAGAGATATGGCTCAGGGGACAATACCTGTGATAGGGAAATGCCTCAGTGGGCACTGCAGGGGCACACTTTCCACCCAGTCTCCATGAGATCATCTGTTTCAAACACTAATAGTGATAAAAAAAGACATGTGACTAAACATGGACAAACACACACACACACACACACACACACACACACACACACAAAGATTCAAAACAAAAAACAACCAAAGAGACAAAACAACAAAACCCATAAAGATATGCAGCATGTGTGGAAATTACATGCTGTGGTTTCCAAATACTTTGAAATGAAAATGCATGTATGATCATGGCTTGCTGTGAAGAACAGGTTGCAATTTAAGAGAATTATAGATAAAAGAGTTAATCTGTTCACTCTTTGGCCAATGTGTTCTTTCCCCAAGCTATGCTCAATTAGTGAAACCTTCAATGGTTACTAAGTCTTCAAACATGCAACACTTAACTACAGATTTGTGAGAAATATGTTGTGTGTGTGTGTGTGTGTGTGTGTGTGTGTGTGTGTGTGTGTGTGTGTGTGTGTTAGATTGGGTAAAAGAATAAACACTCCCAAACACCTCCAAAATCTACTTTTGGACTAGACAAACTTCATTTGGTTTTAATGTCCAGTAGCAAGGGGGTGTGTTTTTTCTTAACATTTTTGTTGATCTGGCCTGTACCCCCTTCTCATTGAGCTGTTATTTATGTCACATGAAAGGCTGTGTATATATTTCCTCTCATTTCATAAATATATGTCTATCTCTCTATCATTTATCTATTTATGGTTATTTAAACCTACCACTAATATTTTTATTTACTCCCAGCATCCTTTTCAATTTGCTTCAGTTTCCTTTTGTGTCATTTACTACTTGGTGAAGAATCCTTGTCTTCTTCAATTCAATACAATTATATTTATTGCTGTTACCCATATTTGTCCTAATATTGAAGACACACTTAACGGTGGCACCATAAATACCACTAAAATACAATGGAATAAGGAATGTTTCAGTTTTTAAGACAAGATGGGTACATTTTATAGCAGCGTTGTTCTCTTGTCCTACTCAAGGCTTCTGTAAATGATCCTGCCATGAGAGTATTGGCTCCGGCTGCTTCTGTCCATCTGTCATAATGGAAGCTTGCCGGTTTTAAAATGTGAGAAGAAAACCATACTTGAACATGAGTGCCAGCAGAATATAGACATGCTTTTTAAATCTGCATTGCTAACACTACCCTTCGGGCAAGATGCCATGATGTCTGTGGCAGATTTGATTGTTTGGGAGGGGTGCTATGTAACACTTGATGCTATGCTAAATTACATGCTTTGCTCATGACAAATTTTGTTTTGTTCAGCAGTAAAAAAAATATGGGTCACTATTTGCATGGTAAAAGGTATATATTCTAACAAAGGTGTGAGAATCACAACAGATTTCACTTGTGAAAGTAATGCAGTGAATGAGAATGGAATATCATTTTCCCTATCCTTTCAACTTCATTTTGAGTAGCTTTGATTTATTTGGCATACGGGATGTAATTTTACATTCAGAAGTTAATCTTAGGATCTGGGGACATAGCGTGGTGGATAACAGGGATCTCTGTTCAGGTATGAAGAAGTAAATTTAAATCCCCAGAAACCACATACAAAACTGAGCATCTTTCAGCTCATAGTGTAACTGTAGCAAAAGGGGGGCAGAAACAACTGATACATTTGCCCTGTAGCCAGCTTAGCTCCAGATTTAATGAGAGATCTTATCCTGCAGGTGGAGGATGACAGAAGAGAACACCAGTGTCATCCTCTGTTCTTGCACATGCCCATTCGTACAGACACACACACACACACACACACACACACACACACACACACACACAGAGAGAGAGAGAGAGAGAGAGAGAGAGGATTAGCTTGAAAATTTGGTAATTTTACATTTCAAAAGCAATCTGACAGTTATATTTGGATAAGAATTACACATAGAACAAAGGTAGTAGCGAATAAACTGTAACTGGTTAAATATTTGTTTTCCTAAACATTCTAAGCAGTCAAAAATCACAAAAACTGATTAATGAATATCAATATTTGTAACACAACTTCATAAAACTAAGCTCAAACTGAGACTCACTGAACATAAAGAACAAAGCATGAAGCTGCTATATGTATATTACAATGATATTTCACACAGCATGTATTCCTATGTTTTCTACTTTTCAGATGGGCAAATATATACTGAAAATTTAAAAAAATTAACAATTGTCAATTGATCATGATTCTTTATGATGATCAGTCCTAATTACTTTAATCATAGATTAAAGTAACAAAAGCAGGACTAAATCAATGACATAGAAAATACTACTATAGTTGAAAATTATTGATATGTATTCATATAAAATTAAAGAATATTAGCTGCAAAGACATTTTGACTGTTATAGATTAATTGTACAAATAAGAGTATAGCATGACACTTCTTAAATCTTATTTAATATATGTTGATCATATTAATAGTCCATATTGCTTTCTTTTTTCCAACCTTTTTATTTGAATTAGAAACAGAATTATTTTACATGACAATTCCAGTTCCCTTCTCCCTCCAGTCCTCCCCTACCACCCACCCCCAACTGAAACCCTATCTATAACATATCCTTTCTGCTCCCCCTGGATGGTGAGGCCTTCCATAGGGTGTCATCAGAGTCTATCGTATCCTTTGGGAGATTGATGACTAACTTATATGCCATCCTATAGCCTTCATCCAGCAGCTGGTGGAAGTAGAAGCAGACACCCACAACTAATCACCAAACTGAACTGGAATTCATATTACTTTCAAATCTGCTTCTCTCCCCATTATTTTCTTCTTAAATCTTATTTTGGAGTTAAATTCTCAGTATTTTTCAATTATTATATCCTTTCCAATATTGGTTTTATAAGTGTTAATGTATAAATTTATTCAAAAATAACTTATTTGATTTTTTGACTTCAGTGTGCTAAATGCTATTTCAGACACTAAGAAATATCTTTAATAAAACAAGCAAAATATTATTTTCACCTTGTTGAATTTGCACTGAAAGAAAGACAACAGCAAGCAAATTCTCGGGAGTGTGAAGCATGAGTGACTGAATGAATCTGAGTCTGGCCTAGGGTAAATAGGGAATATCAGGCTAGACAAAGTGCATGGCAACAACTTTTCTCAAAATAAATATGTACTATGATTTCATTCTTACCTATGAGTTCTATAGAGAGGAAGTTGGGATACTCAAAGGGAGCATTATTCAGGACAGTTTCAGATGGAGCATTCAGGAAAATCTGTCCTCATACCTGGATGTTCCTCAGAGCTAAATGATATAAGAGATGAGAGCAGCAAAGAGGAGAGAGGATAAAGAAGCTTCTAACAAAGAGAAATAGTTCCTAGACCATATTCTTAATTAATAACATTTGTGAGGTCAGGGGAACATGGCTGGGCAGGAGAATAGGAAAAGATGAAGCAATACCAGAAAAAAAATCAGAGAATTGTGTATGAATTAACTGTTTTTGTTTGTTTGCTTTCTTGATTTAAAAATAAGGTCAAAAGTTAATGACTTTGATTGTGAGTTTATTTCAGATAACATTACAACCCACACAGCATATTGCTCTGAATAGAATATCTTCTTTTGTTATCTTTATTTAACATGGTCTTCTTTAAATACTAATTTCAAAATTCATAGGTTGATAGTATTATGCATGTAAATACATCTTTGATGATGTTTGGTGAAACATTAGGAAAAAATATATGTATGTATGTGTGTGTGTGTATGTATGTATGTATGTATGTATGTATGTATGTATGTATGTATATGTTGCCCCTAACAGTGCTTTGGCTTCCTAGTTGTTCTAGTAGTGTCCCCTGCAAACATGCTCAGTGATTTCTCTCTGGCACAAACTTTCAGTTATATAGCATAAATGGTGGTCTCATACTACTCATGATTTTATCTCCTTTTTATTTGAATATGTGGAGTGACTTTATTAGATGTTATATCTGTTTTAAAAGTAATATTTGACCAAACCATATTCAATATAGTTTGTATCACAGCTCCCAAGAAGCAGAGAAAGAATTCTGTCACATCTTCATTCATGTTTAGATGAACTCTGTTTGAATTTAAAAGTCAGAATATTTTCAATACTTTACTTATACATCACAGCCACAAACTGGAGAAGTTTATAGATACTGATTTGATCAGGAACTATTTTTAATTCAATAAAATATAATCTGTAAACCTTAGTAAGATAAAATTTAGAATAAAGGAGTAAATAGAAAAATAACAAAAATATATCCTTTCAACTATTTCAAGTACTATGGACTATAGAAACAAAGAGAAGTAATTAAAGCCTAAGTTACAATGTCCAAGTAAAAATTAATACAATGAGTTGTAATCAGATATCCTAGTGAGTTCAAATATTTAGAGAATATTAACTCACAAAAGAGAATTATTTATAAATCTGTTTCACAGTCTGGTAATATCTAATTTTGCTTATTGTATGGTGGCATATTAAGAGAATGTCCAATCCTGCTGCAGTATTTAGATTTCATGGTTACATTTGAATTAGTTATTTGCAGTAGGATTTACTTTATATTTTACCTCTCAGTTGGCACACTGAAACCACAATAGAGAAATATGTTTACCTCTATTTAGCTTTCTGCTTTTCATAACATGACTGTAAAATGAAATGATGTATGCCTGATTAGACATCATTGCAGTTACTCTTCCCTGTGGTTTTGTTATAACTGTGGGATGCCAGAATAACTGGAA
This sequence comes from Cricetulus griseus, assembly GCF_003668045.3. Lineage (NCBI taxonomy): Eukaryota > Metazoa > Chordata > Mammalia > Rodentia > Cricetidae > Cricetulus > Cricetulus griseus. Next base: position 406,881,552 of record NC_048595.1, read on the forward strand.
GAAGAGTCTATCCATTCAGATATGGATGAAGTCAGGCTGTTTCCAGCAATTGCCTCTGAGTTCTAGATGCTCTGTGACAGGCTAAATTTGGTAAAATGATAGCACACATGCTTGATACCCACTAGATCTCTAGAAAGGGTGCCATGCATGCATTTCTGGCCCCTGCAACTGTCACAAACTGTTAAATATGCACTTCCTTTAAGCTTGTATGTTTTAAGAAAACAGTGGGAATAGTTATCTATTTCAATGAGAAAATATTAAAACATAAAAATAACAATTTAGTAAATACTATCTAAACCCATTAGTCACTACTACCCAATTTTTAGGATATAATAATGAACCAAATGTGTGTGGTGTGTTTATGTGTTATGTATGTCAGATCTTGGTTGAACACTAAACATAAAATTTTAATCCATTTCTTTAATTGCTTATTTATGAGTACTCACAGTTCTGAAATTGTCATCAATCATGTGCTGTTACTTCAAAAGTGCTATATCATAAAAGTTGTGAAATCTATCTTAAGTAACTCACATAACTATTTTTCAAAGTACAAAGGAGTAATTCAATTCATGAAAATATTTACATGCATATTTACCTTGAAGACATATTTTAAAGAGTTTTATGTGTATTTGTGTTTTGTTTTTGTGTGTGCCATGTGTGTGATATATGTGAATAGACATACCATGAAGTTTGTGTAGAAGTTAAAGAACAACTTTTTGGTGCCATTTTGACATTTATGCTGGTAATGGGGATTGAACTGAAGTTCTCAGGCCAGCATCTGCAATTGTTGACTTATCTTGGAGAATATAATTCTCCTAGTTAAAAAAACAACAACAACTTTGTAATGAAGTGATCACAATAATTTTAGACTAATATTTGTTTATTCTTTTATAAATGAATATACATGAATATAATATGATTTATATTAAATATATTAAATTTTACCATCTTTATTCTCTCTTGTCCCATTTCCATTCCCTCTAAATAATTTCTTCTTTCCAAGTGTCCCTCCAACTTTCACACCTTTTGTTTTGTTTTTGTGAGTTACTGCATTGAAATAATTACATGCATGGGCCTTGTGGATGTAAGGAGCCGTCCCTGCATTCTCCATTACAATGATGGTGCCTGCAGGCACTGAATGTAAATTATTTCGCAGGCGCTGGGTAATTTTCCATTTCCTTGATCTCTGCCTATCCCGTGGCTCATATGGCCTGAGGAGCTGAAGCCATTCATAGGGTGACACGTCCCAGGTGGGGCTGCCAGCCTTTATTAGGGGACGGGATTCTTGGCTCGGGGTCTCCGCTCTAGTAAGATTATGCTCTCCTCTCTCAAGATGCATTAAAGCTTTCCTGCAGAAGGATCCGAGTGTCCTGTGTGATTCTTGCCGGCGAGAATATCGCGCGGGACATGTGGAGGGATAAATTTTTGAGTGGGGCCCAGGTACCAGTGGTGACCTCACTAAGGGATATGATATGTTCCACCCCTGCAAATTTTAAATGTCTACAGCTCCTCTGAGAGGTTTGGCACCTTGAGTCGATCCTCCCTGACATTTATGGAATGTTGATGCTCTCAACTTTGAGCATGTCTTAACCAGGTGGCAGTTGCTGTTATGGATGTGGGTACAAAAGCTGTATCATGTCCAAAACCCACCTTATTTTTTTCACTTATTCTCTTTTATTCACTTATTCACTTATTCTCATCCTTTCAGCCTATTCTGGTTAGCTTTTTGTAACCATAACAGAGGTTGGAGTCATCTATAAAGAGTGGTCCAATATTGGGAAAATACTCACATCACATTAGCCTGTAGGCAAACCTGTGGAACATTTTTTTAAATTAATAATTGATGTGGAAGGGCTAGGGCCACTGTGAGTGGTACTGTCCTTGGGCATGTGATGTGTAAGAAAGCAAAGTGAGCAAGCCAAGAGAAGTAAAGAATCAAGAATCATTTCTCTAAGGCCTCTGTATGAATTTCTGCCTCTTATGTTCCTTCCTTGAGTTGTTTTCCTGATTTTCCTTCGTGGTGGACTACTAGAGTGAGACAAAATAAAGTCTTTTGTCCCCATTTATTTGGTTAGTGTTTTATCAAAAAAATAGAAATCAAACTAGGATACTGACCACTCATCTATGATGCTCCTGAACCAGGGAAAAAGAATGGAGTCCCATTTAGGAAAGAACACTGAAAAGTCTCCTATTGTTAGGGAATTGGACAGTTATAAGTATTTGCCTTTACAGTTACACACTATAAACAGAAGATTCTCTGACCAAGGCTAAGTGTATTACTAACATATGAATATAAATATACGTATTTAGAAAGCAGTTTGACAACACGGATACTTAGCAAATAGTAGTGATTTCCAATCTAAGGCCCAGAACTCTTTTAGTCATGTGTTTTTGACCTGGTTTACAGTACCAAGCACAATTTTCTATTGTACAGCAGGCCTTAAATATAACCAGCAATCTGTTGGTTAGCTCCCTAACAGACATGACAATATTGTACATTAGGGTATATCTTGACTAGCAGAACTGAATTCTACCTCACAGGTATTGTTTAAAGGTTTCTTCTGAATTTTACATTGTGCATTTCCATTTATGAAATGGTTAAGTAAGTATTTCCTGCTTTAACTTCAACACATAAAATCATAGAATATTCTACCCATGAATATATAATTTTTAATTTTTAACATTTGAGTCAGTATTTATTATATTTTGTACTATGTGTCAATTGCAAATATCTCTGTACCTAGCATACATTTGTTTAAATGTGCATATCCAGCTATTTAATGAGTAGAAATAGCCTAAATCTTATTAACTGTAGCAATTGCCCTCATAACCATTTCAATGTAAAATGGAGGTGGCTGCCAAATATTTTATAATGTATTAAGTCTCTTTAGTTGCATAAAAAATAAAGTAACCCTGGAATGGAACATATTCCAAAATTCTGGTAGTTCATGAAGTGAAAATTATGGTCTTGAGTTTTTATAAAATTTGAAAGGTCAAGAGGGTAAGCAGATGGCTAGCTGCAGAATTTATTGCACATTAAGCAATTGTTTTGATGTGCCAGGCAAAGTCCTGGAAGCTTATGAGACTGTAAAATGCAATGACCCTGCATTAGACTAAGGATTCAGCTCATGATACACATGAAATTTTAGAGATCACATCCATCACTAGTTTATTACCTGTCAGAAACTCACACTATTCAACACAATTAATATCCTGCACTGTAGTTTTTTTACTATTGCTCTTTCGTTAACCTCTTTTTTATCCTAGTATTTTACTCATCTTTTATAATATTACTAAGTTCAGGATAATCAAGTGACAACTCAGCAATGCTGAATGATTTTCCAGTAATGTTCAGTACTCATAGTAATAAAATTTTATAAGGGATATAAAGAATTTAGATACTCAATCCTACGTACTGTCCAATATACATGAGTAATTTCATTGTCATCAAAGCTTTTGAATGCAGAGAACAGCAGTGGTTTTCCATAACTATGTAAAATGCTTGAGAAAAATGTTCTCCCTTACAAAATTAATCTGAAGAATATACTCTAGGATATTACAGTTTCAGAATGCTTCTCTCAGATCAAATAAAAACAAACAAAATTGTCAAAGACAAATAAACACCTTAAGGATCTAAGGAAATGCATTTGGCAGACTGCTTGTAATGTGAAGAAAATAAAATTTACCAGTGTCTTATGAAATACCTTGCTATAGAACACTATGTTGGATGATTTCATGAGATGAAGCCTAAAATCTTAATATTTATTCAAGGCCTGGCCTAAAGAAGGAATTTGTACAGTGGCATAATCTTAAGTATAAAATGTGACCATTCTTTACTTCTGAAGTTTAAACTATTTGTCAATTAGTAAATTTTAGAATTTTATTTAAATAAACATATATCTTTTAATATAGTATAATAATCCAAATACCATATAATTTAAAATTAACAAATAGCCTAAACCATGGTCAATCTGTATGTTCATTTTATTGTCATTATTTTTTGCTATACTCAGTTCTGTTTAATTAGTAACACCATCTTTACATTTAACCAGGTAACATTCAATAAAATACAGATGACATTTCAAAAAAAAAGAGTTTAAATGATAACTTTTAGAGAAAACAGCTCAAATGTCAAAACATTGTACATAAATGATCATTTATGAGGGACACTTAAGGCTGGGGGACTGCTCACAGGATCCCATTCCCATGGGATCCAACACACCCAGAGACATCCAAGAACCTGATACTAGTCCTGCCTCCATCCACTGGACCAGGTAGTCTAGGTGCTGTTTCCAGTTTGGCTTCCAATGCCCTGCTCAGGGACACCTGGGGCTGGGGGACTGCTAACAGGATTCAAATTCAGTGGGATCCAACACACATAGAGACCACCAAGGTCCCAGGACCAGTCTTGCCTCCATCCACAAGAAGAGGACAGACATCAGAGTATTGGAACTGTTTGCATCTACCAGAAGAGAACGTTGGTCACATACCCACCAGGAAATGAAGAGACTCCTGCTACACTATCCGGAAGAAAGGATGGGAAGAAGAAAATATAAAAGCACATTCAACAACAGAAAAACCAATATGACACCACCGGAGACTAGGAACACCATATAAGCAAGAACAGAACATCGCAATGCAGATGAAGCAGAAGAGAATGATCATAAAAACATCCTTATGAAAATGATAGAGGGCCTCAAAGAGGATGTGAGAAAATCCCTTAAAGAAGTGGAAGGAAAAACAAACCAAAAATAGAAGATATCAACAAACCTTTCAAGGAAACAGGTCAAGACCTAAAAACTGAAATAGAGGCAATAAAGAAAGCGCAATCTGTGGGAATGCTGGAAATAGAAAAGCTGGGTAAATGATCAAGAACTACAGATGCAAGCATAACCAACAGAATACAAGAGATGGAAGAGAGAATCTCAGGAGTTGAAGATACAGTAAGAGAAATAGACTCATCAACCAAAGAAAACATTAAGTCCAACAAATCCCTAACACAAAATATCCAGGAAATATGTAATACCATGAAAAGAACAAACATAAGAATAATAGGTATAGAAGAAGGCAAAGAATTCCAACTCAAAGGCACAGAAAACATATTGAACAAAATCATAGAAGAAAACTTTCCCAACCAACAGAAAGACATGCCAATGAAAGTACAAGAAGCCTACAGAGCACTGAATAGAGTGGACCTCCCAAAAAGAGATCTTGCCTCATATAATCAAAATCCCAAACATACAGAATAAAGAGAAAATATTAAGAGCAGCATAGGAAGACTTGGTGGACTTTGCAGAGCCCCCATTGAGGGCCCTACCCTGCCTGGGGAGTGGTGGGTGGATGGGGTGGGGGAGGAGGGTTGGGGGTGAGGGGAGGGAGAGGGAGAAGGGACTTGAAGTAAGCTTGTTCCCTAACTAGAACTAATAAAAAAAAAAGCAAAGGAAAAATGTCAACTAACATATGAAGGCAAACCTATCAGAATTACACCTGACGTTTCCATGGAAACTCTGAAATCAGGAAGGTCCTGGAGAGATATTCTACCTACACCAAGTGACCACTGATGCCAACCCAGACTACTATACCCAACAAAGCTTTCAATCAATATAGATGGAGAAAACAAGATATTCCATGACAAAAAAATTCAAACAATACATATCCACCAATTCAGCATTAAAGAAAGTTCTGGAAGGAAAACTGCAACCCAAGGAAGTTAACTACAACCAGAAAAATATAGGCAATAGATAATCCCATTTCATCAACAGCCAAAAAAAGGGGGTGTAAACCCACGCCCAATTTCACCACCATCACCAAATCCAAAACAAACAAGAATGAACAATCAATGGTCATTAATATACCTCAATATTAATGGTCTTAACTCGCCAATAAAAAACACAGGCTAGCAGAATTGATAAGACAACAGAATCCATCCTTCTGTTGCATACAAGAAACACACCTCAACTTCAAAGACAGACTGTACCTAAGAATGAAGGGTTGTGAAAAGATTTTCCAATCAAATAGACCCAAGAAATAAAGTGGAGCGCAGCAATCCTAATATCCAACAAATTGGACTTTGAACTAAAATCATTCAAAAGAGAAGAAAGAGGTGACTTCCTACTCATTACAGGAGAAATCCATCAGGATAAAGTATCAATTATGGACATTTATGCCCTAAACACAAAGGCATCCTCATTCATAAAAGAAACATTACCAAAAGTCAAATCACATATAAAACTTCACACACTTATACTGGGAGACTTCAACACCCCACTCTCACTACTACGCAGTAATGCCAGACAGAAGCTTAAGCAAGAAACAAAGGAACTAATAGAAATTATGGCCCAATTGGATTTAACAGACATCTATAGAACATTCCATCCAAATACAAAAGAATATACTTTCTTCTCAGCCCCACATGGAATCTTCTCCCCTAAATTGACCACATACTTGGCAAGATTGTAAACCTCGAGAGTAACAAAAAGTTAAAATGACCCCCTGTATCTTTTATTTTATTTTATTTTTGAATTACAAACATGATTGAATTACATGACAATCCCAGTTCCCTTCTCCCTCAATTCCTCTCCTACCAGACCCTCAACTAAAACCATACCTATCGAATATCTTTTCTTCTAATCTACACCTGACTCAACCTTTCTGCTCCCTCATGACCTCTGCATCCTTCCTCTTCTTCCCTTCTCATTCTCATAGCTCCCTCCCACCACTTCCCATGCTATCAATTTTCTCGGGATCGTGACCCATTCCCCTTCTCCAGGGGATAAAGTTTGTCTCTTTTAGGGTCCTCCTTGTTTACTAGTTTCTCTGGCAGTGTGGATTGTAGGCTAATCATCCCTTACTCTATGTCTAAAATCTATATATGAGTGATTATATATCATGTTTGTCTTTTTGTGATTGGGTTATCTCACTCAGAAAGGTTTCTTCTAGTTCCATCCATTTTCCTGCAAAAATTGTTTCAAAAATAGACAGGTAGACCAATGGAATATAGTTGAAAAGGCTGATATTAACCCACACACCTAAGAACACCTGATTTTTGACAAACAATCCAAATATATGCACTGGAAGAAAGAGGACATCTTCAACAAATAGTGCTGGCATAACTGGATCCAAACATGTAGAAGACTACAGATAGACCCAAGCCTTTACTAATGACCAATATCCCTCATTGGGATATTGAGAACACTGATGCAAAAATACTCAATAAAATACTGGCAAGTCAAATCCAAGAACACATCATTCATCCCGATCAAGTAGGCTTCATCCAAGGGATGCAAGGATGTTTCAACACATGAAAATGCATCAATGTAATCCACCATATAAACAGACTGAGAAAAAAAAAAAAGATCATCTCACTAGATGCTGAAAAAGCCTTTGACAAAAACCAACATCCCTTCATGATAAAGATCTTGGAGAGACCAGGGATAACAGGAACATACCTTACCATAATAAAAGAAATATACTATACAGCAAGCCGACAGACAACATCAAATTAAATGGAGAGAAACTCAATGCAATTCCTCAAAAACTGGGGACAAGGCTGTCCTCTCTCTCCATACCTTTTCAATATTGTCCTTAATGTTCCAGCTAGAGCAATAAGACAACAAAAGGAGATCAATGGGATACTAATTGGAAAGGAAGAAGTCCAACTTTCACTGTTTGCAGATGATATGATAGTCTATATATGTGACCCAAAAAACTCTACCAGGGAACTCCTACAACTGATAAACACCTTCATCAAAATGGCAGGATACAAGATTAACTCAAAAACAATCAGTAGCCCTACTATATACAGACCATACATTTGTGGAGAAAGAAATCAGAGAAACATTACCCTTTACAATTGCCACAAACAACACAAAATACCTTGGGGTAATGCTAACCAAAAAAGTGAAAGACCTGTACCATAAGAATTTTGATTGTTTAAAGAAAGAAATTAAAGAAGGTACCAGAAAATGTAAAGGTCTCCAATGCTCTTGGATAAGTAGGATCAATATAGTAAAAATGGCAACCTTGCCAAAAGTAATCGACAGATTCAATTCAATCCCCGTCAAAATCCCAGCACAATTCTTCACAGACCTTGAAAGAACCATTCTCAACTTTATATGGAAAAAGAAATGACCCCAGATAGCCAAAACAACCCTGTACAATAAAGGAAATTCTGGAGGCATCACCATCCCTGACTTCAAGCTCTATTGCAGAGCTATAGTCCTGAAAACAACTTGGTATTGGAACAAAAGTAGACAAGTAAACCGATGGAATCCAGTTCAAAATCTTGGTATTAATCACCACACCTAAGAACACCTGATTTTTTTTACAAAGAAGCTAAATTTATAAGATGGAATAAAGAAAGCATCTTCAACAAATGGTGCTGACATAACTGGATGATGGCATGTAGAAGACTGCAGATAGATCCATGTCTATTGTCATGCACAAAACTTAAATCCAAATGGATCAAAGACCTCAACATAAATCCACCCACACTGAACTTATTAGATGACAAATTGGGAAATACCCTTGAATTAATTAGAACAGGAGACTGCTTCCTGAACATTGCACCCATAGCACAGATATTGAGACCCAAAATTGATAAATGGGACCTCCTGAAACTGAAAAGCTTCTGGAAGGCCAAGGACTCAGTCAGCAAGACAAAACAGCAGCCCACAGATTGGGAAAAGATATTCACCAACCCTACATATGACAGAAGGCTGATTTCAAAAATATACAAGAACTCCAGAAGCTAGTCTCTGTAATATCGAACAATCCAATTAAAAAGTGTGGTACAGAACTAAATGCACAATTCTCAATAGAGGAATCTAAAATGGCTGAAAGATACATACGAAAGTGTTCAACGTCCTTAACCATCAGAGAACTGCAAAGCAAAACATTTCTGATATGACATCTTATTCCTGTCATAATGGCTAAAATCAAAAACACCAATGACAGTTTATGCTGGAGAGGAAGTGGAGAAAGGGAACACTCTTCCACTGCTGGTGGGAGTGCAAATCCTACAGCCACTTTGGAAATCAGTATGGTGACTCCTCAAGAAAATGGGAATCAGTCTACCACAAGATCCAGCAATTCTACTCCTAGGCATATGCCCAAAGAAGCACATTCCTACAACAAGGATATCTGTTCAACTATGTTCATAGCAGCATTATTTTTAATAGCTAGAACCTGGAAGCATCTAAGATGCCCCTCAAATGAAGAATGGATAGAGAATATGTGGTACATTTGCACAATGGAGTATTACTCAACAGAAAAAAAAAAACAATGGAATCTTGAAATTCACAGGGAAATGGATGGAACTAGAAGAAACCGTTCTGAGAGAGATAACTGAGTCACAAAAAGACAAAAAGGGTATGTACTCAGTCATATATGGATTTTAGACATAGAGCAAAGGATTACCAGCCCACAATCCAGACCACCAGAGAAGCTAGGAAACAAGGAGGACTCTAAGAGAGACATATATGGTCTCCTGTGAAAGGAGAAAGGGACAAGGTCTCCTGAGCAAATTGGGAGTGTGAAGGGAGGGTAGAAGGAGCTAAGTGAATGAGAAGGAGAGAAGAGGAAGTCTGATGAGGACATATGGGAGAAGGAATTTTGTGTAGTGGGATGACTAGAAGAGTGCAAAATAAAAGATACCATGAGAGAGGGAGCCAGTATAGGTTTAAAGAGAAATCAGGCACTAGGGAAATGTCCAGGCTATTGTAATTAAGAATGGAGTGAGGTCTATCAACACAACCCCTGTATTTCAAGTCTACTGGAGTTCTGAGATGTGAATATGTATAAAATACTTTGTCATCCAACACTAAGTTTTACCTTCTTCTACATAAGAATGTTGGGACTACACATCTCTAAGCTACTTCTATGTGGGTTGACTACTGTACAGAATACTTTGTTAAAGAAACATATGATTGTAATCCTAATTCAGTTTAGTTATCTGTATCATTAATAACATAATATCCTCCTGAAGTAATGCTTGAGCATTGAATAAAAAAAAATCTATGGATTATGTATATACTTTCAATCTTTTCTCCTCTAGACTTTAATTCATGCTTGTTGTTTTCATAATTGATCTCAAAATATTTTTTACCTTACTTACAAAATCTCTTAGAGTTACTTTAGAATGTGTGTGTGAGTGTGTGTGTGTGTGTGTGTGTGTGTGTGTGTGTGTGTGTGTGTGTGTGTGTGTTTGTGTGTTTAATTTACAAAATTAAGGCAAATAATTGACAGGTGAAACCTCATAAAACTTAAAGGCTTCTGTACAGCTAAGCAGACAATTAACCAAACAAAGCAGCCCATAGGACTGGAGATAGTGTTTGTCATCGGTGCTCTGAGAGAGTATTAATATCCAAATATACAAAGAACTCTAAAACAATGAGTTAAGGAAACAAATTATCCAATTCAAATGGGCTAGAGGTCTAACCAGAGAGTTATAAATAGAAATAAAAATCACTAAGAATTATCCCTAAAAATAAGTATGCTACAATTTTAAAACTTGGAGAGTTCATTTTAACCAGTCAGATTAGTTAAGTTAAGTAAAACAACTGAAATCAAGTGGTGGTGAAATTGGGGGGAAAAGAAAAGCCTCATTCACTGCTGGTAGGACTACAGTAGAGCACTTACTTTGAAAGTCAGTTGGACGAATCCTCATAAAATACAAAATAAATCTTCAATATGTCCCTATTATTTGTTGGCCTATGCCCAAAGCATTCACCTATACTCCACAGATACCTGTTCAGCATTGTTCTTAGCAGTTCCTATTCATAATAGCTAGTAAATGTAAACAACCTTAATGTCATTCAACAGATGACTGGATAATGAAAATATGGTGCGTGTACAAAGCCTAATATTCACTTCTAAAGAGAAATGAAGTCAAGAACTTTTCTGTTGGATAGACCTATAAAAGATTTTATCGACCAGTTAAAGTTAGCCCAGACATTGAAAGACAAATGTCACATGTTCTCTTTAATCTCTGCCTCTTAGCTCCACATCCTCATATAGGAGTATAAAAGCTGTAGTAACCACAGAAACCAGGGATATACAAATGTACCATGAAGGATTTGGGGCGATGTTTTGAGAGGGAGGTAGCAGGATACAGATTGCATGAAGCAGGAAACTGTAAAATGGGATGGTACACCAACTGCGGGTGTTGGGGAGATTAGTAAAGAAGGAGAAAAGGGGACAAGGGATAAATAACACCATGGTTATATGATGAATCCTAAAGAAAGCAAATTGGATTCATTAAAGGAAGTAATACTATAACATATATACTAAAGTGGGCAATGATATGGACAAGAACCTTAGACTAACAAAAATCCTACTACCATTCATCAAAAAAAAAAAAAACCCTTTTAAATAGTTGTTCAGAGCATTCCAAATAACTCCACAAAGATTACAGATTACTGCTTCTACCCTTGGGTGCTTCTCAAACTTTGAATGCAAATCCCTATTGTTTTAATACACTAAATACTTAGGACATGTAATTCAGACTTTTCAAGCTAGACCTAACCTGAAAACCTTCTCTCTGCAGTTTATTTTCCATGATACCAGAACAATCTATGCAAGTATCAATAAAGAAAAGCAAAAATAATCCTATCTAACAAGCACAAATATGAACCAGTTTTACAAAAATACATTAATTATTGGCATTAAAAATCTATTAATTATTGGCACTCAAATATTGGTTCCAACCAAGAGCTTTCTTAGTGTACTTAAGGTCCCACTTAACAGAAGAAAATTCAACCCTGGTCCTAGAAATCTCTACATCTTTCTGTGGTAATGAGGTCATGGACCTTAGAAGAAAATCAACCAGAATACCCTGCTAGACAAGCATAATCCCTAACTACATTTTAAATCTTATTCTTGTACCCACAGAGAAGTGCTACTATGTTTTTTCTCATGAAATAATCTAAGCACAATAGACAGTTTAAATCTCTAGTAATTGGTGCATACATTTCTTCTGTCAGTGGCATTGATTTTATAGGCTAATACTATATGCTAGACAGCTGAAATTTAAACAAACATGTTTTAAATATTTGCAATAGTTGGTGATGGGGAATGTACTCTGTATGTTTATCTTATTGATTGTTAAATAAAATACTGTTTGGCCAATGAGAAAGCAAGTAGATGGGACTAGGAGTCAAAGAGGATTCTGGGAAATGTAGTGGAGAAGTGCTGATCCAGACAGGAAGTGACATAGCAAGGAGACTCATATTTAAATGAAGGAGAAACAGGAAGGGCCCTCTCTTTTCCCCTCTGCTCCTGCTCCAGCGGCACGATGGGATCCACCGACAAGGAGGGACGCCAATAAGGCTTCCGATAAGATAAGCCTTATAAAATATATAGATGTATGATAGTTAAGACTGAGCTAACAGATGAGAATCCTAGTCATTGGCCAGGCAGCATTGTACCTAATACAAGTTTCTGTGTATTCATTTGGGCCTAACTCAGGCAGGCAGCTGGCGTAAAGCTCACATGTGGCGCTGGGGCTCAGGCAACTTTTGGCAGAAAGATTTATCATAACAAGTTGGTATATCTAATGTCAGGCTAGAATGCAAGACTATACAGAACCCCAAATAATTTTCACCATATCTTTACATAGTTTAGGAACTATTGTGCACAAATACCATTAGAAATTGAGAGAAATAAAAAAGAGAGGGTATGCACTTTATATATTTATGACAGCTAATATTGTCTACTGGATGGGCTTTATGAATCACCTAGGAGAAGGTTGTCTATGAGGCCTGTGAGGGACTTTCTCAATTTATTATTTGAGGTGAGAAGTACTGACCTAATGTGAGGAGCACATTCTCATTGTCTGGTGGCCTGACAAAACAAAAGGAGAAAAAGAACAGGGCAGCAGCATTCACATTCATAGGTCTCTTCTTCCTGACAAAGGCAGCACTGTGCTGTGTTGCCTTAAGCAAGAAGAGGTAACCAATAGAGAGAAGGGGTTCTGAGAAATGGGCCTGTTATGATAACCCTAATTTTGTAGTATGTGAGCCTTTTAACTGGTTTACATGAAAGGAATTGAAGATTTTAAATTCTTGAATCTGAAAAACTCATGAATGTGTCAAACAGAGATGAATGTGCAGTTCTGCAGGCAGTTTGGAGAACAAGAATATTGAGAGAAATGTGAACAGTGGAGAAGCGGCACACAGGATTTCAGCTCTATTGGGAACTGGGCTAGAGACCATTCATGTGATATTCTGGGAAAGCATCTGGTTTCACTCTGCCCTTGTCCAAAAACCTGAATGAGACTAAATTTTACGTGTGCGTAGTAGAGTAATTTCAAGAAGGACTATATTCTGTCTGACACGGAGGCTCCTAAGTGTTCTTATCATGCAGTAAGAGAAAAAAATCCACATTGAGCTCTGCAAGGAAAGCTCCATGAGTATATTTAAACTTTAGACAAAGAAATTAGTGACAACAAAGAATCTCTCATTGATAAAGAGAAACCTTACTCTCTTCCCTGAGATGCAAAGTTGTGGTGGCAAGACCCCTGGAATCTAAGGACTGTCTTGGTTTCTAACCTATTGTTATGATTTAAGGTCATGACAAAAGCAACTTAAGGAAGAAATGGGGTCCCTTTTTCATAGTTCCAGGAGAGAGTTATTCATGATGGCGAAATATAGGCAGCAGGAGCTTGAAGCACCTGGAAGCTTCACATAAATCATCAGGAAACAGAACAACAGCAAATACAAATGGATTACTGTTTAGTTCATTTTGTGCATTTATACACTTTAGGATCATTAAGAGAAAATGTGGCAACCCACAGTGGGTAGATGTTTCCACCCCAATTAAAGTCATCAAAATAATCCCCCAAAGGTATGTCCAAAGACCCTGTTTGATTTGATTTTAGATTCTGTCAAATTGACAGTCAACAATATCAGGCTGTGAAAGAAAAATAATGATCCATTTTCAGAAGTGCCTTTATGCAGAATAGATAACAGAAAACACTGGACCCTACTACCATCTGTTTGTAATGATAAGTCTTTCCACAAGCTGCCCGAGCCTTGCCTCCATGTGGGTACCCAAAATAACACACAGAGATTAATATTAGGTACAATGCTACTGGCTAATGACTAGAATTTCTTTCTTGCTAGCTCAGTCTTAATTATCAACCATGAATACTAATCTATATATTTTATAAAGACAAATCTGATCGAGGATGCTGGTGGCTTGCATCCTCTCTTGTTGGGCTCACATGGCTCCAGAGACGAGAGGAGGAGGAAGAGGGTGATTTCCTGCTTTTCCTGGCTTATATTCTGAGTCTGTCTGCTATGTCGCTTCCTGCCTGGATAACAAGACTTCTCTTTACTATATTTCCCAGAATGCTCTTGGACTCCTAGTCCAGACTAACTTGCTTCCCTATTGGCCAACAGTTCTTATTTATCAACCAATAAAATAAACATATACACAGAAGGACCTACCCCATCATCTCTTTTCTGTCTAAATAAAAAGGAGGATTTTAACATTTAAATAGTAAAATATATACAAAAGTGTTATCAAGTAAGAACGATTGTTATGATATTTAGTTCACTACATTTAACAAGATCTAAAGAAAATATTCCATCATCTATCCTATCTTTGTTAGCCCAAAGTCTTATATGTAGCTTATTTTTATAATAACTAAAGAAAACTATAGCAATAACTATCTGTCTTCAACTCCATCAAAGACCACAGAAGGATAATATATGAACTCTAGAATTGACAGAGACATCTGACTACCTAGACAGTCACCCAAATTTCCAATATAACATTGGGGCACCCATCTTCAGCCTATAGGCCACAATATGTCTGGCAGACTTTATATTGAAGCAGAAACCCTTCAGGGCTGTTCATCTTATTTTGTAATTTCAGTAGTCACTTTGCTGTGAGTCCTGCATGTCCAGTTTATCAGACAGTCCAGGCAAAAGCAGTTTCTTGCCCAAATAGCTAATCTTGCCATGTTGAAGACAAATTACATATTGAGTTTCTCTGATGCCCATCCTCCTTTCTGATGTAATTGGTGTGCCTGGAGCAGTTGTGTCTCACTGTCATGAAAAACCCTAAACCATTTAAAATGCCATATTCTGTAGGTCTTTGAAAGATTTTAAGAATATGTATCCATCTCAAATACATCTCTGTATATCTAGTAAACCTAACTAACCTAATTATAAGTTCTGACTATCATAGGTGACTATATAATCTGAATATAATTATGTATTACATTTTAAAAGATCAGTATAAACACAATACCTAAACAAGAGAAGAAATTTATATATCACAAAAGGACCTTAAAGTTGTATCAATAAATGAAAATCCATATCAATGCAAAATATTCATTCCTATATCCTATTTCCCTTTTTTCCTTTAAAGAGAGATTGACTGTGATCATTACCATTTATAAATAATCCTATTTAAAAGAAACAAACATTTATAAACAATATTTGGGAATTCACTTGTCACTCATTCCAAACTGCTTCCTGCTAGTTGGGGGCTAGGTCCATACCATGGGGATCAGATAAAACACAGAAATCATGGCTGTAGTAGTCTATGAATGCATCATCTCTGCTGTTTTGATGTAGGAATACTTGGGACACTGCTTCAGGGTGTCTTGATGAAACCATATTAGTGTGGAAGGAATCCATAACTTTACATTTTCTGTGGAAACATAAGCAAAAACTCTTTTCCCAAGTAACCTGTCCTTATATTTAAATTTAGAAGTCAAAGCAGTTTTAAAATATATGTTGGACTAATTTAGCAGCAGTTATAATCAAATGTCTTTTAGCATCTGTAGCTCTTTCTTCAGCAATTAACCAATTTAAAGATATTATAACATATAGTATCCAGAATCTCTGTGTATTTTCCATCTTTATGTGGCTTATTTACTATTCTATTTCTTTTACTTCCTTTTTTTTTCTTTTTTCCTGAGCCAGGGTTTCTCTGTGGAAATCCATCTGACTCTGCTTCCTTCAGCAAACCTTACTGGTGTGTGCCACCACCCTTGGCTTCTCTTGTATTTCTTTTTTTAAAAAATTACTTTATCCTGTTTCTTTTCTATCATAAGCCTACATATATTTTTAAACACACTGTGAAACTTTAGAGGTTTCTCTTAATCTGAATCTGTCTTTATTCTAAATCTTTACATTTTTCTGGTCACTTGATCTTTTATCTGCTAAACAGCATTGCTAAAATTAAAACAGTGGCTGCTTTAACAACTGTCTTTCCAAGATGACAGTGGTATGTTTATCACCAGCACCGAGAGCCGTGATCACTGCCTTGGTCTATGCTGCCATCAAGGAGCATACTTCAGCATGGAGAGTCTGAGCCTCATACACACCATTGGATTGTTAGCAAGAGCCCTGTGGTTTTTTCAGCCTATGCTGAGTCAGGAATCCTCCCTTAAAGGAGCCGATCCAGTCTCTGCTTGTCTCTAGCAAACCAGAGCCCACCCAAGAATGTGCTGCTACCAAGAAGTCATGCTTGTCTCTGTTCTTTTGCTTCTAAAGTTACTTTTTAATCTTTAGTGAATTTTCTATGTGGAAGTTTGTAAAACCATGTCCTGACACCATTTTGTAATGATAAGTCTTTCCACTGTGCTGCCTGAGTCCTGCCGCCACATGGGCAGCCAAAATAACACACAGAGACTTATATAGGTACAATGCTACTGGCCAATGACTAGGAATTCTTATCTGCAAGATCAGTCTTAATTATCAAACATAAATATTAATCTATATATTTTATAAGACTTATCTTATCCAGGACTCCGGTGGCATGCATCTTCTTCCCAGGATCACATGGTGACTTCACAGAAAAGAGAGAAGGAGGAAGACAGCAATTTCATGCTTGTTCCTGCTTATATTCTGAGTTTACCTGGTATGTCACTTCCTGCCTGGATCACAAGACTTCTCTTGACTACATTTCCTAGAATTCCCCTCAACTCATAGTACTAACTAACTTGCTACCCAATTGGCCAACATTACTTTATTTATCAACCGATAAGACAAACATATATAAAGAAGGACCTCCCCCATCATCTGTTAGTTTACCTACCTTCTTTCCCAAAGTCTACTAATGTAACCATTCCCTCCTCCCCAAACTAAAGTTTTAAAGTAGATAACATCCAATGTTTCCTAACAAGGTCATGTACCCAATAAGTTTTAATATAAGCAAGAGGTGAAGTACACAGATGAATCCACCGGTTATCTTTGTTGAAAAATAGTAAACATACATGGTTCAGGGAAAGGGAAAAACCAGATGACTGTTAAGGTAATACCTCAAGTACTGAACCAATGAAAAAGTGGAAGAGACCTGTTCTTAGGGTCATAAAATCTGTGTTTTACAACAAATAAGCATTTTCCCTTGTCTGGACTAATACCAGTCTTTGCTCTGAGTTTCTAGTGATGATATTCTCAATATTCTAACTTATAAAAGTGTGTATTTACATAGGAAAACAAAGCCTGAACTCAGAATGCCACATAAGGTTTTGTTGTTGTTGGTTGGTTGGTTGGTTGGTTTTTTGTTTGTTTGTTTGCTTGTTTGATAAAAACAACTGACTGCTTCTATCTTGGCAAGCAGTTTGGGGATATAGGCACAAAGGCCAGTGGAAGGGACTAAGGCTATAGTCCAGGAGACTAGGCTTAACCCAAGCTGTCAGGAGAACTTGGCAGCATTGCACATATCGTATTTCTTTTGCAGACATGAAAGATACAAGATAGAGTTGGTCAGACACTTCCTCCATGATTTTGGATATTTTTTTGAGATCTGGCAATTTGTGTTGGTTATGGAGGCCATGAAATGAGTCCTAAAATTCCCACTATGATATTCTGTGTAGACGAGAAGTATAAATGGTAAAGGAGACCTCTGAATGTCAGGATCATGGGGTACCTCCTGAAGAAAGCTGCAGGCATGCAGTAGAGCTGTCCTAAGAAAGAGGCTTTTACAGGCAGAATATTTCATTACAGGCCACAGACACAGACTGGAGATATAGGATTTTTTTATGATAGGTTTCAGTATTACTTTGGTCTATTTATCTCTTCCTATGCTCTCTCTCTTTTCTTTGGGAATGAATAAGGATGTTCCCTTTGTACCATCATAAGTCAGAAGGAGGAAACTTCCATTTAAGAAAATTTAGAGAATTTCCTTGAGTCTCATAACTATGAGTTCATACAGAATACATTTCAAAGTATACATGTAGAAGACAAGGGATACCCGTCAGGTATTGCTCTTTGCTATGCTACCTTTTTCTGCACAGGATATCTGTTGTGCAATGCAAGCCAGGGTGGCTATCTATGGAGGGCCTGGAGATTTTCTCTCTGTGTTTCTGTCTCCCTTTTAGGACACAGAGAGATTACAGAAATCTTTGCTACCACTCTGGCTTTTTATGTGTGTTCTGAAGATCTGAACTCATATAATTAGGCAAGTGTTTGGACCCACAAAGCCATCTCCCAGGTCTAAGACAGAATTTCAAGCAGTGGGAAAACTGAAGACAATTATAAGGAAATTGTATTTGATTGAGTGTGTTAGAAATTATGAGACAGCTATAAGTGCTTGGAGAAAAGAGGTGGGAAAAATTTATAAAGAATATGTTTGGCTTTCCAGTTGGCTAGAGGTAGGTAGAATTATGGCATTAATATTGTTGACTATATCAAATCTAGTATCACCTGAGAGGGTTGCAATTTTGAGGGATATCTTTGATAAGCTTAACTAGGGTATGCCGATCCATTCCAACAGTAAAAAAACCACCATTTTATGACTTGGATATTGAATAGAATTAAAAAGAGAAAGGGAGCTAATCATCAGTGCTCATTGTTCTTGAATGTGGGTACACTGTGACAAGCTAACACAAGTGCTAGCCCAAATGATGCCCATGCCACAGTGGCATTCATTCTTGAACAATGAACCAAAACAAACCTTTTTTTTCCTAAATTACTCTTGTCAGATATTTTATCACAGCAGTGGGAAATAACTAATATGATGACTTAGCTGGAAAACGCCTATTTCAATTTAGAAATCAAGTCAGGTAATAATAGATTCAACTAGAGGTAGAAGAGAAGGAAGTTATGAAAATATTCTGTACATTAGGCGATAAGCAAGTATCCATTGTCTATGCTGAGGAGCTCTATAAATGTAAATTATATGAATCATCAGTGTTCTCTACATGGGTGAGTAAGTATCTCATTCACTATCGTGGACAGTATTGATATTGGTGAGATACATTTTATAATAGTTTACATGTACCACTGTATATAATGTTTTTCCTTTGGTGTTCACTTGGAATATCATGTAGATATCACTTAAGTCCATTTGATTTATGTGTCACTTAATTCTAAAATTTCTGTTTATTTTTTGTTTATGTGTCCTGTCTTTTGGAGAACTTAGCTAGCTACTCAGGGCTAGTGAAGTCATAGTTATTGGAGGAGAATCTGTAAACTCTAATTTATTAATTTAGCATAAACTCTGACAGAAACCATAAGCATTTGCCCTTTGACACACAGATAAGAGTAGTCTTGATGAGGGATGTCTAATCAAGGAAACTTCTCTTTACCACAGATGGAATTGACTACAGAAAATTACAACCAATGAAAATGCAGAGTTGTGGAACCCAGTCGCTTTTGTTCTACAAAACAGCCCTTTATCTAAAACATGGGGAACAATTCTGAAGAAAGGGAAGAAGAATAAAACAGCCAGAACACCATGGGGTTGGCTATGAGATTGTATCTACTACAAATATCAGAAGTTATGCCCATAAAGTCTCAGCAACATGATTTCCCAAATATTAGTTGAACAAGAACTATGTCAAAAGATATGCCAAAATGGTTGAGGAAAAGCTTAAGGACCTTGATATCAGACCTCACACAAAGAGCTATAGATGACTTAGGAAAGGTGTGAGTAGGAAAAGGAAGTCTTCCCCAGGGAAGAGCATATCAATTATTTGTCCAGTGCCAAACGGTCCAACCTGAAACAAGTATTATACATACCAATCAGGTTAAATGTAGGAATACATATACACATATATATACATTGTATATATGTATGTGAATGCAATAAAACTAGTGAAAAAAATAGTAATGAATTCAAAGGATAGCATAAAGCATATGGAAGGGTTAGAAGGAAGAAAAAGGAAAGGAGAATGTAATTACAATCTCAACAAAAACATTTAAAAATGTAGGCCAATGACACGACTTAAACATGAACACCTATAACTTTAGCCATTTACTATTTGGCAAACATGCTGAAAATACATGCTGAAGAATAGAAAGCACCTTCAACAAATAGCTCTGGGAAAACTGGGTATGTCCAGAGTTATACCTGTCTACCACTTTGTACAAAAAATAACTCCAAATTGGTCAAAGACCTAAATATTAAACCTGAAATACTGAAACTACCAGAAGAAAACCTGGGTAGTAGCCTACATGATATAGGCATAGGGAAAGATTTCCTGATTCCAACTCCATTTTACAAAGTTAAGTATAAAAATTAACAAGAGGGACATCTTAAAACAAAAATGTTCATACTCAGCTTAAAAAAAAAAAAACAGTCAGCTGGGGAAACTGGAAGCCCACAGAATGTGAAAGGATCTTTGTCATCTATAAAACCAAAATACTATGACAAAATGAATGAGAGACATTCAAAAAGTGAGCCTGAAACATAACAGAATTCTCAAAATAATAAAAAGACGAAGAAATATCTCAAATAATGTTCATCATTCCTAGAAATTAGGGAATTTCAGGCTACATATACAAGTTGAAAAGTATAAATTTGATAGTCTCAATGACTAAACATTTCACTTCATGAAACTTTCACTACTAAATACCTTCTCTATAATTGACCCATGAAATGCATGACATTTTGCATAGATTTTGTAAACTAGATAATTAAGCTCTTCTAAATAAAGAAGTCATATCTATGCTAAGAAAGTATTTTGCCAAAGAATCTTTAAAATATAAACATCTGTGCCTCTACATACTGACTTATAATAATAAATTTTCTATGAATATAAACTTCATCATGCCATACTTTTTCTTCTTAATCATCTAGTTCAATGAAATTTTCTCAGTAAACAATATTTCACTGACTTACATAGAATGAAAGAAATATAGTATCTTTTCTAGCAACATACAATAAATAAATCTTCTGCCACATAAATGGGAAGCATACTGTCTTGTTCTTCTTCAGCATAAAACAGTGCACTAAATTTATTTAAGGAACCTTCCTCAGTAATTGTGAGACAAGTAGAATGTCATAAATGTTAAACTGAGAGTCAGTGGTTAGAAATGCTGCTGTTAGACACCTGCAATTAAGTTTAGAACCTTTGCTACTGAACAGCTGAGGTTAACACATTGATGGCACACATTTTGGGGAATGATGGGAGTGCAACAGATAGCTAAGCATGAGTAAAAATTTAAGGTTTGCCTATAACTAAAGAACACTAAGATTAAAATAACCTGTCTCCAGGATAACATCAGCTACTAACAGGTAAAATACTTTGTATCAAATGACTGTCTTTTATTATCAAATTATATGACATGTTTATATAAGGAACATTAGATGTCCCAACTATTTTTTTATGGTGAAGTGAGGAAGGTTGGTTTTGCTTTTGCTAAAAATGAAAATATACAAGAAATTATAATTTCTATATATTATAAAACATACTTTCAATTTGTTTGAATAAAACTTTGTGTTTATAATCACTACTGAAGCTGTTTAAAGAAAGCCATGTGGACATTCTGTCTGTATTTAGGTATTTATTGAGCAACATACAACATGAGATAGGTGATTTAAATCTATCAAGAACAAACTGTAAAATTGTATATAATATATAATCTGGTAATAAAACTTTAAAATTATTATTTCTTACTGTTTAAAGACAGTATTTTGTTTATAAATTAATCATAATAGTGGGTTAAAGGAATAATTAGCATCATGAATCATATACTGAAGAGGAAGGATTAATTTTGATGTGAGAATTCTTGCCTTATGTTTGAAACTCTGAATCTGCTATGTTTTTAATCAAATATTTTTATTAGTCTTTAGAATTTCATACAATGTACTATAATTATATTTACCCCTTAAGCTTTCTTAAATCCACCTCACAGTTATACTATTTAATAAATCTACATTTTAAAATGACTGTAATATACTTATAAATTATTATTCTATTTTTTAAAAACTTCATATTTTATTACTGTACATACATCATTGGTACATCTCTTTGTCCCTCCAATACCTTTCATATCCTGGCCACTGCTAAAATCATGAGCTCTTATACTTTTATTATTAAACATTGCTAAAGTTATGTACACATGTAAATCCATTAATGCAACCTATTGTGCTTATTTAAAGTTGGTCTTATGTATATGTACTCAGGATTAACCATTTGGGAGTTGATAAACTATCTGGGAGATAGTTCTTGAAAAAGACCAATTATCCTCCATTATATGCCAATAGGCTGTACTTCATGTAAGGGTGGAGCCTTGTGCAATTTCCCTCTTCCGTATTTGCAGGTCAGTTTTTCTTGTCATTTTTAGCTATTGGGATTTCATGGGAGTAGATTTCCTGTTATATTTAAAAGACACTCTCACAGAAGACTTCCTGGTTTGCTATTATAATCTTTCTGTCCTTCTTCCTTGACATACCAGAGCCTTAGGAGTAAAGTGGTTGAGATTTGCCTGACCACAACACAGTAAGTTGTTCTATGAGTTTTGAGCAGCTGTAGCTTTCTCTAGTAAAAAAAAGTTTCTTTTATGAGGGGTGAGAGCAACACTTATCTGTGCTTATAAGGTCATATATTCAGAAAGCACTCAAAATTATAGTGATTTAGGGAATCACAGTAATAGGTTCCTTCTAAGTTCCATAGACCCAACAGTCAATGGCAGTTGGCTAGAGACCATCATGAATTTACTTCCTACTGAGGGGCCTCTATATCTAATGAGACAGCTGTTGGCTATATTCATGATGTAACTGGCACTATTTCACCTTTCAGAATATCTTGTGTCTGTGTCATTGTTGTGGTTGGTATACTTCACTGTTGGATAGAACTACTGATAACATTTTTTCCCTTGGGCAACTTTCATGGCTTCTTCTGGTATTGTAAGAGCTAGTACTCATTTATCACTGATAAAATTGAGATGACATTGAACCATGTCTTATGCTTTCTGTAATAAGGCATGTACTGCATACATCAATTAAATGATTCATGGCTAAAAACAAGGGCATTGAGAATAGAGAGCTCAGAAGGACTCATGATATCCCTAGTGCTGATAAGCAATGAAATTTGTTTAGATAAAGCATTATTTGTGTAGTAGAGAAAAACTGCCTGATGAAAGCCATACAGGTGCTTTTTTCCCATTTCTTCTATCTACTCACTGACATAAAAGAAATTGGCACAGGATTTATTACTTGACTTCATCAATGGAAATAGGTTCTTTTAGTCTACTGTTACAAAATTTTATATGAACTTATATCAAAGAATATATTCTCTGTATGTCCATGTTTTATTGCAAATTTTATCAGTTTAATACATATCTTTTCCAATGACTTGAAATGTATAAGATGATTTCAGAGCATGTATTCAATTAATGGTTATGAAACAAATGTCTAAGTTAAATAAGAAAATTTGAACTAAATGCTGAATATAATAATTCAGCACACTTTTCAAATGTTATGTAAATATATATTCTTACATGAAATATCGATTAATTATAAAAGTGCATTTTGGACTTAGATATGTCAAAACAATGGTAAGGAATTTGCATAGGCAGAAAGATCCAAGAATAACAGCTTTGCTTGTTTCCCTTGGTCTTTGTTTTTGAGGCTTGAAGGTGATATTTTAATTGAAATCAAATATTAGACAAGTAAAACTTAACCCAGTAACTTGAAAGAGATCAAAGAGGGACATATGGGAGGGATTGAATAGAGAAAATTGAAGAGGTAAACATCAGAAACATATTGTGATTTAAAATATAAAAATAAAGTTAACCTGCATGCATTTATTTTATTAACAAAATTGCCATTAAAAATCATATGTTTCAACACTGTTTTAAAACTTATGGGTATATGTTAGATTTATTAAAATCTTCTCCTTTAAAATATAAAAATAATGACATTTTGTTTCATCTCCATATTTCTTCCAGGTATGTTTACCATTAATCTTTTTTCCAACTAATGATGTCCACTAGTTCTCCAGACATTGATAAGTGGAGCATTATAAGCCATGGTTCCCCCGGAAAATCAGAGTTAAACAGCTAGTGACTGCAGGTTATGAAACTTATGTTTAATTTCCATCTAAAAGTTAAATAGGTTTGAAAGCAATATTGATAAATGGGCAGGGAAATTAATAGAAAACTTACAAGACTGGATGATTAGGAAATAACATGAAAAGAAACATTAAAAGCAAAGATTGATCCAGAATGCTTTGTATATGTAAGAAAGCCTTTAGCAAACATGTCATAGACTCCTGAGTGGGCCATGCTGAAAGAGCTCCGATAATAATTACATCAAGGCCATGAGTTTGCTGTCCAATGCTTCCCAGCAAGGTAGGGTGAATATTCCCTTAGCACTATCTACTTGGGAATGTTTGATGTATGTCACTTAGTAGGGGACATCTTAGTGGTAATACCAGTTATTCACAGGGAAGAAAGAAGCAATTTTGGCATTAGCCTTAGTCACTTATCAAACACTTCTTAAATTGTTGGATTTAATCATAGGAAAATTTGAAGACTTTTTGAACTTTGCTTGATAAGTAAAATGACTAAAATGTATTTCTTTCAAAATGAGTATTTCCTGATTTATGTCTAAAATTACAAATAGAACCAAGTCTGAAGAAGAAAACAAGTATAATTTCAGTTAGAGCAAAAATATGCTAAAATTTATTACCTATAGAAATCAAATAAAACTTGACATGGTGTCACTTTCACGTGATGCCAGCACTAGGGAGGCTTCGGCAAGAGGATCACCTAACATAAGTCAGAATAAGGTACACAATGAGACACTATGTAGAAAGAAGTAAAGAGAAAAGGTGGGGCAATTTAGAGCAGTTTTGCTCAAACTGTGGGTTATGACCAAGAACATTGGAAAACACAGATATTTACATCATGATTCATAGCAGTAAGTAGTAAAATTATAGCTATGAATTAGCAACAAAAATAATTTTATGGTTGGGGATCACCACAACATAAGGAATTGCATTAAAGGGTCACAGCATTAGAGAGAATGAGAACCACTGATTTAAAGAGAAGATGAATGTCATTAAATTTTTCTTACCTTAAAAATAATTGTTTCATGTATGTTTCATTAAATTAAATTAAAAATAAAATATTAAAGATAATTCTTAATTATAAGCTGTTCATTTATTCAAAATATTTCTCATTGAACTGGTAATTATTATTCTGGCATAAATGTGCTAATTTGTAATGTATATGCATTTTGGTTAGATTTATTATGTTACCTGCTTTTTGTCTGGTATTTTTTATGGGAGTAAAATAATGGCTCTGTAAAGGAGTCTGTTTTGTGTATCTACATTTAAATTTTAAAATTAGTTGAGATTACTGGACGTTGGTGTCACACGCCTTTAATCCCAGCACTAAGGAGGCAGAGGCAGGCGGATCTCTGTGAGTTCAAGGCCAGCCTGGTCTCCAGAGCGAGTGCCAGGATAGGCTCCAAAGCTACACAGAGAAACCCTGTATCGAAAAACAAAAAAACACAAAAAATTAGTTGAGATTGTTTTTACAATAAGATTGCATTATACGTAGATAATCTATAAATGATAATTAAAAGAAGTGATCATTTTCAGATATATTAAAAAATACACATAATTAGTGAAATTGAACACCCAATTTGTGACAAAGAAATAAGGTAGTTGAAGGTTCCCAGAGGCAATATTTGGCTATGGGTGGAAGGATGCATTCAGCCTTAAATTTTATGTCTTGAAAGAAAAAAAAAAGACCAAGATAAAATTTCCTCCATGTCAAATCACAGAAACAAAAACAACATGAATGGCTAACACAACATGGCATGTCTTTCACCAAATCCATTAGTTTTATAGTAGCGTTCCCTAATGAGAACTGCCTACACAAAACCACAGGACACAGAAATTAAAGAACAATTATAAACTCTGCCAAGGAATTTAAGATTTTTAAAGAAGACCTGAACAGCTCATTGAACTCATAGAGAAGGAAAATAACCACCTGAGGTATGGCAAAAAAAATAATAAGAATACTCACCTGTGTAAAATAGCAAATTGAGTTTTGGATTTAGAAACTGAATTCAATAAAGAGATAGAAATATAAAAGATAACACAAGCTGAAATGATGATGTAATTGAAAAACTCATTATCTCAATTTAAAACTCTCAGGAAAGTCTTACAAATAGTATGACTTGAAGATAAATTACTTGATCTATATTAAATAATTAGCACTATCAAATGTGGGAATTTCTAATCTATATCCTAAAAGTTCCCCTGGTTCTGGAGAGGGAATTTCTTCTTAGTCATCGTACAGCAACACTTGAGTCAGTTGACCCTCAGTACAACTCTGTTTTCTTTCTGTGTGTTCAGTGATAGACTTTATAAAATGATGCAAGGGTGTCACGCATTTTCAGTTCAACTGAACTGTAACATAGTTTTCTTGTTTAAATATTTATATTTGAATACTAAAAACCCTATCAGAAACAGGGACAACAGTCTTCTGCAGTGTTACTTGCCATAATCACTTTCTCCATGAATCTTTAAGATGTTGTTAATAGAATAGTTGACACTCCTTTTGATGTTAGACCACACTCTGTGTTAAAAACAGTCTAATTTCAAGTGTTTTTCTTATATGAATGGCATCAAGTTTAAGCAGTTTTATTGAGTGGTTTTATCATTCACATCTAGGTTCATTTGTAACTTTGAGAAACCAGAGAATTTGTGAATCCCTTTTATACAAGTGTTTTAATTAAGTAGTGTACAGATTGCTTGTCCAAGTGTAAGTCACTCTTAAAATCTATCAGTAATGCTATGAAAAGAAATGTGAAAGAGAAAATTGTATCTAAATATATCTTTCCCTTGAATGACAAATTTCTCCATCTCATTTTATGGAACTAGTCCAATATAATCTTCCCACCAGTGATTGCTTTATAGATCCTACCAAAGGGAAGTTTGCCACTGACCTGGGCTTGGATTTGGTACTTTTTCTTCTTAACTAGAGAGATTTTAGAAAATAACAAAATCAGTTTTAGTGAAAATCATTTTGCCTCATTCACTGCAGAGTAATCAATTCTTTCCAGAATATGCTATGACAAGATGCAGGAGAACAGCCATAGCCTCAAGGAGGAACTTTCAACATGTTTATATGCTGCTGACATTGCTCTTCTGTGTAACAACTTATTTGTTTTGTATTATTTTTGATGAATCAATAATGCAAACAGATGTTAGATGCTGTATCATTGTCTTCAGTAATAGCATCTTATCTAGACTTCTGAATAAATTTCAATTCCACCTCAAGGTCTTACTAACTCATGTTAAGCTGGATCTACCTCTGGGCAACAATGGATTTGAAGTATGTTTTAGGATACTAACCCTCTATTTTTGCTTACTCTGCGCTGAATGTTCAGCTCTTTATGGAACAGCATGTCCATTTACTACCCTTCTAGAAGGGGGGAAAGATTTAGCCCTAAGCATTTCCTCTTGATCCTTTGTACTCACAGTAGTAACATACTTCACAGAGGAAAAATGCCTTATGTGATATCTATAGTAATAGGCATATGAACTTAAATAATACATTGCAGACTTATAGACTCAACAGAAAATGAGAACATACTGCAAAGCAAACTCCTTGATGTGTTTTTGTTCAAGATTCTGATAACATCAATTTCAGATTTCCACATTCAAACTATGATTAGGAAATAGTTTTACATTTAGTATCAGAGTATGTAATATGTTTTGAAATGCTTAGGCATTTCCTTTATTTTAAAGCACTGCTAGTGGAATATATAACGAGTGGTTTTGAAGAGGCTTGGAAGAGAAAAACCATTTGATAGCCTTTTGTTTTGTGTAGTGGTGTAAATTCCTGAGTTCAGAATGGTCCTGCAATCCAGTAGTTTCCTGTTGCTATTTTGAAAGATAAGACCTCCATTTTGTGCTTGTATTCTGCAAATGAGGTCCGATTGGGAAATAAAGCAAAACACACAGAAGAATAGAAACACATTAACCTTCATGGCCTATTTGGACATATTTTAATATTCCATAATCACAGAAATCACTTGTGCTCTTTTGGTATGGGAGCTCAATGAAAATCAAAACAAATGTGTCATAGATATAACTGACAGAGTAGAAACAATGGTAACTTGTCACTAATCCCTTCAAAGCCAACCTTGATTCAAATGCAAACAAGAGAGCAGAATTATAGAAACGGTTATCTGTGGAACCCTTTCCATCTTTTGAGTCCTGTCAGTATTATTTTGTACCTAAAACAGTTTGCTTCTCTGCTGCTCTGATAAAACACTAGCCAAAACACCTTTGGGAGGAAAGGCTTTATGTGGCTTACACTTCCAGACAGCAGTCCATCAGTGTTGGACCTGGGATGCAAGGATATTGCATTGCATATTGTAGAACAGAATCTTAAACAATACACTATTTAACACAGTAGCTTAGCATACTGTCAATGGCTGGTTTGTTCTGTGTTAACACTCCCATTAACTCACTCTCTTAGAGGAGTGCATGGCAAATCCCAGCAGACTCTAATCAGATTTGCTATTCCAAAATGTACCAGAGCCAAGGTGTCCAAAACATGGAAAAATACAAGATGTGAAAAAGAAGGAAGAATCAATGGCATGAACAAGACCAGAGAACAGCAATGTGCTCTGGCATGATTGGCTGTCTTTGTTCTCTGCACATAACCTGCTGGCTGCAAATGTGTTTTCCTAAGGTAGTTGACTTTGCAGATCATCACACCTCCTAAAGAAGCACAACTCAATAATTTAATTTTCCTGTCTTTTCACTGGCATTTGTGGTGATAGGCAGAAAAATTGCCACTATTTTTACGGCCATATCTCTTACTCTTTTTACTTCTTTACTGAAAAATCCAGAGGTGGAGAGTTAGGTGGAAAGTGGACATATCTAGAAGTAAAACAGAGAGAGTTATATCGGATACTAGCAATTCTATTGTTGAGGTCATAATAGAAGCACCTACATGTTCAAGTACAAGGTATAAAAACATACATTCCATAATTTTGAGAATAAATGTAAATTCATTCAATGTCTTACATTAGAATTTATGACTAGTATTTGAAAATATAAAACTAAACATTAAAATTTACATGCCTATTGTTCATCTTTAACTCACTAATTTTATAATTAAATAAGAAAATGGATCCCATGAAATGTTGAGGAAGACTGAAAAGAGGGAAATGCTTTATATGTTAGAATATTCAAAGTCATGTTTTACTTATTTATAAATGAGAGGCTTATATTAATCACTTTTTACCATGTTGGAAAATTGCCCATGGAAATAATAATAATGAAGAAATACTTGTTTGGGCTTCTGGTTTCCAAGTTTTCACTCCACAGACGGTTGGCTCAATCACATTTAGTCTGTTGTGATGTAGGATATCTTGGCAGAGAAACAGAGATGAGATTTGCTCACCTCATGGCAGTTCAAAATAGAAAGAAATACTACAGAAAGATACAATATTCCAAATAGCCTCAATCCACATTACAACAGAACTTTGACAAAGAAAAACTGTAACATTTGAAAACCAATGGTCACTAATTGAGGCAATTGTCAAAACTGATGCTAAAGCCATTAGTAGAAAAGTCAATGACATGATATGCCTTCCTGTTCCCTCAAAGTATCACTTCACATTACATATTCACAATGGATGGTGACAATTTTAAGCATTTTGGGCTGGTCAAATTTTGGGCATCTACTACTCTTTGGCAACATAACTACCTCTGAAGTGATTCTTCAAAAACTGTTAAGGATAAAGAATTTTCCTCAGATCTAACTTTTTTATTAGAGTAAATCATACCACAAATGAACCAAAAGCCCAAAAGGCACAAATCCTAAAGATAAGTTATTCCAGAATGAATTCAATAATCTAGTGCCATAGAGGAAAACTAAACAGAAAATATATATGAAGTCTGTATGTTTCTGTGTACTGATGCCATATTTTGCATAACAGTGGCTCATGAGAAAGAACAATCAATGTTACCATATAATACTTTGGTGGAGGCTAACTCATAAAATATCATGAAAGTTATTTAGTCAATAACAGTATCCAGATAAAACTAGATTTTATATCATTAGATAATCGATTACTTTACCAGAACTAATAAGGGTATAGTGGTTATATGGTAAAGAAGGCATCATTCCTTAACTACTTAATTGTGATGCCTTAAAATACTTCATGTACAAGCATGAGCAGATGGATCCAATAAAGCAAACTACTAGGAGCTGGTAAATCTTACTGATATTCTGTAAGAGAGATAGTTTATTATGTTTTATATGTGGGCATAAAATAATCACAACAAAAAGAATATACCTAACAAAATTTGCACAACAGCCAACTTTCCAATTAATTGCATTTAAAGTTAAAACTAATATTTGGTTGAAGGTGTGATTATCAATATAAATCTTCATCAAGCTTATCCTATTTTTTTTTCAATTTTTTTAAAAGAATCCCTAAAGTCAAAGCCTGAAAACCTATGGACTCTAAATAAATGACTGTTGTCTACTAAAAAAGAAGCATATGTTCCTAAAAGATGCTAATTGATTTTGAAAGGAAGATTGGGGTGCATATAATGATCTATCAATTTAGTGTCAAGCTATTTTCAAAGATCTTAAAGAATCCTATTTATGATATTACGAAGAAACTAATTCAGAAACTGTAGTGTAGGATCCCGCTCCCATTACTCAAGACTTCTCTAAGGATATTTCTGAATATAGGAAGAGAAAAAAGATGAAATGTATCAGCAAGAATGCAACATGAAAGCAAGACACTTTCTTTAGATAAGCACTTTCTTTAGATAAGCACTGTGAAAGAGACTAGAAACGGCCCAGCAATATGGTGGTCCAAGAGAAAGTCAGTAAGGAAACGTTAACTATGATACAGCTTGCCCCAGCCAGACACTATTTTATGTATACATGTAAATAAAGAATCCTGAGGACATTTCCTAGTAACAATGATTTCCTTCCAAATAGTCAAGCCAAGCCTTCCTTCCTTCCTTCCTTTTTTCCTTCCTTCCTTCCTTCCTTCCTTCCTTCCAGTCTGTCTGTCTGCTATCTGTCTCTCAGTCTTTCAAGTTTATTTATTTATTCATTTGTTTTTGGTTTTTCAAGGCAGGGTTTCTGTGTGTAGCACTTGCTGTCTAGTAACCCACTATGTAGACCAGGCTGTCCTCAAACTCATAGAGATACACTTTCTTGTCCCTCCTGAATGCCGGGATTCTTTTTTTTTTGACATAATAAAATATGTATTGTGTATTGATTTACCATTTTCATGATTGCTACAGTGTTTAAAAGCATTTGTCATTCAAGCAACTAACTCAATTTCTTATTGTTAAATGTCCTAGTATTTTTCCAAAGTCCATTTGATTCAAGTTATTTTTACTTTAGTGTTTATGGATTTGAGTTTTGTAAGTGCTTTATATATAAAGTATAATCATTTGATTTTTAGTAATTGATTATAGAGACCTCCTCAAAGAATACAAAAATGTGAAAATGTAAGGAATTTAGGGGATGATAGGCAACATGTAAGTTGCCTCTTCTGTTGCTATAATAAAATACCTGACAAAAGCAGCTGAAGGAAGGAAAAGATTACTTGGGATTATAATTTTTGGTTATAATCTATCA
Organism: Cricetulus griseus; assembly: GCF_003668045.3. Classification (NCBI taxonomy): domain Eukaryota; kingdom Metazoa; phylum Chordata; class Mammalia; order Rodentia; family Cricetidae; genus Cricetulus; species Cricetulus griseus. The sequence continues at coordinate 406,913,381 of NC_048595.1, forward strand.
TGATAGAACATCACAGAAGGGGAGCTTGAATCACCTCCTGGTCACCCTCTGAGTTCAGTGAAAAGCAGAGAATGAGAATGCTTCTGCTTGGCTATCTTCCTTCCATTTATGCAGTCCAGTGTCTAAGCCTAGGGAGTGGTGCCTCCCTCAGTTAGAATGGACCTTCTCACCTCCCTGACATGTCCATAGGCCACACTCTGGTGATGCCAGAGCCTGTCAAGTTGACAATGCATATTAATTACCAAAGATATTTACTTCCTTTTATTTTTTATTTTTCATTTATTTATTTTTTATTTTTTGGTTTTTTGAGACAGGGTTTCTCTGTGTAGCTTTGGAGCCATTTACTTCCTTTTAAAGGGTGGAAATCAGAGAGCTTTTTATACATAAATGAGAAAGAATAACTTTAGCTATTTCCTACTTTGTTTGCTTTCTTTTTGGGACACATTTCAAACAGAGTCCTCATCTTAAATTTATCCCAAGATATCCATTATATATTTAATGTTTATTTTTTAAAAATTCAACCATTTACTATTCAACTAAGTTACCAAGAACACATGCTGGAGAAAAGACATCTTTAATAAATAGTGCTGGGAAAAGTCGATATTCACATGTAGAAGAATATAATTAGACATGTGTCTGTCACCTTGCACAAAAACATAGTTCCAAATGGGCCAAAGACCTATGTATGAAACCTGAAGCACTGAAACTGCCAGAAGTACTCATTTTTTTTCTTTTACATCCGCCAATGTATTTGATGGAATCTCCTTTGGGTACAGTAACCAATTCCAAATGTCAGCCTTTCTAAATTGTGGTCAAACCAAGCTTCTCTTTCTTCTTCATTTATTGTGCATTTTTGATCTACTGCCATTTTCCACTTAAATAAGACTTTTTAATATTTAGAAGTACCAATGTTAGGGAAAACAGAATTTCTGGTAGATCACGTATCCTTATAGATATAATCCTGTTAGAAGCTTTCTATTGGAGCCTGGATATAGACTCATTCAGAGTGCTTACTTAACATATATGGTGGCCTTAATATGATGCAATATCCAGTGCTGAAAAACAAAACAAAAAAAACTCAAAATATTTCATAATAGCATACCAAAAAAATTCTTTAAAATTATAAACTGGAACATTAATATATTACTCCTTTCATTTCTGGTTATGAAATGGTTCTTTGGCTATTTCTTCTTCTTTTTTATTCATTTATTTTTAATAATTTTTATTTGAATCAGGAACAAGATTGATTTACATGACAACCCCAGTTCCCTTCTCCCTCCCTCCCTCGCCTACCACCCGCCCCCCAACTAAAACCCTACCTATCATATACTGTTTCTTCTATTCTTCATCTGACTCAAACTTTCTGCTCCCTCATGACCTCTATATTCTTTTATTTTTCACTTATAGCATATAGTTTTGTATCTAAATATATGTACTATATTTTAAGTACTTTGGCATATTCTGATGGGAAGGAAAATGGATTCTGATATGTTAACCACTTCAATAGTTTCAAGTTCAGAATTAAACAGATTAATGTATTGATTTTTGTCAGGAAAGTTTATAACTATGGGAAATCCTTTTCAAATTTATACCTAAGGAAACTGAAAAACTTAAAAAGATGATATGTAACTATAAACAAGGAAAAATAAGGTTACCTGCATTATCACCAACTGTTTTTCTTTCTATGATACAGGAAACACTAGCAGTTCTGAAGAATTTTCATATATTAGTGTTAAGAGTGCTGACATTTTCAAAAGAATGATGGCATTTCATCCATTCATTTTGATAACTTTATGATTGTATAATTTATATACATCCCAAATGATAGGTTAAATAATGTAATATATAATATTGGTATATGTCTTTTCATACATTTAATTATTATTAGTAATAATATTATGTGAAAGTGTTGATTCTATAGAAAGAAATATGCTATATTAAATTTTATTTGTATTTGTTTTATTATATTGTAATAAAACTTGGAGATCAAGTTGGTCTAGAATGTTTACTTTACTTTAAGAGTGTGTGTGTGTGTGTGTGTGTGTGTGTGTGTGTGTGTGTGTGTAATGTATGTAAGAAGATGTCTGAGACAGGCCAGAAAATGTTATCATAAACCCTAGAGCTTGTGATGTTACAGGTTATTGTGAGGTCATGAGCCATCTGACATAAATGCTGTAAAATGAACTGAGGGTCTCTGTAAGATTTGGATGTGCACTTACTTGACTGCTGAGACATCTCTTTAGCCCCCATTGGTTTTTAAAGTATTGAAGAAAAAATAACTACAATTTGATATTTCTTACTACATTTGACCATGTATCTGTTTTATTCTTATGAATGAGAAACAGTCATATGAAAATTGATGCCTTCTAATAACTTGTAAGCTTTGGGGCTAACCAAGCTATAATCTACATACTAGGAGAAATCACATATAGAGGTTTAGAGAAAACGACAATGTGGGACACATTGATCTCCCTGGGATGAAGAAATAAAATAAATTTTATGGGCAGACCATTGGTTTGTGGAGATAAGAAAAGGATGATCATATGGGTTGGTTGGAAAGGAATGGTTACACAGAGAGATTTTAGGTAGAGACTATGAAATTGGGTGGCATTTAAGGAAGGATATGGAAATATACTGCACCATAAGATTCCTAAAATTGATATAGGTGATCCTAATGAAGTCTCCTATAATAGTGGGTATGGAATCTCAACTGGCATTCCTTGTTAGCAAACAAGGTTTCCAATAGTAGGATTGAGTTGCATTCAATTGAGTTGTTGACCCATGGAAATTCCCCCCAAACCCTAATTTGTTGGTAAAACAATAAAACACTCTCCAAAACCTTAGCTCTTGGACCCGATACTGAGGACAATTTTCACAGAACTAATTTAACATGGAAAATTTGAGCTGGTGCCTACAGGAGCCTTCATCTTATATTCTAGTATTTTGGTAAGGGAAGATAATCTGCAGGCTACACAAAGAGAACCATAAACACCAACTCAGCCATAAAAATCTTTGGCCTTCAGTCTCTCCTGTCTACAAAATATCCTAGGGCAATAGTGACCTAAAATTTGTGTGAGTATCCAGACAATATCTGATTTGACTTAAGTCCAATGGCATCAAAAGGAATCCATAACCATATTTTTGAATAACCAAAATGTGTAGCTCTAGATGGGATGTCTCCATCAATCTCTCCCCACAGAGCTCAGAAAAACCTACAGAATAGGAAGCATAAAGGGTATAAGAGCCAAAGGACACCAGGAGAATAAAGTCTTTTGAATACACTAAGCAAGGTACATATAAAATTACAGATACTGAAGCAGAAGGCAAAGGACTTACATGGGTCTGACCAGGTCCTTTGCTTATACGCTATAGATATTAGCTTAGAATTTTTATGGGACTCCTGACTATGAGAATGAATGTGTCACTAATTCTTATGCCTAGCCTTGGAACACTTTCCTTTTGTTGATTTCCCTTGTCCAGCTGCAATAGGATGTTTTTTTCTTTATATAGGATTTTATTTTGTCACCTTTGCTTGTTATCTCTTAAGCCTATTCCTTTGTAATGAGAAACAGAAAGAGAGTGGATCAGTAAGAGACCACGGATGCAAGCCCAGACTACTATACCCAGGGAAACTCTCATTCACTATAGATGGAGAATATAAGATATTCTGTGACAAAACAAGATTTACACAATATATATCCACAAATCCAGCCATATAGAAAGTTCTAGAAGGAAAATTCCAACCCAAGGAAGTTAACTACAGTCACAAAAACATAGACAATATATAATAGCACTTTACCAAAAGCCAGAAATAGGAGGAAAACTCACACAAAACACCACCTGAAAATAACAAATCCAAAATGAATGAGAGAATCAACAGTCAATGCTCATTAATACCCCTGAATATCAATGATCTTAACTCACCTATAAAAACACACAGGCTACCAAATTTAAGAAGGCAAAATCCATCCTTCTGCTACTTACAAGAAACACACCTCACCTTCAAAGACACATATTGCATCAGGGTTAAGGGTTAGGAAAAGATTTTCCAATCAAATGGCCCTAAGAAGAAAGCTGGCATAGCTATACTAATGTGTAAAAATTAGACTTTAAACTAAAATTAATTAAAGGAGATGAAGAAGGTCATTTCATATTCATCACAGGAAAAATACATCAGGATGATGTCTCAATTCTGAACATCTATGCCCCAAATACAAAGACACCCACTTTTGCAAAAGAAACTCTACTAAAATTCAAAACAGATATTAAACCCCACAAATATATAGTGGGAAACTTCAACACCCCAAATCTCACCACTGGATAGGATTCACAAAAACAAACTATACACAGGAACAAAAGAAGTAGCAGAAGTTATGACCCAATTGGTTTCAACAGATATCTATAGAACATTTAACCAAAAGAATATATCTTCTTCTCAGTGCCACATGTTACTTTCTGTAAAATCCACCACATACACAGGAATAAAGCAGACCTCAACAGATATAAAACAGATTGAAATAACCCCCTGAATATTATCAGATCACCATAAATCAAAATTATGATTAAGCAACAGCACAAATTGCAGAAATTCTAAAAACTCATGGAAATTCAACATTGCTCAAGTGCAATACTCCTGGGTAAAGGAAGAAATAAAGAAAGAGATCAAACACTTCCTGTAATTCAATGAAAATTAAGGCACAAAATACACAAACACATGGGATACTCTCAAATCAGTCCTAAGAGGAAAGTTCATAGAACTAAGTGCCCACATGAAGAAACTGGAGAATAGCCACAGTAGAGAATTAACAGAATACCTGAAAACTCTAGAAAAAAGAAGCATACTCAACCAGGACCAGTAGATGCCAGGAAATAATCAAATAGAGAACAGAAATCAATAAAGTAGAAACAAAGAAAACAATACAAAGAATCAATGAAACAGAGTTGTTTCATTGAGAAAATCAACAAGACAGACAAACACTAATCCAATATAACCAAAAGGGGAACATAACAACAAACACTGTGGAAATCCAGATAATCTTCTGGTCATACTTTGAAAACATGTACTCCACAAAATTAGAAAATTTAAAGGAAATGGACAATTTTCTAGATAAATATCACTTACCAAAATTAAATCAAGAACATATAAGCAATTTAAACAGACCTACAACTCCTAATGAATTAGAAGCAGTCATTAAAAGTCTCCCAACCATAGACAGCAGAGGGCCAGCTAGTCTCTGTGCATATTCTACAAGAAATTCAAAGAAGGGTTAATACCAATATTCTGCAAATTGTTCCACACAATAGAAGCAGAAGGATAATTGCCAAACTCTTTTTACAAGGGTACAATTACCTTGGAAACCAAACCACACTAAGTCACAAGTAAGATAGAGAAAACTACATACCAATTTCCCTCATGAACATGGATGCAAAAATACTCAATAAAATATTGGCAAATCCAATCCAAGAACACATCAGAAAAATCATCCACTATGATCAAGTAGGCTTCATCTCAGGGATGCAAGGATGGTTCAACATACAAAAAAACCATCAATGTAATCACCATAAAAACAAACTGAAAAATAAAGATGACATGATCATCTCTCTAGATGCTGAAAAAGCCTTTGACAAAATTCAACATCCCTTTATGATAAAGTTCTTCGAGAGATCAGGAATAACAGGAACATACATAAACATGATAAAAGCAATATACAGCAAACCAACAGCCAATATCAGACTAAATGAAGAGAAACTCAAGGTGATTCTTCTAAAATCTTGAACAAGACAAGGCTGTCCGCTCTCTCCATATCTCTTCAATATTGTACTTGAAGTCCTAGCTAGAGCAATAAGGCAACAAAAGGAGATCAAGGGGATACAAGTTGGAAAGGAAGAAGTCAAACTTTCACTATTTGCAGATGATATGATAGTTTACATAAGTGACCTGAAAAACTCTACCAGGGAACTCTTACAGCTGATAAACACCTTCAGCACAGTGGCAGGATACAAGATTAACTCAAAGGAATCAGTAGCCCTACTATATAAAAAAGATAAATGTGATGAGAAAGAAATCAGAGAAACATCACCCTTTACAATAGCAACTAACTAAATAAAATATCTTGGGGTAACACCTACAAAAAACAAGAAAATCCTGTATAGTAAGAACTTTGAGTCTTTAAAGAAAGAAACTAAACAATATACCAGAAAATGGAAATATCTCCCATGCTCTTGGATATGCAATATCAACATAGTAAAAATGGCAATCTTGCCAAAAGCAATTCTATAGATTTAATGCAATCCCCATCAAATTCCCAGCATAATTCTTCACAGACCTTGAAAGAACAGTACTCAACTTCATGTGGAAAAACAAATAACCCAGGATAGCCAAAACGATACTGTACAATAGAGAAACGTCTGGAGGCATCACCATCCCTGACGTCAAGCTCTATTATAGAGACATAGTCCTGAAAACAGCTTGGGATTGGCACAAAAATAGGCTGTTTGACCACTGGAAACTAATTGAAAATGCTGATATTAACCAACACACCTATGAACACCTGATTTTTGACAAAGAAGCTAAATTTATACAATGGGAAAAAAAGCATCTTCAACAAATTGTGCTGTCATAACTGGATTCAGACATGTAGAAAATTGCAGATTGATCCATTTATATCACCGTGCACTAAACTTAAGTCCAGATGGATCAAAGACCTCAACATAAATTCAGCCACACTGAACTTCCTAGAAGAGAAGGTATGTGGCAACCTTGAACAAATTGGTACAGGAGACTGCTTTCTGACCATAATACCAGTAGCTCAAACATTGAGATCAACAATTAATAAATGGGACCTCCTGAAACTGAGAAGTTTCTGTAAAGCAAGGGATAGAGTCAGCAAGACAAAACACAAGCCCACAGAATGGGAAAAGATATTCACCAAGCCCACATCTGACAGAAGGCTGATCACCAAAATATACAATGAACTCAAGAAAGTAGCCACCAAACACCAAATAACGCAATTAAAAGATGGAGTGCAGAACTAAATAGAGAATTCTCAAAAGAGGAATCCAAAATGGCTGAAAGACACTTGAGAAAGTGCTCAACATCTTTAGCCATCAGGGAAATGCAACTCAAAACAACTCTGAGATACCATCTTACTCCTGTCCGAATGGCTAAAATCAATAACACCAAAGACAATCTATCCTGAAGAGGATGTAGAGAAAGAGGAACTCTCCTCCATTGCTGTTGGGAGTGCAAACTTGTATAACCACTTTGGAAATCAATATGGCAGTGTCTCGGGGAAATGGGAATCAGTCTACCTCAAGATCTAGAAATTCCTCTCTTGGGCATATACCCAGAGAATGCACACTCATACAATAATAACATATGTTAAATTATGTTCATAGCAGCATTATTTGTAATAGCCAGAACCCAGAAACAACCTAGATGCCCCTCAACTGAAGAATGGATAGAAAAAATGTGGTATATTTACACAATGGCATACTGCCCAGAGGGAAAAAAACAATGAAATCTTGAAATTCACAGGCAAATGGATGGAACTAGAAGAAATCATTCTGAGTGAGGTAACCCAGTCACAAAAAGACAAACATGGTATGTACTTACTCATTTTTGATTTTTAGACATAGATCAAAGGTTCACTAGGCTACACTCCACACTGCCAAAGGAGCTAGGAAACAAGGAGAGGACACCAAGAGAAGATTGCAAAGTCTCTCAAAGAAGGGGCTGGGGACAAGAAACCCTGACCAAATTGCAGCCCAGGGGCAGGGAAAGGAAGGAGAGTCTTCATCCAGTTGCTGTTCGAAGCAGAAAAAGACACTCATAGCACTGAATCATACTACTGGATTTCAGTTGTGGAGAGGGAGGAGGATTGAGCAAAGGAGCCAAGAAGGGGATGGAGAGACCTGCAGAAACAGTTGACCTGACCTACTTTTAGAATGGAGACCCTAGTCATAAAGCTCGGGAAACAGCATTGGACCAAACCAAACCCTCTGGATGTGGGTATCAGCTAAGAGCTCAAGTAAGACTATGGTTCCTCTAACAGCAGAGCCAGTCTTTATCCCTAGAGCACAAGGAACTTTGGAAGCCCATTCCCTATGGAAGGATACTATTGCAACCCAGAGACAATATGACAGACTTTGAAGGTCCTGGTAGAGGGTCTCACTATCCCTGGGGAGGAGTTGGGGGGTGGGTTGGGTGTGGAACATGGGGGGAGGGGAGGTGGAAGGAAGGGGGGATGGATATGTAAATATGAGTAATTAAAAATAAAAAATAAAAAGTGCTTTTCGTAAAATGAAAGTAAGTAATATCTCAATTTTTGGAGACAATATTCTGGCATATTGAATTATTTTAGTATAAATAGCTACTTGTATTGGGAATAACTAACCAACAGTGTAGCTCACTAGTAAAAGCATAATTATCACCTACTCCTGTTGCTCCTACACAATGTTCACTGTTTGCATAATGCCTACATTTTGTCATTTCTCATTCCCACTTTTTATGTGTCAAGTATTTATCTCTTTACTCCTACACTCAGTATTGCCCATCCTATTATAGGCCCCATGTCTGTGTCCTTTACTTAGTAATTCTGCATCATCTCTTGCTTTTAAGTAGGCAGGTTTTCCATGTTATTTCCTAGGACATTTTATTGCTGGTTGTCTCCTATCTGCCTGCTGTCCAGGTGTTGTCTCCTATTTAGTGAAGATTATCCTTCTGACACAATTGACTCTTGATTATTTCCAATGTTACATTGCTTAGATTTTTTTCAGTGTTTCCAGATGCCCAGTCACAGTGAGAGGGGGAATAAAGTGCAGAGGTGTTAAGAGTTCACTCTACAAATGCAATATCGAGAACCACCTGCTTCTCCTGTTTGTTGAACAGAAGACATTGCTAACCTGTTGGCAAGGTTGGCTTAGTGGGTATGAAACAATGTGTCTGTCCATCATCATAGACTTCTGCTTCTCACCTCTGATACTGCTTTTAGTAAATGTCACATTTTTAGGGATGGTCACAGCATATTTCTCCCAAACACATCTAAGGAAACTGTATTTAAATTCCATAACATTGATATAAACTATTCCTGTCTTCTTGATATCTGACTGGATATTGATGAATAAATGTTGAAGTGTGTGCCAAAAGATGAACTGTGATCCGGAATGGTAAAGTCTCTTTATTCAAGAAAACACCAGGGCAAAACGCAGGCCAGAGTGAGGTTACAGCAACCCAGCAAGCGCTGCCAGAAAAAGGCTAGGTTCTTCCGGTGCAGCCCTTAAGAAGCTCCCTTAAGTCACACCGGCTTTCCTTCACCACGCCCTTATGGGCGAGTCCGGGGTCCACCTGGACCTGTCCCATGACCATTGGGCTGGGTAGGGTGTCTCCCTACAGGATATCATCCACAGAAATGAGCTTCTATAGGGCATTAAATATTGAAATATCACCCTAAGTATGGATTTTTAAAATCAAAAATTTTGTAAAGAAAAATACATTTATAAACTTCTCTTACAGTATAACAGCAATTTACATATCAATTTATAACAAATCACTATATATTTTATAATAATTCTTTTAAAATTTTATGCATAAAAATCACCAGATTATTAAAAAACTCTATATATTTTCATAAAAATTAGTATGGCTGCATTAATATATTAGTAGATTAACTTCAAATCTCTTAAAATATTTCTTCAGAATCATGATACTTGAATTTCCAAATGATGCATTTACTTACCAACAATCACATTGTATTATAATATTGGTAAACAGAGATTAAAATGCTTTATATTATAGTTAACATACAGAGATTATTCAATTTGATATAGTAATTTTGTAAAGCTTTCTCTTTTATATATCTATAATAGTACTTCATTCTTCTCTAGGAACCAATTCAATTAGCATCATCTTTCTTATTTCTATTTTCCACTTTTGGGACCAAAGTAAGAAAACAAGTATACATAATATGATGATTTCACATACCAATAAGTTATGGAAATAATTATAATAAAGATAATTAAGTTATCTATCACTTTACTGATTTGTTGAGAATATTTCAATATACTATTAGCAAATTTCATATACATAATACAGTAATAAAGCTATAATTATATACAGATTAAATGTCTATAAATTATTTGTCCTTCATAACTGAACTTTTATATTCCTATTATAAGTCATTATTTTGTTTTAAACTTTTAATATTTAGTAAAAATGGGATTTGCATTTTAGAAATTGCAAAGTTAGCCAAAGGACCTGGAAGGAAACTAATGCTTCCCTTATTGTTTGCTTTCTTCTTTGTCTGAGAGCCATAAACAGAATTTTTACATGATGAATGCAGCTACAATTGAGGAATATGTTTGCACTTATTGTTTCATAAAAAAGTACAAACAGGAGTAACTCTTCCCCCAGTGTAATATTTTATTTAACTTTGGAAGGCATAAGAAGACAAGTTTTTCTGGTGATAGGTATTATAATTTCTGTTAAAAATAAAATTACATATCATTAGAGGCAAGTCCAGTTGAAGAAAAACAAAGAAAGAAGTTCCTAAATATCTGTTCATAAAGAAAGCGCTATTGGAAATCCATGTTACATTTAAATTAAAAAACAAACCTCTTTGTAAATTGAAGACAATTTTTCCTCTGTTATCTCCTCCATGTATTCTTCACGTCTCTCCACCCAATTTGATTTGTTTCAGTTAACATACTGAAAATCTGTTTATTTCCTTCTTTGCCTTTGGAATACATATCAATTAAATTTCAGTTTGAAGAGACTTTTCACAGTACCACTACATATTGACAGTAGATGTACAGGAATCTTCTTTTCTATGGATCATAGAAACTGCTCCCTTACTTTTAACTGAATGAGAAAGTTTAAAAGAATTTTGATTTTCTGCTTTTAGAGCTCAGTGTGACCTTTTTTTAATAGCAAAGTTTTAATCTGTTCTTTGAGTATTTAATAACCAAATTTCATTCTCTCTGTCTCTGTCTCTCTCTCCCCCTCCTTCCATCCCTCCTTTTCTCCCTCCCTTCCTCCCTCCCTCCCTCTACCCCTTTCTTGTGGACAGTGGAGTCTGGCTTGCATTGGCTGACTAGACTTGGTTCTTTCCTCCAGGATTTGCTAGATGTCACACCATTGAAGATGATTGAGTCTCCTTCTCCCAGCAGCAATCAAATGCCACTAGTATCTCATGTAGAGGAAAGACTTCATGACCATACATGCATGTTGAGATTTTTATGGCTTGAGCATGTGCCTGCTGTCCCAATCCATATAAATTCATATGTGCACCTGCACTTTTTTGTCTGGAAAACACTCGTCCCTTGAAGTCGCCTCCTAGACCTGGCTCTGAGAATCTCCAGCTTCTCTTCTTCACAGATGCTTGAGTCTTGGAAACTGGAGTATGATATAGACGTCCCATTTATGATTGAACATTCCAATAACATATATCAATAGCTGCATTTTATCAGTTATGAATTACAATCTTCTCTGGGAAAACACTATTTTGGTTCAGGGTTGAAAACTATATTTGTCTATAGGTATAGAAAGAAGGAAGTCACTAAGAGTCACTTTATTGATGTGAAATCATATGACCAGAATCTATCAAATTCATTTTTTCATGAAAAACTTATTTATGGGAGATTTTAGAGAAGAGTTTATGAACTGAGCGTTATGATGCATTTCAGATTTAATTTGTTGCTAAAAAGGAAGCAGAAGAAATATAAGGAGGAAAACAGTCATGTGTAATAAAACTTAAAAGTCTTACTTGCATAACTGAGGCTCCCATAAAGTTTATTTCTTTGAAATATTATTGTTTCACACTACATTCTATCCTTCTAAATCAACTCCAATCACTGAAATTACAATTGCCTTTCATATAAGCCAAATGTTGGTTAATGGCTGCAGGCCGGAATCAAAATTTGTAAATCATGTGAAAAATAAAACAAGGAAAAATATCATGAAGTACCAACTTTATTAAAAGCATAGATCGAAGTGATGAATTACAGCACAAGGATCACCTTTCTGTGCTTGTCAGATCTTTCTTCGTTTATCTTTCAGTTATTACCTTTTTTGACAAATGGACTTAAAATAGCTTCAGCATAATATCACACATTTTCATCACAAACCAGTTTTCCAATAATGACAATTTGCCTCTGGCTCCATTCTTCTGTTTGAACATGTAAAACTATTTAGAAAACAAATTACAGTGCTTACTTATTAAGGGGGAAAACAGTTTCAATTTTTATTTTTTACTCTAACTACTGAACATCTTCGGCAACTTGTGAACTAAAGCAAAAGAGCAATCTGGAGGAATGTGAAGATTTTCTTCCTTTATAATACTTTTAGAACTTAAGGGATGTAAAAGACAAATTATACTCTATAAAGAATCCTTTGTTTCTCTTTTCCATGTCTATATCAGATTATGTAATAACTCTTTACTGAATAATTTTAATATAGCTTTTATTTCCTGTTCCTCACCAACTATTTTGTTATATTATCATGTATTTATCAACATGGAAAATACTGAATATGGATTTCTGGGATTAAGGTCCTGAGACAGAATATTGCCTCTACTCCGAACTAGTATTTTTACAGTCATTTTCCAATAAATAATAGTTTAAATTATTCAAAATAGTAATAATGTTTGAAGTAGAGTAAATGAACCTAGCCAGTCCATGGTCAAGCAGTTCTAAAATTGCATTATCAGAAATGGAATGTTGTTCCTCCTTTATGCAGGGCTTCTCTGTGTGCACAGGCGGCATTGGAACTGGAGTTCCTTTGCTTCAGCTCCCCAAGTGCTGGAATTGCAGGGCTTCCAACACATGGATGTCTAGGAGAAAGAAAATTTGAAACTACAAGATACAATTGAGCAGGGAGAGTTCCTGTAACATGAGGTTTTCTTGGCCCAGCTAGGTCCTACCCCATCCCCTTTCTCCGCCCCAAAGAAACACACAGACACTATATTAATTATGAAACTTTTGGCCAATGTCTAGGGCTTCTTGGCTGGCTCTGTCTTAATTATAAACCTATTTTTATAAATCTAAGTATTTCCTTGTGGCCTTGTCTTACAGGAGAAAGGTCCAGGGACCTCTTACTCTTGTCGCATCCTACATGTCAACTGTTCAGCATCTCAGCAGAGAAGACCAGAGAGCAATTTCTTGTTTGTCCCTGCTTATATTCTGATTCTGCCTTGCTAGTTCACTTCCTGGGATCGGATGATGACTCCTCTCTGCCTACACTTCCAAGAATTCTTCTTGTCTCATGGTCTCACTTATCTTGCTTCCTTATTGGCCAACAGTGCTTTATTCATCAACCAATAAAAGACAAACATATCCACAGAAGAACATTCCCCATCATCTCCTCTTTTCTGTCTAAATAAAAAGAAGGGTTTTAACTTTAACATAGTCAAATTATATATAACAAAACAACTATCAAGCAAGAACTATAGTTACAATACTTAGTCCATTAACATTTAGCAAGATTTAAAGAAAATATTCTATCATCTATCTTATCTTTGTGAGTCTAAAGTCTTATATGTAACTTATCTTTTAACAGAACTAAGAAAAACTATAACCATAACTATCTGTCTCCAACTCCATCAAAGACCACAGAAGGATGATATATAAATTACAGAACTGACAGAGACATCTCACTGCCTAGACAGTAACCTGAAGTTCCTCTGTAATGTTGGGGCATACATCTTGAACCCATAGGCCATAATGTGTCTGGCAGAATTCTCAACAAATCAGGAAATATTTAAACTGTCTGCCTTTATTGGAAGTTTGTCAGTCATTTTTCTCTGTGTCCTGAAGAATGTCTGGCAGACTCTTCCATGAAGCAGGAACCCTTCAGGATTTTTCATCTTATTTTGCTCGCACAAAAAACGTAGTCACTTTTCTGTGGGTCCTGCAAGTCCAGTTTATACAGCAACAGTCAATTGGTCTAGTCAAGAACAGTTTCTTGCCCAAATGGGTAGTCTCACCATATTGAAAGCAAACTCCATACCGAGTTTCTTTGATACCCATCTTCCTCTCAGACCTAAATTGATGCTGCCAGGAGCCATTGTGTCTTACTCTCATGAAAAGCCTAAAACCATTTTATATGTGATTTTCTGAAAGTCTTTGAAAAGTTTTAAGAATATCTATCCATCTCAAATATATTTCTGTGTATCTAGAAAACCTGACTAACATAAGTTTTGACTATTATAGGTAACTCTCCATAATCTGTACTTTATTATAAACTACATTTTAATTGAGCTATACAAACACAATACCTAAACAAGAGGAGAAATATACATAAAACAAATTGACCTTAAAATTTGCATCAATAAACCAAAATCCATACCAATACAAAGTATTCATTTCTATATCATATTCCCCTTTTTTCCCTTTAGAAAGATATTGGTTGTGATACTTAATCATTTATAACCAAGAATGAATTTAAATGAAAACAAACATTTATGAGAAATATTTGATATTTTGGGTGTTGTTCTCTCCAAACTACTTCCTGCTGTTAGGGGGTCCTGTCTTGGGTATCCTAAGAAGACCCAGAACTTCTGGCTGTATTGTTCAAGTCTGCCTTGTCCAAGCTATTCAGTATTGAGATTTCATCTTGCTGGATTTTCCCTGTGTTGAATATGAAATAACTTTCTTCATCTCTTTTGTTTACCTTCAGTTTGAAGGCTGTAATGATAACTATTCATATAGCTACACCAACTTGTTTCTTAGAAACATTTGATTGAAAAGTCTTTCCCCAAACTTTTACTCTAAGGTAATACCTGTCTTTAGAGTTGAGGTGTGTTTCTTGTATGCAGCAGAAGGATGAATATTGTTTTAATATCCACTGTCATCCTGTGTCTTTATAGGTAGGTTGAGTTGATATTGATATTAATAGATATTAAGAGCAGTGATTGTTAATTTCTGTTATTTTTTGGTGGTGCAGTCTGTGTTTCCCTTCTTTAGGATTCATTAGTGTGGGACTATGTATTTCCTGTGCTTCCATGGGTACAGCTAACTTCCTTGGATTGGAGTTTTCCTTTTACAGCTTTCTGTAGAGCTAGATTTGTGGATAGGTATTTTTTAAATCTGGTTTTGGCAAGAAATACCTCATTTTCTCTGTCTAAGGTGATTGAAATTTTGCTGGGTATAGCAGTCTGTGTTGTCATCCCTGGCTATTAGTGTCTGCATAAAGTCTGCTCCGGACCTTCTGACTTTCAGAGTCTCCATTGATAAGTCGAGTGTAATTCGGATGGGTCTGCCTTCATAGGTTACTTGATCTTTTGCAGCTCTTAATATTCTTTCTTTGTTCTGTATATTTTGTGCTTTGTTTATTATGTGGTGAGAGAATATTTTTGTGGAGTCTATTTGGTGTTCTGTAATCTTCTTGTATCTTCATAGGAATTTCCTTCTCTAGGTTGGGAATGTTTTCTTCTATGATTTTATTGAATATATTTTTCATGCCTGAGTTAGTATTCTCCTTCTCCTATTCTTCTTATTCTTAAGTTTGGTTTTTGTATGGTGTCCTGAATTTCTTGGACATTTTGTGTAATGGCTTTGATGCTTTCTTTCACAGATGAATCTATTGCCTCTATTGTATCTTCGATGCCTGAGATTGTCTCTTCCATCTCTTGCATTATTTCGGTCATGTTTGCATCTGTAGTTCATGTTTATTCACCCAGATTTTGCAATTTCAGAATTCCCTTGGTTGTGTTTCTTTATTGTCTCAATCAATTTTCTAGTCTTGGACTTGTTTGTTTTTTCTTATTTTTCTGGGCTTTCTTTAAAGTATTTATTGATTTCTTCCCATTTTTATTCATCTTTTTCTTGATTTCCTTAGAAGAAATTTTCATTTCTTCTTTAAGGGTCTCCATCATCTTCACAAGAGTTGTTTTTAGGGTTGTTTTCTTCTGCATTGGGATATTCAGGCCTTCTGGTAGGACCACTATGTTCTTCAGGTACCATTTTGCTCTTTAGGTTGTAAAATATATCCTTGCATTGGCATCTACTCATCTTTGCATTTAGTGGGTGCAGGCAATGCCTTTGCCTCTTGGTCTGATCATTGTTGTTGGTGTCTGTATCTCAGGGATACTCTGTTGATCAGTACAGTTTCTGTCTCTGTCTCAGGGAGCTGCTGAGGTCTCAGTGTATGGGTGGCTTTGGGGACAGAGTGGGACTTGCAGATTTTAGTGTCCAATGACTGGCATTAGAGCACCCTGCCTGCAGGGGCCTATCCTGCTGACTGGCTAATACCATATTCTCTTCAAAGACAAGCTCTATGAGAGACTTTATAATGTGGTGAGGTTTGATTCTTCCAGAATCCAACTGTTGATTACTGCCAACCCATAGAATCCATATATGTTAAATAATGATTATGTGCTTAATGAGTCAGACTGTGTAAACTCCTCATGGGAGCTCTTACCTGCTGGGATGAGAGGATAGGCAGTTGGCTGGGGTAGGGGTAGGGAGGAGGGGTGGAGAGAGAACTGTGGTAGTAACATAAAATGAATTTTAAAAATAAATAAATTATAAAAATGTGCCTCATGTTCAGCTTTTTTGTGCTTTATTCTCAATATATTATGTGGAATTAAAATACTTTGAGGTTTTAAATATGTGGATTTAAAAAGAATGAGTTATTGGTTAAAACTGAAGTCCCAGGTTTTAAAAAAAATATATCCAAGGCATAAAAAGGCCTTTTGGTGGTTTAACTTTGCTCTAGAACTTCTGTGGGGATCCCATAGCCAGTGACCTCCCTAATCCTTGGAGGTCATTGCATGTACTTCTGGAAGAATTCTGCTCTCAGAGCTCCTTGATTTTTTCCTCTCTTGCTCTTTGCTGTATCTTATTGTACACTGGATCTGATTAATACCTACCCAATTTATGCTGACATATTATAACAGCAATTCTTCTATTAATAAGAAAGTATGTTAATGCAAAGTAACATATATTTATATACATAGACTTTTAGTTATATTTATATATTCTAGATCTCATATGACAGGATCTGGAACATTCATTCAGAAATTCATCTCTGTTCCTGATAATAATGTGCCTTTAATTGTGTATGCATTTATTATAAATTTATATATGGTATCTCAGAGTTGTTTTAATTTGCATTTCCCTGATGGTTAAGGATGTTGAACACTCTCTTATGTGTCTTTCAGCCATCTTAGATTCCTCTTTTGAGAATTGTCTATTTAGTTCTGTATCCAACTTTTTAGTTGGATTGTTTGGTGTTTTGGAGACTAGGTTCTTGAGTTCTTTGTATATTTTGGAGATGAGCCCTCTGTCAGATGTGGGGTTGGTGAATATATTTTCCCATTCTGTGGGCTGCCATTTTGTCTTGCCTTTGCCTTACAGAATCTTCTCAGGTTCAGGAGGTCCCATTTATCAATTGTTGATCTCAGTGTCTATGCTACTGGTATAATGTTCAGCAATTCCACTCTTAGGCATATACCAAAAAAAAAGCACATTCATGCAACAAGGATATCTGTTCAACAATGTTTATAGCAGCATTATTTGTAATAGCCAGAAACTGGAAGCAGCCTAGATGTACCTCAAGTGAAGAATGGATAGAGAAAATGTGGTACATTTACACAATGGAGTACTACTCAGCAGAAAAAACAATGGAACCTTGAAATTTGCAGGAAAATGGATAGAACTAGAAGAAACCATTCTGAGCAAGATATTCCAACCACAAAAAGCAAACATGGTATGTACTCACTCATATGAAGATTTTAGAGTAAAGGATTACCAGCCTACAATCCATACTTCCAGAGAAACTAGTAAACAAGGAGGAGCCTAAGAGAGAGATACATGGTCCCCTGTAGAAGGGGAAAGGGTCAAGATCCCCTGAGCAAATTGGGAGCATGGGTAGAAGGGAGAGAGAGCTAGGAGAATAAGAAGTGGAGAAGAGTAGGGATGCTTAGGACATGAGGGAGCAGAAAGCTTGAGTCAAGAGAAGAATAGAAGATAACAAGAATGGAGATACCATAATAGAGGGAGACATTTTAGGTTTACAGAGAAATCAGGCACTAGGGAAATGTCTGGAGATCTACAAAGATGACCCCATCTAACAATCTAAGCAACAGAGGAGAGGCTATGTTAAATGCCCTCCCTGGATAATGAGATTGATGACTGACTTATATGCCAAATGATAGCAGTCATCCAGCAGCTGGTGGAAGTAAAGCAGACACCCACAACTAATTATTGAACTGAACTGGAACCCAGATGCAGAGAAGCCCAAATGAAGAGCAAAGGGGTCCAGTCCAGGCTGGTGACCCACAGAAACAGCTGACCTGATCATCAGGGAACTCTTGCTCCCCATACTGATTGCTGGAAAAACCAGCATGGGACTGATTCAGATGTCAGGAACATGGGTTTCAGTGAGGAAACCTCAAAAATCTATGGGACCTCCTGTAGTAGTTCAGTACTTATCCCTACCATAGGTTAGACTTTGGGAGGCCATTCCATATAGAGGAATACTCCCTGAGCCAAGACACACGGGGTGGTTCTAGTCCCTGCCCCAAGGTTTATGATGAACTCTGATGACACCCTTTGGAAGGCCTTACCATCCAGGGGGAGCAGAAAAGATATGTTATAGGTAGGGTTTATTTGGGGGTGAGTGGTAGTGGAGGACAGGAGGGAGAAGGGAACTGGGATTATCATATAAAATAATCCTGTTTCTATTTCAAAAAAAAAATCTGAAAAAATAAAAATTCTGTGAATCTGAAAAAAGCATAAATTTTCATATGGTAAATATCAATTATTTTAACATATTTTATGTTCCCCTTAATATTTTATGAATAATACAGGGACCCAAATTCTTTAATTAACTATAGGATTTCTTCAATCTTTTGATATACATACAATTTAAATGTATTTACCAATTAACATATATATCTATAAGAAACAAATTTACCTGGAAAATAGAATCAATGGAATAAAAAATGTGGTATAAGTCAAAGTCAAACCTAAAATTCTGTATGGATCCTTAAGCTGGGCATATTTGCAAGTTCTTTAATCCCAGATCTCCATGAGGCAGAAGGAGATGAATAACTGTTAGTTGGCAGCTCAGTCTTTGTAGAAAGTTCTAGGACATCCAGAGCTGGACAATGAAACCCTGTCCTAAAAAAAAAGAACATATTGTATGAAAATGATTTTTCTAGTAAAATATATAAAAAACCTGCTAATGTAAAATATTTCATATGAATCCCTGAAAAATATTTTAAGAAGCTCAAGTTTTAATAGTTTGGAGATGATAATTCAAATCACAAGGATAACTGAATAATTTCAGAACTTCCTATAGAGTTTTTAAAGAGGAACTCCTTCAGAACGTTTTGGGTCTATGGTTAAGTTTTAAGGCTGTCCATATTTTTTTTTCAGGAAAGACAGAGTCAACTAGAATGGAACTCTGAACTCTAGCTACTGGTCTACTCTGCCTCATCTGTGAGGTCTGCACTTAACTTGGACATGAGTGTGGCAGAGATGATGAAGGGTCTCTTGAGATTGGAATCCTATATACATTTCTCTCAGATAACTATTTTCTCTGCTCTCCTCATTGAGCACTTAGGAAACTGCTTAGTATCATTCTTCTAACATAATACTTATGAAGAAATTAATTAATTAATTATTTTACCTTTTAAATACTCATAACTCATTTAATTCAATTACTCCTATTTTCTCAATTGCAATTCTCAAGTATGTATATACATAATACACAATGCATGTCTTCAGATTAAAATCATCCTATGGTATTTGATGCTACCAATAGTACATGCATTTACCTGTATGTCCTTTCTCTGTTTTTTTCTAATTGTGTGTTCCTCTCTTACTGTCCCAGGATGTCTTTATGAATATGCCTATCCTGTATATCTAAAACTATTTAGGAAAAGATAAAAGAACACAAACATGACAGGAAATGAAATAGATTGATCAATAAATAGAAGTAGATCTATATAAAAGATAAATGATTGATGAATAATGAAAGATGATATATGCATTATTGACAGAGGATAGATAGATGATAGATAGATAGATAGATAGATAGATAGATAGATAGATAGATAGATAGATAGATGATAGGATAGATAGACAGACAGACAGACAGACAGACAGACAGACAGACAGATAGATAGATAGATAGATAGATAGATAGATGATATAAAATCCCTGGCAAATATTACTTAAGAAAGGGATGACATTTTGTCTCACATTTTGAGGTCTCAGTTTTGACTGGGAAAGCAGGTGGTCATTGGCATCTGCAGTCAGCAGAGGAGAATTATGTGTTCAGATGCTCAGTTCAAGCTCACTTTCTCCTTCTCATTCAAGCCAAGACCCCAGTAAGTGGAATTCACCCTTAGATATTGGCATGGGTCTTTCCTTAGCAGTTATCTCATTCTAGATACCGCCAAAAGCATGTCTAGTTAATTTGAAATCATGTCAAATTGAAAATTAAAATGAAAACTATCATATTTTTAACAGTAAGTATCAACCAACAAGAAAATAAATCTCATTTATATCTTACATCAATCCCTAAAGTTTCATCACACACTTCTTTTTTGATAAATTGATGGTTGTTAGAAGCTTCCTGGTTTTATAACGAGAAATGGCTGTGCCTACCAATAGACTACTAAAGGTTATGAATTGTACTTCTCTGCTGAAAACCACTCAGGAAATGTATAAAGTGGATTAGAAATAGCCATTCCCTTTGGATCAGTAATTGCTATTTGGGGAATCAATATAAACCGCCTTTGTTGGTGCTTCACTTTTATGAAGCCACCATGTTATAAAAGTCCCTGTTTTTAAAATCATTGACTTTACTTATTTGCACCCATACTTTATTTTCTATTTTCTGTTATAGCAACAAATCTTTTTCTGCTCCTTTATGAGGTTAATCACTTCACTTCTATAAGATTGCTTTTGACAATATGAACAATGTTGTTATTCCATTATTCCATTGCTTTATTGATTTTTCTACTTTTTCTTCAAACTCTCACTCATGTAAGCTCACCTGTCTCTAAAGAAATGAAAAAGAAGAGTAACAATTGCCGGCAAATATCTTTTCTTTTATCTTTCAAGTCCGTTTTTGGAAAAAGATCTAAACCTGATCACCTTCATCTTCTGCATCATCTAGTGTATTCAAGATATATCCTAGAAAATAATGATATCATATAAACATGATCACCAGGGACTTATATGCTAGAAAAAATATTGACAACAGCAAAATTGAAATAGAAACAGTCATGATTACTGTCCTTAGATTGAATGGTAAATGTTTCTGTTTTAGTTCACCTAGAAACTCTGCAGTTGAGGCATTACTGTGGACCAGCTCTAATGGAAAGCTGGTAGAACTGTGCATAAAGGAGTTTCCGTGATCTGTCCAGGCCACAGAACAAATGCATGTCAATGCTGAGACTCTCACTTAATTAATTACTCATGGTTCTCACAATACTTTTGCAATGTTTTAAATATCTTGCCAAGTATCTGGAAAGGACTATGTTTGGGAGGATTGTAGGGATTTTATCTACAGATCAGGTGGTTTATCGGTGATAGAATGTTTCCTAACCAGAAAAAATTTTAAATCATCATTAGTTTTTTGTTTTGTTTTGTTTTGTTTCCCTGTTTAGTTTTCATCCTGAAAGACTGAGGAAGTGAAAAATGAAAGTATTATTCCCTTAGAATGACAGCCAACAAGAAGAAGATTCTATATTAATAATACACATAGCAGAATAATTTCTATAATAATTTTGGTGAATTACATTTAATTGATAATATCGACGACTCTCTATACAGATAGAGAAACAAATATAAACCACTTTTAAGTAATTTATTAATAGTTATATTAGGTGTCTGACCATTTTATCTGCATGTAAGTATGTGTATCATGTGCATGACTGATGCTTGCAGAAGTCAGAGAGAGTATCCTGTCTCCTGGAACTCAATTTATTGATGATTGTATGTTTGCCAGTCGTCATATCATATTGATTATTGTGTGGTACTCAGAAACAAATCAGGGTACTTTGCAATATCAAAAACTGCTCTTAACAACTGATCATTCTCTCCAGCCCCACAAACACATTATTATTATAAAACTATAAAGACAATTGCTTATTGTATGTAAAGATGAATATAAAAAGGTTTAAATTGTGCTGACTACCATTAGTTAACCATCAAACTCTGTTATTCACTTTTAATATGTAATACTCTAAATATCCTTTCTAGATAAATGCATAACTAACATGTCTATATATTAGTAATGCCATTTAAAGTATGGCTGATATCTTAGTTTCACTTATTCAATGAAAGCATAAAACAGAGTTGTTGGAGAGAGAGAGGGAGACACACACACACACACACACACACACAGAAAGAGAGAGAGAGAGACAGAGAGAGACAGAGAGAGACAGAGAGACAGAGAGACAGAGAGACAGAGAAAGAGAGAATACTTCATCCAACTGAAATTACAGTCTGTCCCAATATGCCTGGTTATGAAACTTCTAAAATGAAAATCTTCACTTGTCCCAGTCTGCAGAAGTTGTCCCTTAAAGAAGAAAGAAATGTATCTTTCATTACTTAGAAATGTAGACAGCCCAGGGATTAATGGTTCAGCTGTTGTATCCAATGTCAAATTTAATAAATCTGTACATTCCTCTTGCTAGATGCTTGGATATTTTGCTCTCTGATGGAAACCATTATAATTTATTGTAGAAACCATAGTTATGAAATAAATCAGGTTCAGAGGCTGGGATTGCACCAAAATTTGATGCCAAAATCTTTTATATGCTACAATCAAATTAAAGTGATAATTTGGTTAAGATGATTCAGAATCATGTATATAATAATTGGTTCTGAGGGCATTCAATGTATAAGAGAATAGTTCCTAGATTTTCTTTATGTCCATACTGAAAACATATTTTGCCTTTTAAAAGAATTTATTAAACATGTAACACAATGGTTAATCTCAGTTAGCAATTTGAAGGATTTTATAATTATCATGGAAACAAATCACTGGGCATGTTTGTGAGACTTATTCTCCATCAAGGTAATTCATATATGAAGACCCACCTTCAAGATAGGTGTCACCATTGCACTGGGTGCTTTGTTCACCTGAGTGTGTTCAATGACTAGAGGATCTACATCTAAACCCTTCAGTTCAACATTACTCTGTGCATTTTTAAGTATGTGCAGCAAAAGTTCAGTACTCCTGAG
This sequence comes from Cricetulus griseus, assembly GCF_003668045.3. Taxonomy (NCBI): domain Eukaryota; kingdom Metazoa; phylum Chordata; class Mammalia; order Rodentia; family Cricetidae; genus Cricetulus; species Cricetulus griseus. The sequence continues at coordinate 406,936,583 of NC_048595.1, forward strand.
TCTTAATGCTTGTGTAACAAGTACTTCTACCTACTGATCATCTGCAGAGACCCTTAAGTTGTTGAGTTGTCAGGCATTTTCTTATAGCAAAGAGGCAAAAGTAACTAACCAACAGGAAAAACAATGAGTTTCATTTTAGCATTCCCATACTCATATGTCATTCTGCTTTGTTGTAATTTTTGTTATCTTCATCTTTCTCTTTCACACTTTAAGCTTCTTTTGCTTTCAATCACACACATACATGTATGCAGGAGCACACACACACACACACACATGCATATGTGTTTGAGATGACACACATACATACATACATACATAAAAATCCTGTTTTTTTAAGGACACAAGGTTGGATGGCTAGGGAAGGGAAAGTTTTCTCTAAGAGTGTAGTCCCCATGTTAAATCATCCATGCTGCATTTGGAATTCATATATCCAAGTCTGTTTAGGCAGCACAAATTGGTTTAGAATGGCTTATTTATTTTTAAGGACACCAAGATAAGGGAGTAGACCTGGAAAAAATCAGGAGTATAGCAAATATGCTCAAAACACATTGTGTAAAACTGTTAAAAATAAAATAATAACTACATAGGTAGATACATAGATAGAAAGAAAGGCCAACTTTGATTCAATGATTGAGAATGTCAAATTTCTTAGTCAACTGACTACAAGTCTTCTCCTGTGCCATTATTATCAGGCAGGATTCAGGGAGAGGACCGGTGGATATTAAAGAGGTCTTGAAATTGTTGTATACTAAGATGGGACTGAATGTAGGAAAGCCAAAGGATGGTTCTATCCTTTGTCATGAAGCTTAACTTATGGGATGTAAGACAGATACTCTGAAAATATATGTGTTATTACTATACAGAAAAATAACTTTTAAATATGAGGGCTTTCATAAGAAGTGATAGTTAAAACATAATGTGGGAGAAATAGAAAGAGATGTATAGTATCTATTTTAGCAGGTTCTCTTACCATTCTTACCAGCAGGGGTACCTGCCAAGGTAGAGTCTAAGATGTTAGTATGCTCAATGTTACTATTCAGTGGAAGAGTACTAGTGTGACTGGGACAGAGTTAGTGAATAAGTGGGTGAAGTAGAAATACCTTAAGCTTTTAAATATTTCAACTACCTCTACTGAGTTCTAACTCCAAAATTCTCTTTTTCATTAAAATCTGAATTTAATATTGTATTCTTAGCTTTTGAACCCATGCAAAGCAATGCACTGCATGGCATTATGGGAAGATGGCATTGTTGCAGCCAAAGAGACATTAGGTGAGGGAAATTTTTAAGGACAAAAAAAAAAAAACTTAAGTGTGACTTGATAGGAAAAGCATGCTAATGTTGTTACTGTGTATGGATATGATCTGATATGTCTGAGGTTGGGAATTGTCACACAGAAACTGGTCAGAGACCTAGACTTATTTTGTCATTGTATAAATTGCTCTAAGATTAAAAAAAAAGCCTATACTGTTGAACTATTTGCAACTGTTAATGTTTAAGGGTGTTTTCCCTGATAAGTCAACCAAGTTGCAGTAGAGGGCCATACATCCAAGAATATTTGGGCAGCACAAAAAGGTGTTGTGAGTCTAATTATTTTAAAGGACACAAAGTTGCTTGGATAGAGAATGAAATGGATCTGTAAAAGAACCAGATGTATGGTGAATGTGCTCAAAATATATTGTATAAAACTCTTGCTTTTTTACAATTTAAATCTATCTATTAAATATTATCTGAGTTATTCATAAATACCTATCATATCTATGTGTTCAAAGAATTTAATTGCTCTTTTAGGAAGACTAGACTCATGCAGCTAATTAGTGACAATTAACAGTAAAGAAGGTGCATCTTCTGATGCCTAATACAATTTGACAAAAAATTTAAATAAAATAATGTGGCTTACTTCTAAGGAAGCACAGTTTTTCTAACAACTTCCTGAAAACATTCCCAAACAACTAATTAAAATAGAACTAGTGGCAATGTTAAAGAAATGAGAAAAATCACATGAAAACAGAATAAATTTAATATACTTCAAAGACGTCATCATGGGAATGGCTCTTGAACCAAAGCCTGAAGGAGAATAATGTGGCCTCAGATCATTTCAGAGCCTAAGGCATGAATCTTCCATGAAAAATGCTGTTTGTCTGAAATCTTAGAGTGAAAATATGGGCACCCGCTAAAGTAAAATTCTCGAGGGAGAAAGAAAAACCTACCAAAATTTTGTGAAAATATCCTCACTGTTGTAATACAATCCAGAGGAAAAGTATGAATTTAAGCTCTAGACATGTTTTTTAAATCTTTGTTTGTGCTAGATATACTCACTTGAGTAAATCATTCAATGTCTCTGAATTACTGTTTTCTCATATTTTAATAAAGTCTTGGATTTATCATCATAGTAGTGTAATATTTTGAACATTGCTTACAAGCTACATGAAAAATTGCTTACATATGCATTAACTTCTTAAGTGTGGAGGAACATTTTTTCCTTTTATAATGAAAAAAATGATCACATAGTATATTTTGATCATGATTTCCCTCCACCACTTATCCAGTCATCCCCACACACCCAACTTCATACTCTTTCATTCTCTCCATTTAGAAAACAATCATGTATATAACAACAAAAATCCAGAATAACAAACACTCACAAACAAAGAACAAAAAACCATATAAAATCAGAAAATTGGAAACCACAGCATACAAGCCATACACTAGCAAGACAAAACATGCCCAGACAAAACTTATGAGACAAACATTCAAAAATCATTAAATTCATTTTGTGTTGTTCAACTACTACTGGACAAGAGGTCTAACTTAAAGTTAGTATATGTATATATACTTCATTGGAGAAAATTATTGTTTTGCAAGCAGATGTTTAGTGGCAGAGGCTTTATCGATTTCCCCCTTTAAGTTCTGAAACCCTCTCTACTTTGAGGCTGAGCAGGCTCTGTGCATCATGGTAGAGTTTCTTTGAGTTCATATGTACATCAGTCCTGTTTTGCTTAGAAGACACTATTTCCTTGAAACTCTCCATGCCCTCTTACTCTTAAAATTGTTCAACCTTTTCTTCAGCATAGCTCCCTCAACTCTGAGAGGAGAATTTGATGAAGACATCCCATTTAGGGCTAATTGTTTCAAGTCTCTCAGTTACTTTCTGTACATTGTCCAGTTGTGGATCTCTGTGTTTGTTCCCATCATCTGCAATTAGAAAGCTTCTCCGATAAAAACTAGGTGAGGCACTGATATATGGGTGGAAAAGAATGTCATTAGGAGTCATTTCATTGCTATGTTCATTTTGCAGAACAATAGTTTTTTGCTTTCCTTTAGATCCTTGGCCTATCCAGTCTCAGGTTCTTCCCCCATTAAGCAATGTCAGTCATGGGTTCTGTCTCCTAGAGTGAGCTTAACCCTAGAGACTTCTTGGTTATTCCCACAATGTATATAACAGTATTAGAACAGTATGTAATATGTGCTAGTCACCACTGTCAATTGCAGATTTTGTAGCTGGGTTGGCAGTTATATTTCTTCTCTGACAGTATGCAGACAGAATACCTTCTAGAGCCATGAACATTATTGAGGAAGGGTGAAGGCTCTAGTTAGGCACCAGATCGTCTTCTTCATGTTTAACAAGATATATAAGTGTTTTGTAAGTACTTTTTTAGCATAGAGTCCTTGCTATTAGAAGTATAGCAACTTTTACAATAATCCAGTGTATCATCAAATGGAGAAATGTTTTTAACACAGAACTCAGAATTAATGATCCTGAATGTTTTCATATAATTTCTTCATTATTTCATATTTCCAAACTCACATGGTATGAATGTAGTTACTGTGAGAGTAAATGGGTAAAACATTCATTGTTTCTGACAAAAAGTATTTGTAGTCTTCCCCAGGCTCCCAGAAGAACAAGAGTCTAATAAAAGCAATGACAAGGTAAGGTTAAATTAGAGAAGCAGAAATTTCTAGGGAAATAGTACAAAGATTTGATAAACCAATTAAAAATCTAAGGACAAGGAAGCCACAATGAGTCTTGATAACTTAAATAAATCAGAAAGAAATAGAGTTGCTGTAGAGATGGCAGAAACTCCAGAATGTGATTTTTATAAAGAAATGATATAGCACATACAGTAGAAGCTGCTTGAAGAAATACAACACGTTTGAAAGATGTTTGAATTGCTGAAAAATGTAAGATCTCTGGTAATTTTAGTTTCAATTTCTTCCTTCCACCAATAAAACACACATATCTTAAAAGTAGTGTAAGCCACAAGGATGACCGCAGCTAAGACACTAAGCATTAGTGGAAGGGGTGCCTGAACTGGCCTTCCCTTGTAATCAGATTAATGTCTATCTTATTTATCATCATAGAATCTTCATTTAGCAACTGATGGAAGATGTAGAGATTCACAGCTAAACACTGATATGAGCTCCCAAAGTCCATCTGAAAAGAGGGAGGAGGGATAATGTGAAAAAAGGGGCAATATCATTTTGGGGACACCTACAAAAAGCTGATCAGTGATGGTGAGACCTCACTGACTCCAGACTGACAGTGGAGGAACCTGCATAGGACCAAACTAGGCCTTCTGAATGTGGGTGGTAGTTGTGTGGCTTGGGCAGTCTGTTGGGCCACTGGACGTGGGACAAGGATTTATGCCTAGTGCTTGAACTGTCTTTTTGGAGCCCATTCTTTTTTTGCAGGGACACCTTACTCAGATATATATGGGGAGGGAGGGCTTTGTCTAACCTCAAAGTATTGTGCTAGACTTTGTTGCATCCCCATAATAAGCCTTACCCTCTCTGAGGAGTAAAGGGGAAGTGGAGTGGGAGGGTAGAGTTGGGAGTGTGGTGGGGGGAGATGGGCCAGCAGGAGGATGGGAAGGAATGGGAACTGGGATTGGTATGTAAATTGAGAAAAGACTGTTTTAAAATAAAAAAGTAGCATCATATATATTCCTAAATCCAAGCACATCTATCTATAGAGGACTTGTACAGCATACAAGAGGTCCTGGGTTCACTTCCCAATATAAAAATTTAAATCAAACCAAACATATAAATGAAAACCCCAGTTCCATTGCATCTGTAGTTCTAATGAAGTAACCCAGGGCATCAGTGCCACCATAGACCCATAGACCTGTAGACATTTTGTGCTGACTCTAAGCAATGATGGAATTTAGTTTCCAGGTCAAAGTTCTGGTCACTATAAATTCATAGTAAATTATCTCTTATTTAATTTGTTTTTAAACTTAGGTTTTCATTCTCATTAAATAATACTCATTACCTTTTTAAATAAACATCAGGTTTGCTGTTGTTTTTGTTGTTACCTTTCATCACTTCTGAGTGGCAGAGGTTCTCTTATGGAGTGAGGGCTCCTCCTCATTTCATTTGTTAACAGTACCTGGGTTTCTAATGTACATAAAGGACAACAGGAACTTTGTTCTTAATTTCAATATGCGCTTTATATCTTGTTTATATTGTATATAACTACTTGTATTATTTTAGGCTTTATTTTCCTTACTCAGTTTCTAGTTTATGAATTTCTTACTTATCTTAAAGGATAACTAGAAACTTGTTGCTTCCATTAAGCCATCGCTATGCTAGGTATCACACCCTAATTCTGCCTCCACTGCTCCTAACATGTCAGCAACCATGCTACTTTCATTAACTAGCTATAACCATCCCAGAGGCATTTCTGTTTAAGAACAGTAATAGTGTCACACTCATGTTTTTACTTCCATGTTCCCCATACAAAAATAAATTTAGTTAAGTATCCAATATGTACTAAATATGAATTAAAATTCTATGAATAATTGCTGAGTCATCACAAACACTGTGGAATATACTTAAAATTATAATGCAATTTTTCAGGAGATACATAATTTTCTTTCTTATCAGAGAACCATTATCATCTTTTGAGAGAAGAATCTCTCTCTCTCTCTCTCTCTCTCTCTCTCTCTCTCTCTCTCTCTTGCTCTCTCTTTCTCTGTATATGTATGGGGTGTTTGGGAGTGTCTTAGAAACCAAAAGTATTATTAATGAGAAAGATAGCTTTCATAGAACCATTCCTTCTTAATACTGAATTAATTGTGAAATCTGTTTTGCTTCCTTATTCCTGAGTGGATAAAATATATTCATGAGTCCCAAGCTGTAAAAGGCTATTCTGAAACTATCTGCAGACACAGTTGCTATGGAAACCATCTTTTTTTTTTTAGACTAGTGCAACAAATAGTCATCTAAAAAATATGGAATCCAATTCACCTTGCTGTAGTAATTATGGGCAGACTAGAATCGAAATACCTACGTCATATTAATCTTTCAGGTGTGCCACCAAAGTGTATTTATTGGCACAGTAGAATATTTCTGTAAAGAAACGAGATACAAAATATTTTCTTGCAGCAGCAACTCCAGGTGTTGAAGTAGGAAAAAGGCTTGCACTTCACATTCCTCTAAGGTCTGCCCTCCTTCACCTTACATACATATGCACAGCATATACACAGATGAGGGTAACACGTGGCAACAAATGAGTTTCTAAAGATTTAACAAATTAGAAGACAATAGATTTTAAGAATTCTGTATAAGAAAAGCAAAATTAGTTTTAAATTCTTTTCCCACTACCCTTAAATCACTATTAGAAGACTAAATACCAAAGCAAATAAGAACTTCGGGGAGCACAGTAGAATATAAAGAATTATACTAAGGAAGACAGAAAACAGTATGCCATTTCTCTAGGATTTTGGAATAGAGAAGACTCCGAAGCAAGTGTCCATACTTTTGAATAGAAACAGGTCTTGATTCTCTGAAGATGTTTATTACCTGTCAAGCCTGCAGAATAAATCTGTGCATCAGTGGCCGTGGGAAGACAACCTTGAATAAAGGAAGAAGCAAAAGTGGTCCACCCATGTGATTTAGTTTATTTGCACAAGTTCTAAAAATATTCATGGTTTATGGACACAATCAGTTCTATAAACATGAAGTGGAATTTGCCAAGGTGAGATCTTGGTAGTATATCAGCAAATGGGTCCTCTTTCCCCATGATAGACAAAGGTAAGCCAGATACATGTTCACACCACAGCAAGCAGTCAACCCTTTACACTTTATGTGTTTGTTCCTGATGACAGCATAAATGCCCACGGAGGTTAAACTGAACTGAAGGTCCTCAGTTACAATAGTCAAGCAAAAAAGAATATATTCTTGATTCTTCTCATATATTTAATGTTTAAAAATATTATGTATCCCATCCAAGTACTTGTGAGATAGTATACTTTAAGTGTTCTCAAAACAAAAATGACAAATATGTGTGATATAGCATGTTAATTGGTTTAATTTAGCCATGCCATTGTGAACATAATGTATTATGTATCATAATTGTGCATGACTTTATTTATGAGCTAAATAAATGAATGGAAAAAAGAAGGAGGTTTATAATGAATGAAAAAAATATTATGTATCTTTTTTCTGGAGCTGAAAGCAAAGAAAATACATTTTTTAAAAGGAAGATATTTTATTTTCATTTGTTTTTATATTTATTGCATATCTATATGTACACCAAAATATACACAATTGTGACACTACTGGTTGGAAGTATTTAGGTCACTCCAGAGTGCAAAAGGACAATAAAAAGAAAAAAATCAAACTATATTATCTAATCCTGATCTTTCTAAATAGAACCAATTCCCCAAGTTCACACCCCCAATTATCTTCTGCATTCTTCTCATGGCCTATGAGTTCTAACTGTTTCCAAAAGCTAGGAGGAGTAAAAGGCCAAATTTCTGAAAGGCAGGCTCTTATGAGAAACCTTTTTCCGTGGTTGATTCCCTCAGTGTAGTATGGTGCCATGGCCACATGCTAAAGGAAACCCTCCTGCACAGATGCCTGGCAGCCTGAAAAAACAAAATCATAAAACAAAACAAAACAAAACAAAAAACGAACTCAGTTAACTGAGCTGTTCCTTACTGCTCCTCTGAGAGGAGATGTCTAGGTCTCCTGTGGTTTTGTCTACCTGAAACAAGGCTGCATGAGGCTTGGACCTCTGCCTCTGCGAGCCAGAAAATGAAAACAGTTTCCTGGACACACAAGAGGGCCCATCCTTTTGCTCTCTCACTGTGTAACTGGGAGAAGGCTTTCCTGTCTTTGTGTCTGAGGCTACAAAATAGGGTAGGACCAGTTCACCCACACTGTGGCACCTACATGGAGGCTCTCCTCCTTGGAGATGGGGGTTGAGTCTAGGGCTCCAAACCTGTGGACTCATCTCTGGACTGGTGCTAAACTCATTTTCTCCTTTGCATCTGGGGCCTGGTACAGTCCTCCCTTGGCTTCATTCATCCCCGTGTCTTCTTGACACCTTTCCTGATTCCCCTGATTTTCATGTTCACTCTGAGTCTCATATCAGGCCCCTGTGCACACAGACCCTTCTGCAGGTGAGGTTTGAACCTGAAGGGACTAGTCAAGTCAGCGGTGCAGTGATCAAGACAACCTGCACAGCCATTCTAGATTAGCGAGTAACCACCTCCTGTCTGGCTAATGCCCTCTCCTGTAGGTAGCATGGAGAGAATGCTGTGAAGGTGCAGCAGTAGCCACTGGGGAAGTGCCATTTCTTCTGGATCTCCAAGCACAATGAGGTTCTGGGGACCAGTGGTCAGTGACTTGTGCTCTTGGAGGGCTGCTTGGGAGATTCCACATCCTGGTTACAGACAACTGAATGTCCCTTCCCAACATGTCAAGCCATCTGCTCTTCTACAGCCCTAGAAATGGGGCAGACACTCACACATTTACAGAGGGAAGAGGATCTGTGTATTGGTGCTGAGGGCTCCACCTGGAGTCCAAATTCTTTTCCAGAAGCATCCACCGGTAGAAGAGCAAAGAATCTTAACTTTGGAAGTATTTAGGTCACTCCAGAGTGCAAAAGGACAATAAAAAGAAAAAAATCAAACTATATTATCTAATCCTGATCATTCTAAATAGAACCAATTCCCCAAGTTCACACCCCCAATTATCTTCTGCATTCTTCTCATGGCCTATGAGTTCTAACTGTTTCCAAAAGCTAGGAGGAGTAAAAGGCCAAATTTCTGAAAGGCAGGCTCTTATGAGAAACCTTTTTCCGTGGTTGATTCCCTCAGTGTAGTATGGTGCCATGTAAAGGTCTCTTCCTTTGTAAAGGTGTTTCAAGCAAACAATACCCAGGGCAAAAAGGCACCTTGGCTGTACTGTGTGTCGTGACCAGGCTTGTCTCAGCATTAAGACATGACAGCCATGAGGTTCTACCTGAGTGGGGGTGTGTGGACCTGGAAGCTCCTAGCAATCCAGCAAAGATAAAGACCAAACATAGGCATCTTGTCATCTTCAGAGAGCTCTCAGTTCCATATTGTAGAACTAGAGTCATTTCTTTATTAGCCATCTCTTCTGGTGTTTCCTTACCGTCCTGCCATGACCACTAGGGAACCATCTCTCTTCATTCTCCTCTCTCCTCTGGACACTAGCCCCTAACTCCTAACCTTCTGTCCTCACAAGTTACGCATCTCGCACCTCTGCCCAGGTGAGGGCCTATTCAGATGCTTAGGTCCACAGAGATGCAAATAAGAGGCATATTACTCTGAGGCCCTGGTAAACAATAGTAGCCTTACCTGCATTAACAATACAATAGTGGGCCGGAGGAGCTTTCCAGTGCTCCAAGTTTAGTGAGACCAAAGGCTGGATCTCAAAATATTCCATAGCAGAAATATTTTGGTCCCCCACAACTGTGATTACCTAAATGTCCCTCCAGGGAGCGTTTTATTTGTTAATAACTGGACACAAGAGAAAAAGTACCAGCCCACATAGCCTGTATTAGAAAGGAAACAAAACTAACCCTATGAAATTCACTTCTGTCCAACACTTTGTGTGTGTGTGTGTGTGTGTGTGTGTTTGTGTGAAGCTGCCCACTCATCATTTATATGGGTTTGTGTGGTGATATATTTTTTATGATTTATTAAAGCTTGCCTTATGATTCAGAATGCAAAACCAGTCTCAAGCTATAGAAGCCTGGCGGTAGTGGTACATACCTTTAATCCCATCACTTGAGAGGTAGAGGATCTCTGTTAGTTCAAGGCCACACAGAGCTACACAAAATATATCCAGTCCTAAAGAGACATCGCTTACACAAAGATGATCTCAGCACTTGGGTTCACATGCCTTTTAAGCCAGGACTCATGACACGTATTTAAAACAGAACAGGGTCTCAGAGCTGGCACTCATTTTCCAGCCACACTGGGGATAGGAAGGCATTGGATTCTCCAGCTGCACTTAGGAGAGGCAGCAGTCTGAGTCTTCTGTAGAGCTCCTGAAGACAGGGTCAGCCCTTTGAACCTGAGGTAATGGTAAGAGGTAGTGGCTGACTGCTTTGCTTTTCTGATCTTCAGTTTGCCGCTTGAACCCCAATATCTGTCTCTGGGTCTCTTTTTTTATAGTGCTACAGGGTTGTTTTCTTTCTTGGGTCTGTTTGGTTCCTTCCTTCCTGGCCTTGTGCTCAGAGTCAGTTCTTTCTGCACTGTTATGATTCTGAACATTGACTTGAACCACCAAATGTATCTTTATTATGGTGACACATTTAAAGTCTAATTTAAAAAAAACTATATTGTTTACTTTACTATTGAGCCTGATTTTTGTATAACCACTGATTGTTACTTTAAAAATATATCAAAGAGTAGAATTTATACTACGTGAGTGATATTTGTAGTATACAAATCTCAGTATAGTGTACAAATCTCAATGCAGTATACAAACCACAGTGTAGTACATAAATCTCAGTCTATTGTATACAAATCTGGGTGAGTTAATACATGTAAGCATATATAGTGAACAGAGTTGGGAGGCATGGATCATTGACACCTTAAAGACACACATCATTTTATTACTTTAAAAAGTTTTCCTTTTGGGGCCTTTTTTTCTGATAGACCCCCAGAAAACTCAGGTATCCTGGGTCCCAGGACACGACCACTGTCACCCCAATCACCAGGCCGATTCGAGAGCTTGATGCAAACTGCACGAGGCTTTATTGTAATTTAACGAGCTAACCCCATGTTAGCTAGGGTCTTTCACCCACCCGCCATTGCAGATGGCTAGCAAAAGACTCTGAGAAGCTACAGGACCGAGATCTTATAGGGCAGCATAAGGGGAGTGTCTAGGGGTACGCACAGGCTCACTATTGGTGTACCCTCCAGGCTTGGAGGGTTTGCCCTTTGTTGATTGGCCAACTGGTTGTTATGGACCATAGGCCCTCCCAAGGGTGGTTGCTATGCTCTTCATCATTGCTGTGTGCTTGTCTGTAAAGTACACCCAGGGTCGTAAAGCATAGCGCCACCAGCTAACTTCTGATTGGTTCCTTGTCACGAGGCAGGCATCTGACTTTCTAGTGTCCAGGACAAGGTCATACAAGCACGTGTTCGGCCGCTATGACTGCAGAAAGGGGAGCTGGTCCCTTATTTCAAGACAGGGTTTCTCTGTGTAATAGCTCTGGCTGTCCTGGAACTATCTCTGTAGACCAGTCTTTACTTGAACTCATAGGTATCCACCTGTCTCTGCCTCTCCAGTGCTGGGATTAAAGGAGCGTGCTACCAATGCCCGGCTAATAAGAAGTTTTCTTCTTATTAAAAAATTTCTACAGGCATTCAATTGACTTAGATTATACTTTTAAAGTACTTTAAGCTTCATTTAATACAAATAATTTTCTTCTTACTTATAGGCCACTATCCTCCTGTGATATTTATGATCTGTTTTACAAAGTGATCTGTTCACCAGAGGCATTCCCTGACTTTATTACCCAGAGTACCCAGGGGAGGGCAGAAACAGAAACAGAGAGGGAAGGGCCTGCACTCCCCTGTAGACATGGTGTGATCCCAAACAGCTGCCCAGCAACAGCAGTTACAATTCTCAAAACAAGTCATTGAGCACATATCTGTCCTTTCTAGGTGCTCAGGTCATCACAAAGCAGGAAAGAGACTCCTGGAACATCTAACAAAAGACTTAGCATCAGGAGGGCCTGAAAGAGAACTTCTCAGGTAAGCTCAATAAAGTCAACATTTTATCAAAATATCTCATTACTTAAGAATTCCTGTCCACATTTCAGCAAAATATGCCAGAAGTATATATTTAGTGTCAATAAAATATAGATATCTTTTTATAGCATGATTCTTCATTGATTCTTTGGGAATTTCACATCATACACCCCAATTCTGCTCACCTCCCTTCCCTAAATTTCCTCCCATCATCCCTGCAGCAACCACCAAAAGAAAACCCTTCAAATCAAATCTAATCAAACCAAAAGAAAAAAACACCCTAATTCCTCCATGTTTCCAACAAATCTTCATTCATTCTAGTAGCATAAGGAGCTTAGGTGAGTCACTCAATACATCCTTTGGTCTGGTTCAAGGCCTCTGACACACCATCACCACTTTACCTTCACTAAAACTCGTCTCAGATATCCTGCTGTTGCCCTGAGTCAAGGGGTTTTATGGTTATCATTTCACAGAATCAGTTCTTTCATGAACTCCATCAGGACACAGATAGGGAAGATGTTAAGCTAGGCCAACCTAAGGCCCAGAATGTAGATCTGGGTGGTAATTGAACTGCAGGTCCAGGCCACTGGGACCATCCCCCTCAGGCCATAGCATAGACAGCTCTCCTAAGCCCATCCAATGAGGGCCAGTTCTTCCAGGCCCATGGTTTAGGGTGGGGTCATTTCTCCAGAGTGTGGAGGCCAAATCTTTCATGTGGGCCCAAGCCAGCTCTCCTATTGCAATGTTCAATGAAGGGCAGGTGCAGCTCTCCCAGAGACAACATGGCCCTCAGATTTCTATAGGGATATTTCCTTTGACTCCCAGTGGCAACATGGCCCATGAACATCATCATAGACCCCAGTTGCAGCTGGATCATGGACCAGATATAGCCCTTGTCAGCAGCTAGGGCAGAGTCACCATGGCCCTAGTGGCAGCATAGTATATTCAGATCAGAATGGCCCCAATGACAGCATGGCCCTCAGACAACAACATGGTCTGAGGGGTAGCTATCCAGACCCCAGGCATTTTCATAGTCCTCTGTGGCATCAAGAGCCATGGACATCAACTCAGACCCTGGCTGCTGCTGGGCCTTGGATCCAGATAAGGCCCTAGGCAGCAGCCTGGTCCTGGAGGACACTGTGACCCCATGTGGCAGCACAGCCCACTCAGATCAGCATGGTCCCAATAGAAATGTGGTCCTTGAAAAGCAACATGGTCCTAGGTGATAGCCCAGATTCCTGGCATTGGAATGGCCTTCGATGGTATCAGGAGTACTTGCACAGCCTTTGGTGATATCAGAAGCCATGGATACCAACCAAGACACTGACTGTGGTAGGGCCATAGACCAAGATATGGCCCCATTCTAGAGCCTGGGCTTGAACATCACCATGGCCCTGGGTTGCAGCATAAGCCATGTAGATTAGCATGGCTCTGGTTACAGCATGCCCTCAGATACCAACATAGACTCAGGAATCTGACAAGATCCCAGTAATCTACAGGAACTTCATGCATTAAAGCCATGGACATCATTAAACTCTGGCTACCGCAGGGCCAGGGACCCAGACATGGCCCCCAGCAACATTTTGGCCATGGTTTAATTTTTTTCCTCCCGGAACAGGTCACTCAGATCAACATGTCCCTGAAGGCAGCACAACTATCAGACATCAAAATGTCCACAGGTGACATGCCAGACCATGGGCATCCTGGGTGGAAATATTGGTCATGGATATCAACAAAGACCTCAGCTGCAGTAAGACCATGCACCCAGACATGGCCCTAGGCATCAGTCCAGACCTGGATGTCACCCTGGTTCTGGCAAGTAGGCTACCAACATCAGTCCATTCTTCACCAACCTTGCCCTTACAGATCTGGCTCTTAATACAACACAGGAACCATTCTGCCCCTCTTTGTCACCTATTTCTCCACCATATATATGCTCATTATAAGGTACTCATGCCCAGCACCACAAGGCACCAGGCAGGCAGGTAAATGCCTTCAGTCAGCCTGGACCATGAGGATCAAACCTGCCCCATGGGTGTCTTCTTCCTGTCTGAATTGCATCAAAATATAAATATCTTTACTGATGATATTGATTATTAACTTATGATTATATTCTATTTGTCATTCTAGATAATTTTTGTTCCATAATACTAAAAATATATCTAAAGTCAGTAGCTTAGAAAATGGTTATGGAATTGTTAATGCTTGGATAGATTAAATAGGTAAAGTACAATAATTCTTGTTTTATATCAGTTGAGCAGAGAGGTGTTGACTGAGGCATCACTTTCCTGAATTCTGGACTGGACTGGTTCTTCAGAATAGACTTCAAATTGCCTTCTTCTGCTAGACATGTGTACAGATTAGGAATCTGAATAAAAATAGATTTCTCATTACCTTTTACACAAAGCTTCTCTCATTAGGAAGCCATGTTTTATTGTTATTTTACCACATTTCCTGCAACACCTTTTTGCCTCATCCACTCAATTTAGTAATTTACACAAAGCAGGTTCCAACAGCCATGTGTGACATTAGATTGAGCCAGATGCTTAAGTCATTAAAACAACCATGCATTTGATTATCACTTTGCAGTGAAGTTCCTGCATTGGATATGAGGTAGATGAACCCAGACAATTGAGAAGAGAAAGAGGAAATGTGTATGTGGAGCTTTCTCCCTGGAGGGATTCATTCTTTTTAGTTTTTAGGAAAAGATATTTGAATTGGTAAGGACCTAGCAACAGAAGTGATGACATCTGCTTACTATTATCAGAATTAGTCACTAATGACACTAACTTTTATTTAAGGTAATGTCATAAAAAATCATGCTTATTGTCTACATTTTTCTTGATTTTGTTTTCTAATGATTACTTTTGTTTGACAATATCATATGTTTATCAAATATAATGTAATTAATCTCTACTCAATCTCTAATATCCCGGTCCCAATCAAACCACCACTTGAAACTTCTCCCACTCTCATTCCTGTGTCCATGTCTTACTTGATTTTGTGACACATTTATTTTAACCAAGGCCATATGTATGCATTGGAACCTGGTGGGGTCATCTGTTGGTATGAAGAAAATGAAGGCAACTGTTTTCCTGACCCATGAGCATATTAGTAGCCCATATTTTTTTCCATTGTGGCTGGAAGAACTGTGGCTCTCTGAGTCCCTCTTCCATTCATGGCTGATAGTGGATAGGCCTATAATAACCTTGCAAAGCTCATATCATGACCCTTCTGGTTTTGTGGGAAGAAAAAAGGCTTGGACAAATGTTTAGGTCATACAGACTTGTGAAATTATAAAGACAGGACTTGTTGGATCTGGCTCTGAGTTTAATCTTCCTAATCACCGTGTTGTGTTCCCAGTGTTAAGCAGTCATCAATGGAAACAGCAATAAGAAAAGTACTCACAGCTCCTTTATGCAGGAAGAGGCACAGCGCACTCTGGCAGGAACATCTGACTCCACCACCCTTGCAAACACACTGAAATTTAGAATTAAGTTGGATAACAGGAAATAAACACTTTTAAAGTGTAATATTTTAATATTGTAGTACATATGATTTAAAAAATTACAACAGGAACAATGACCTTCCTCCTAATACCACCACACAAAAAATGAAAATTAATGAATTTCTGGTCAGGAAGTTGTCATGAGTATCATAATGAACATTAGGTTGTCAGAAATAATTAGAGTAATATTCAGAAGGGTCAACTAAATGACAGTAAAACACCAAGAGATGTGAGTCAGGTTGGTGCTTGTTTCTTATAAAAGTTAATAAGTGCTGAATAAGGTCAATTCATTCCTTCATCCATACAAAATAAATCAATTTGGTCAAAAATTACAAAAAAAACATTTTTGTGAGATTGAATGTCAACAATTAAAGAATAATCTTTCATGGTTATTTTTGTATTTGCTTCTGTGGTTATGTGTATGTGTGAAGAGAAGTATACAAGTATTCTGTATGACCATATTAATAGGATAGGAAAAAATGATCCATTGGTCTATGAAAGGAAGTCTCTCACATAATAGAGGTCAGCTTGTTAACTGGCTGTCAGCAGCCTCCCTACCTGTCATTTATCTTTATGAGTTTGTTTCATTGCAGTATCTGATACTCAATTTTGTAAGCTCACAGACTGAAAATTATCAGTTTCTCAAAGTTGGCAGGCTCTGGAAAAATTAGTTTCAAAGAACAAACATTATAAAACATAGTTCCATAAGGAATCTA
The DNA here is from genome assembly GCF_003668045.3 of Cricetulus griseus. Classification (NCBI taxonomy): domain Eukaryota; kingdom Metazoa; phylum Chordata; class Mammalia; order Rodentia; family Cricetidae; genus Cricetulus; species Cricetulus griseus. Next base: position 406,952,824 of record NC_048595.1, read on the forward strand.
TCTGCAACATGGTAAAAACTGCCTAGGGAATAAGGCCAGCATGTTCCCTCTTAAGTGTTTATTTCTCCATAGTAACACACAGTCAAGAATGTGTAGGAAGAAACTGAAATGGCAAGATTCAATTTAAGACACAAGCCTGGTGTCGTATGATTATGGATGATAATGAATCAGACTTCTAATCCTTCCAGATTGTCTTAACCTTAACACCTTAACCATGGCAATTTGTCCACTGGACAGAAATTAAGCTGGAAACATTGATCTTTGCCACATACTTATCAGTTAAAAAAATAAGAGAAAAGAAATCTGTTTATGTCCACTTCCAAATCTTTGCCCCAACAATTACCCTCTGCCATTTAGACCAGCAGTGGACATCTGCCTACAAGCAATGAATCCCGAGGTAAAACCTATTACTACTGTGTGCCTCATTCACAATGATGTGTTAAATTCTTGAAGCAAGTTGGATATAAATATGAATTTTGGCCTAACACCTACATGCAAACACTGAAATTAAACATATCAGCACAGGATATGGTGGTGCTGGTATAAATCTCCAGTGCTGAAAGTCCTGTAAAAGCATGTCATATACAATACTTTTAATGCATAATGCAAGATAGAAGCACTATAATAGTAATACAAGAGCATTACAATTCATTTTCCTTTTACCAGTGATTTGATGTGGATGTCTACTTATGAAAAAGTTCACTATAATCATTAGTCCATGAAATGACAGAAGCACACTCATGTCAGGTTCATAGTGTCCATTGATCACAAGAAGCCACACTAAATGACAGTAATTCACTGTCTAAGCTTCCATACATATGCTTTGTAATACTTGTCTGTTGATGAAATAAACTAAGGATGTATTTTTCAGAAAATGTAACCTTCATTGAGTACCACATGGTTATAAAAGTGACTTCGTTAATTTTATGTCACAACTGCTTACCTGGAAACATATTTAATATAAAATTTTAACATTTCATATGCTGCAAATATTTTTGGAATGATTTAGGTTTTGTAAGTCTGTTCTGTGATCCCAGCAGTGGAAGGCTGAAGCAATAGAATCACAAGTTTCAGGTCAATTTCAATTCTTCATATGAAAATGTATTTTTCAATATTCAAATATATTTTAGAACATAATATGTAAGTACTACATAAAAGGTACTAGGGAGATTTTATAATGAATGCATAATTGTTTGATAAAGAGGAAACATTTTGTTGTGATCTTACTCAGGGAGTGCATAAGATCCACTGAGTGGATCTGGTGCTGTGTCACAGGCATCCTTGAAAGCTTGTCCAAGCCTGCTACTGTTAAAAACATAAGTAAATACTGCATGCAATAAAGCTTTCAGCTAGACTCTACCAAAGGACAGTACCTGTGCCTCTAAGCTCTTAAGAGTGAAATGTGCATTTTCAAAGCTGTAGATTTTTCAAGGACCAAACCGAGCATTTTCTTAAGTTAATGCATTTATCTCTGGTACAATTTTCATGACCCTCTCAAACCTTTCAGAAAGGCTATTCACATTCTGTGCTTTATTGTCCGTAAGAACACCATTTAAGTCATGGGAAATAAACAGTTTCCAATGAACAGACTGACACTTTAGAAAGTTCAATTTAACTTTGGTATTTCAGACTCAGAACTGTGGTTTCCTTTAGAAGCCACCTTGGAACTATCTGAGTTATACAATACATAAAATAGTTAACCAGAAACTTTATCCTCACTATAAAATGGATTCCTATGGTAAAATATAAATAAGCATATTGGAAAGATAACTGTCTCACTTCCCCTGAAAAATCATTATATAAGAGTCAAGGTTAAAGCTTTACATGGTTAGTTTAATCATTGCAATACAAACTTGTGCTTCTTTATTTAATCTGAAATGAACTGCTATAAGGTCAGCTTCCAACTATGTGCAGGAAATGAAAAGACAAGGAGGCATGAGTACAAAGATTATGCTAGTAGACTTTGATGTAGTTTTATAGTATATCCCAAAATTTGAACACTGTTAACTAGTTCTAAACATCCTGACTGCCTACACCTTGTGAAAATACATTCAGCGTTAGATGGTTCTTTCAAAAAATAATTATTAAAATCCTTTCAAGTTGTATGCAGTTGTGAACTCTTGTAGTAGTACCCTCTTACTAATACTTATTAATTAAATGTCAACCAATATTTGAAATAGTAAGAGAAAATATTTTTTTTAAATATTTAAGAAATCCAGTTGACTTTTCTGGTTATATGTCATTACACATATGCATCATGTAAGGGTCTTCTTTGGAAAACATAGATTTGTTACAATATGTAGCAAATTCACTGTCTCTAATATGTATGCTTCTTAAAGTCTATCCACAGAATATTAATGGTTGTAGTTCATTATAGTATGAAAACAATATTATAAAATTATAGAGTCTGGAGAACACAACTTTCTTATGGACTATAAGTGTCTGCACTGGAAAGAAACACTTTGAGTCATAATTGAGATATAAAATTAATATCCTCTTTGACTCTTTTACCTAGTAAGGAAGGCAAATGTTCTCAAGCCTTTGAAATCTCACTGATCTTTGTCTTATTTTAAAGTAAGTGCTCAAATACATCAAATTCATTATTAAACATATGTGTTAATACCAGATGAAAGTGAATATGAATTTTCTTGTTAAAAGTATTCTTTCTCATATCTGTGGCAGGAGAAGGTTATATTGATTTATATGGGAAGACACAGATTATTGTGGGTGGAACAACTCCCTAAGCAGGAGCTATGTAAGTATTGAGAAGGGGCTGAATATAAGTAGACACTTGTACATGCATCATTTTTTCTGTGCCATGCTCTTGAGTTTGAATGTAGAAGGTCTTACCATAGCCACAGTGATGAACTGTAACCTGGAGTTATAATCCAAATGAACCCTCATTCCCAACCCATCCCCCCAGATATTGTCTTTGAGCAATATCCATTATTATACACTGTGATCTATTAGAGAACTGAGTATCATCAACAATATCTTGAACTAAGTATATGGTCCACACATTTTGTTGGTGCATTCATAGGTGGAGGCTATGCCAGCTGAGCCTTTTTCTTGAAACTTCAGTTGGATAGATAATCGGCTAAACCTGGCTTAATTTTATGTATATGAGAGAACAAACCCTAAAGCATTTGATTTTCCAATTCTTTATGCTGTTGTAAATAATAATCTCATAAATTAGTTTCAAAACATTCATTTATGATCAGCTTACCAGGTTAGATGTTAGACTTATATTTTCTAAATATGACTTAATTATGAAATGTTTCAAAATAAAAGTTAGTGAACTGTAAAAATAACCAAAGGGATTATCATTCAATTTTGAATTAATTTGGGATTCATAACACACACATAGATGATTATATTTATGATCACCTGACACCACTAAATTGTTTGCATTTTCAGGTCTTTGCCTACTTATTTATAAGGTATATAAAAATAAATGCAACTTTACAACATAAATATTCATAGATTCTATGTATTTGAATATTTATATAGCACCTGCCAACTTCTTTGACAGGCATGCTAGCTTGGGATGAATTTTATAATATTGAGGATGTTTACTTGGCATTCAGGTCCCTTCTAAAAGTACAGCAGCACTATTTTATATAGCGGACGTGGCAACAGAAAATTTTAGCTAGAAATGGATCACTAATGGTATATTGGATAGGTTTAACTCTTAATTTTATACATATAAGGCTGAAATAATTCCTGAATGTTGAAATTGAGGCATCTCATTTTAATGAAAAATAAATTATTCCCTGAAGAAATACCTGGTCTATTCTTTAAACATTCTGTTATTCTACTTATGTGTAAAGATGAGCTAAATACTTAGAAAAAAGATAAATATAAGCTATCTTTTATGAATTTTCAACATGGTCACTTTGTATTTACATTCCTAAAATCATAATTATCTAAGTGAGCAGACTTGCATTACTTCTGCTTGTAATCTTACTTCTTTAATCTCAATTCTCAAGGAAACACTAAAAAAATTCTAGAGAATACAGGATGAAAATTGTACCACATCAATTCAATACTGTTAAAATTTAACCTCCATTGTGGATTTACATTTTCAGAAAATGGTACCTAAGACATATTCTTTGTCTTTTAGATTAGAGGGCTATAATATCAGCACACACAACTCTCTATATGCCTCTTCTCCCAGTTCTTAAATAATAGTGTTATTTCCCAACTAATGAACCCAGTCATTTCTAGAATAAAGAATAGGAATATGCCCTCTATTTTCAGATGAGCTGAATTTGAATTCTATTTCTGATATTAACATGCAATGTGAAATTTGGAAACTAACCATTTTTGCTTTGTAAAACAGGCATAGTAGCAATAACCTCTCAGTATACTGTTAAATGTCAAAGCCATTAAGTCTGAATTACTTATATTTACTTTTCACAGTAAACCAAATATTTCAGAACTACTCTGAGCACCAGACCCTCACACTCTGAAACTCCTCCCTGAACAATAATACCGGTTTTCTTGCCTGAAATTGCCAACTGCTAGTGAGCAGTAATTATTAACCACTTCTATGCTAGTTAGGAACTCCCTCTAATTTATCACACAGCTGGGGAATATTGACTAATGGTTCTTTTTTTAAAGAATCTTTTGTCTAAATTTACTTGGGTGAATCTTAAAATGTGATTTGTTTCCCTCCAGTGTAGACTCTGCAATCTGTTCTGTGGTGTTTTATTTCCTTTAATATGCTGAGTCCAGACACCTCTACCAATCTAGCTACAATCAAACACCCTACCTCATCTGATGAACATCTAACGGCACAGCCCTAGGTGAATATCCATTTCCTATTGCAGTCTTCTGTTGTGCCCTCCAGATCCCATTTTCTTCTTCATAATTCTCTGCTTTTTCTGTTAAGATATAAACTGAGAAGGAAAAGTCTCACTTTCTCTAACTAATGAGTTCTGATATTTAATCCTCAAGCAATATTTTGCCAAGAAGCTTTAGTTCCTCTTTGATTTTTCTGAGTCAGTGTAATCTTCAAAGACAGACGGTTGGCTGCATGGAGAATCTTAATGTCCTTTGACTTTGAATTCGCAGTAATGCAGAGATTCACATTGCATTGTTTTATTTTTAGGAAGACAGACATTTATTTCTCTTTTAAAAATATTAATTACCCCTCTGTGAATGAATCTCTAATATAAAACAAAGTCATGGTTTCCTAAATTAACAAATTCAGAGCCAAATCTTTACCTTGTGGTTTAAGGTTACCCTGATCCTTTGGATGAAGCTTAAAATATTAATAAGAATGGAATTTACTACTAATCTAACACAGCCCACTAATATTCTGAACTAACACTTTAATGCCAGAAAGTCCTTATTTTCCATTGCTTATGAGGATCTCAGCTGTTTCAGGAGGTTAAACACTAAGCTTGCAGGGCTGAGTGAACAGCACATTTTAAACTGAGAATATTGTCACTGAAACTCCTTCTACTCCAGTGTGATTTCATTGAGTCAGAAATTCTCCTTCTGTTGTTTCTCTTTCAACTGAAAATTTAACAAAAACAAAAGGTTTAAAGACTTCTAGGGAAACCCAAACAGTGGAGGGCCTGCCACCATATTTTACCTCCTTTCCCATGGCATCCATTTACCTTCTAATCAGAGACTGCCATTTACAAATTTCTAAGTAGTGATCATTGAATCTTGGGTAACCTATAATAATATACCAAAGTGAAATTCATTTAAAGCAAAGGTTGTTAATAAGTAGTTCAAGGCCGGTTGTTTCTAACCATGCAGATATATGTTTAAAGATAACACTCAAGTTTAAAAACATCAACCTTATTGTTATATGCTCTAATTTGAAGAGCCCCTACTGTAATATGCATGTTAGTTTCTAAGATGCAGAGACCAACTATCTCTATAACTCATTCTCAAAATTCAACTTTTCCTTCACAACTGAATGTTTCTTCTAACTCTCTTTCCAATATTAGCTGCATATATGTGGTATACACATGGAAGTACAAAGGCTTAGCATATTTTATTATGTTTCTCGTCTTTCTTATGATATTCAAATTATAAAGTCAGGCATGTGTTGCACTCTTCTAATTCCATCACATGAGATGCTGAAAAAATCAAATGATTGTAAGTTCAAGTCCTTTCTGTGTCAGGCTCAGTTATGCTTGGCTATTTGTGAGGTCTTGTCTCAGAAAAGAAAAAGGAATCAAACAACATAATATTCCACCATTGTTTGTGAAGGAAAACAAGTGGTTTTGTTTGACTATCAGAAGAGGCAGATGATGAGAAATAGGCAAACAAAATTCTCTTCCAAATGAAAACACCCCCTCACTTTTAAAACAGGTATCTCTGCAAAACAGCTCTGACTCTCCTGGAACTCACTTTGTATACCAGGCTGGACTTGAATTCTGCCCCCTGGAGTAATTCTGTTAGCAGAGGAAATCTCAATTCAGTCTAGTATTTTCTGCTGTGTGGTTATTAGTGTTTAATATTATGAAAATCTACAATTAAAAGAAGAAAATGAACAAAGGAAAATACAAAATGTAAAGTTCAAGTTGAAAAGGGCCACCAGGAAGTGGTAAGCCAGCCCCAATTAAATTTTTCTCTCTGTAATATGAAAGTGAAAGAGACACAGCCATGGTTACTGTGTCTCTTCACAACAATTGAAACCTTAAATCATATACAATATGTATGCACATATATGTGTAATTATGTGAGTATGTATATATAATATATATATATTATATACTATATGTGGCTAAATATATATGCTAATATTATATGATATGCAATTATGTAATATATAATAATGCTAGTCTATATAGATTAGATATAGATAAAATACCAGTATCAAGACAGATATATTGCAGAAAACAGCCAGATATGTGGCAGTGATCAATCTTAGATTATGTATTCAGTCAGGACAATACATTATTCCAATACAGATACATGAATTAGTGTAGCTTAGATCTATTGAATTTGTCCCAAACTTGCAGGTCTACTCAACTATCTCAAAGTTATATAAATATTAATAAATTTGTTTGTTTTACACCACTATAATTCAAGCTAGTTAGTTAAATAGTAATTACATCCTAGTAAAATTTTCCTGCATTTACTTATATCTTAATAAGATAATCATTCTTACTAGAATTTTCCATACTTTCTCCCCAGGTTTGTGTGCACTCCTTATTCTGTGTTTACATATTAATATCTTAACTTCATAGTGGCCTGAACTACCACCTGAGGTTATGGTCATGCTCTGGTTCATGCTGCCACCAAGGGCAGTGTCAGTGTCTATAGTACTACTGCAGCAAGGGACTATGTTAATGTATGTTCTCTGTGCTACAACCAAGTTCCAAGGGGATATCCACAGTCTGAACTGCAGCCTGAAGTTATGTTGAAATCTGAGGGCTTTCCTGCTGCAGAAGGCCTTGTTGATGTGTGTGACCTGAGCTGCTAGCTGAGGTCATGTTGGTGTACTTGGCCTGTGCTGCCAATGAGGGCTATAATGGTATCTGATGCCTGTACATCAGTAGAGGACTGTTTTGATGTCCATAGTCTATACAGCCACCAGACATCATACAGAGGTCCATGGCATATTCTGATGCCAGGGACCACGTGGATGTCTGTGGTCAGTACTGTCTCCAGAATCCAGATGTCAGCCTGTGATCCATTCTCCTGCTGACGGTAAAGGGCAAGCAATCTACTTTGCCATGCATTGATGAGTGTGGACTCACAGCTGAGAAAGAGGACATGGAAGACTACTGTGACAACCTGTAGCCCCCACCCTACTTCACCCCCCAAAAAGGTTATAGCCTATGTAGAAAGGTACAGAATAGAACTCTTAAAATTTTTGATAAGGAAGCCAACATGTAGCCCTCCACTATTGATGGATTCTGACAGAAGTATGGGTGTAGAAGGACTCAATTTTTCTTAAGAACTGACCACCAGGAGTTTGAGCATGCTCCAGTAAGTATATGTGCAACAAAAGTGGACTTTATTATTATTATTATTATTATTATTATTATTATTATTATTATTATTATTATTATTGTTAATGGGAGTTGGAGGCCATAAGGACCTGGGGAGACTGGAGAGTGAGTGTGCTAGGGGTTCATGATGTGAAATTACCAAATAATCAATAAAAACATTATGAAAAACTAATATATAGCCAGTGCTAACAATTTTATTATATATTCTATTTACATTAAAACTTTAGAATAGTTGAGCATACTAAAATGTGCATGATCTACTTTAAAATTACAAAGTAATGTCCTAACAGGCCAAAATCATAATTTTTCCTCTAACATTAATACATATTTTGACAATCTGATACTGTGTACTTAGTGAACTAATTGTTATAAGTTCTCATATAATCATGATTTCATATATCCAAATTGAAAGAAATATTGTTGTTTTATAAAGACAATAATAGTTACTTGCATTCTGTATCTCCTTCAAGCAAGCAAACAGGTAGATTCAGAAGCAGCATGTCATGTGTAATTTGTTGATAGCTATGAATATAGTTATTTAATGTATCCATCTTGACATCAATCAGTTATATGTTTCAAGTTTCTCCTTTAAACAGCACATTAAATTTGATATTGACATCTGTCCATTTAAATTTTGTTTAAAATACATTAGTTTTGGCACAATTTTGCCAGTCATTTGATGCTATATTTTATTAAGGAGAATCTTTTTTGGGATTTTTATTTATAAATTTTATTTAAATTAGAAACAATCTTTTTTTACATATCAATCCCAGTTCCCTCTCCCTCCCATCCTTCTGTGCCCCCCACCGACTCCCCCATCCCACTCCCCAGGGAGGGTGATGCCTTCCATGAGGGATCATCAAAGTCTGTCAATTCATTAGGGACAGGTCCAGCCCTGTGTATCTAGGCTAAGAGAGTAACCCTCCATGGGGAATGGGCTCCCAAAGTCCATTCTTGCTCTAGGGATACATCCTGGTTCCCCTGCCAGAGACCCTACAGGGTGTCTGTCCAGTCCTTCCTTGTAGCTGACACATTCAGGGGACCTGGTTTGGTTATATGTTGGTACCCCAACTGTCAGACTGAAGTCCATCAGCTCCCACTTGTTCAGGTCACCTGTTTCTGTGGGTTTTCCCAGCATGGTATTGACTCTTTGTTCATCACTTCTCCCTCTACCCAACTGGATTCCAGGAGTTTGGCTCAGTGCTTAGCTGTGAATCTTTGCTTCTGCTGGAATCATCTACTGGATGAAGGCTTTAGGATGGCATTTAAAGTAGTTATTCTCACTATAGAGGAAGATTATTTAAGGTAGCCTTTCCATTATTGCTTAGAATCCTAGTTGGGGTCATCCTTGTGGATCATTAAAGAGAATCTTAACTTACATAATTTTTTGAGAAGGAAATATATGAAAAAATGCTACTGACAAGTTGTGTTCCTTTTATTGATATTCATAGCCTATAATTGTAATATTTAACAGGACATTTTCCAAAATGCCCTTAAGGTTTTCTACTAAAAGTTAAAATTATGATCATTCTGCTTAACAACCTTAGATGAGTTGTAAAGTATTGGGAACATCTCTGAGTTCATGATAATAAAACAGCATAATTTTTCAAGACATAGTAATTATGCTGGCTCTCACCCCATTACTGATATAATGTGAAGCTAATAAGCCAAGTAATTAGTATGCTGTAGGTCAGACTATTCACCTCAGTAACTGAAGGGCAAATGAAGACAGAGCTGTGTAATATTAAACATACAAGCAATGGAACAGTAATAAATTATAATGAACATCTGAAAAGCCCCTTAAGAATTATGGACTTTTGTTTACTCATTGAGAAAAAAATATGAGACTAGTTTCCAAGCTTAGAGAAAGTTAAAACACCTTTAACTATACTGATGATATGACTAACATACAACACGTTGTAACTTAGAGAGTAGTGTATTCTTCTCCATCAGCTATTGTAGTTCCTTAATGTAAGTATATATTCTTTCTGTTTTGAAAATGAGTGATGAGTTTGCATAAAAGAACTGATGTCCTCTAAATTAAAGAGGATTTAATTAATTATCATAGTATAATTTTTAAAACTAAATTCAATGTAGAAATTATAGAGAATAGTTTCCTCAGAGTCCCATGATTGTGACAAGCCCCAAAATGAATGCTGGTGCAGATAAGGTCTCCACAAAGCTCAGACATATCCTCAAGAAAGACAGCCTTCTCCTCTCAGTAAAAGTTCCTGTTAATTCTGGCTAGTCAAACTACCTACTACCCCAGAAAATTTGTTCTCTTTTGGGTTTAGGGGAGTGTTTTGTTGGGAGGACTTTCCCTGTTCTCGTGAATAGATCTGCCATTGCAATTATCCTCAATTTGAGTTGTAAGGAAATAAGCCAGATGACTGAGTTCTTGTGGGATGACAACAACACACACACACACACACACACACACACACACACACACACACACACACACCAGTCTATGGAACACACAGGAGCAGGAGAGGTAAACTCTGTTGCAATGTATTATAATGAAGACTCTTGCTTGTATGACCTTTCTGAGTATACCAAAGCTAGATGACATACAGTTTACAACCTGATACTGATAAATGACCACTGCATTCAGATGCTACCTGTGTAACTATAATTTTATTTAACCCTGAAACATAAGTACACTGACAATTAAGTGTTATTTCTCAGAAAAAAATTGATTTTCAGATCGGTTCTTCATTCATGAGACTGGTCGCTGTAGCATAGTGCAGTATCTATTTCACTAACCCTGTTGTAAAAAAAAAAAACTTACAGAGAATGAAAAATAAATGAAAATGTTTATCCTGACAATTTTCATATTCCATATGCAACATGGATGATGGGTCTTAAAATTCAAGACTCGACATGACAGAAGGTGAAATCTGGGACTTGATCATGTTAACTTGAAGAATTGGGCTATGAACAGCTCTCTCTACAAGCTTTTGTGTGTATGCTAATGGGTAAAAAGTCATGGAGTGGTTTAGTAAATACAATAGAGGAAATGAGTTAAGTAAATATTAAGATAGTCACTTTCTCCCAGTCTAGTCCACTGTCATGGATAATAGTCAAGAAGATTATACCCTTCGTCAATTAAATGAGTAGAATGACCTTTTAAAAGCATCTTCCTTTGTGTTGTAGAAGTGGCTAAGAAAGAAGTTTGAAACTCAAGAGTGGTAGCTTTATCCTGGCTATAATAACAGTATAAATGACACAAGTGGATTGTCACAAGTTAGTGCCAATCTAGGCCAACTTGTAATTTCCAAGTAAGCACTGTCTTTAAAAATATTGTCTTTAAAATGAAACAAGGAGAAGAAAAAAATGGAAGAAAAGAAAGGGGAATGGAATGAAATAATTAATGAATAGATAGAAGAAATGGTAAAGAAAATGTCATAATCTTCATCAAATCAAACAATGGAGAGGATATCAAATTAGAAACCTCATAAAAGAGATATGCACAACTCAAATGTATTGGGGAGTTAAGATTTCAGACCCCTAGAAAGTCTTTGACATATAAAGTCAATGGATTTCTTCATCTCTTTCTGCCTAAGGTTAAAACTTCTGAGGTAGGCCTTCTTTGCTTTTTACTGCCTTGATGGAATCTACACCCTTTACCCTCAATAGAATCAACTTAACTAGCCTCTTGTATTATCCTGTTTGTTGTCATTCACATCTTTTCCCTCAGCCCTGTATCCTGTTATAGTCTAGTGCCATTGTCTGAGACAGTGTTTTGAAGAAAATGCAAGCTACTACAGACCAAAAGCACATTTTCTTTTATCTATTAAAAACCATTTCAATACTATTTTTGCAGAAATCAAATGCTGTTGTATCAATATGACATAACATAAATGTTTCACAAGGGTTATTTTATCTCAAAGCCTTCATTATTCTTACTAATCTCATTGATATTAATAGGATGTTTCTTCTTGTGTGTATGCTTAGAAAATTTGTTTGTTTTTTCCTGAGTCTGAAGAAAGATAACTGTTTGTCTCAGTGTTTCCTTTTGTTATCACAGATTTTGTAAGCTTTATATTGTGGTCTTAGAATTTTTTTAACTTTAACTTACTTCAGAAAATGATAAAGTAATGTATTGCAACCTTGGGTTAGACTTGGATTTAAATAAATATGGAGAGTACTCTATGTTCTTATTTTGAGAAACTACACTTGTAGAACTATCAAAGTCACTCTGAAATATTCATGTTATAAGTTATATAATATCAGACTTTGCAATAACACACTTTTCCCTGCACTTTATGTTTTTTGCAGGCATGTTTTTTCTCCATAGAATGAATACACCTTAGACATTTATATAAATCATCAGTAGAGGAATGTTTGTACCTGTCAAGCTGAACAAATGTTTTACACCCCATTCATTGCCATGAATCTACCAGCTGGCTGACTGCTTATTTATTCATTGTGTTTGCATGTCTGATTTATTAAGGAACTAAACTACATGATTGGATGCTGTAAGTACTGTACCAAATTTTATAGTGAACAAATTGAAAGCTTTGGAAGAGTTGAGGAAATATTCAGTTATACTTAGATGTTGAAGGGCTTAACTCTACAATACTTTAAAATTAAAATCAATCTAAAATAAACAGGGATGGTCACACGAAAAAGCCTTGCAGTACATTTGAAGTCTCATGGCCTTGTTTCATCTCAAACATTGTGTGTGTGTGTGTGTGTGTGTGTGTGTGTGTGTGTGTGTGTGTGTGTGTGTGTATGTGTGTGTTCATCAGATTGAGATTCACAGGAAGTCATATGTAATAATTTCTTTCAGAGATAGTAATTGAATTTGGTCAGTAATATATGTTAGTCTTCAACTTTTTACAAAGATTCAACATTTCTACTTTGTCTCTTCCTGTGAACAATGTCTCTATTCATATTTCAGTCAAAGAAGTCTTGTTAAGTTTAGGGCCTCAAATGTGCCCTCTACCTCTGGGATACATCCTTAGCCCCTACCTATGCCCCCAAGTAGGTATTTCAAAACAATGTTAGTGTGTGAATTGACTAATCCAAATCACCTTCACTGCAGCAGGTCTTCCTTCTCCTGATACCACTGTTCATGACCATGAGTGGATCTGAATATTTTCAGCCATCCATTCAAACACCATTTCCCAGGTGTTTGAGAAAAACAATGTTTTAGCTGTATATTCTATCATGGTATTTTAAGTTATATGCTTTCAAAGTCCTATTTTATCCTTCTTTATTCTACTATAACATATCAATAGCCATTGTAGCAGTAAGCGCCAGTCAGCTTCCAATTACTCTCCATGTTTTTTTTTTTTTAAATTCCTTGAAGACATTTTTAATGCCTCGTTGATATATTTGATTTGGCTAATATTCATAATCCTTGCACTCTGAAAAGTTTGTCATATACTTTTCATAATTTTGAAGTGAGAACACATCCATGAAGATAGATGGCCTGGCAGCACCTTCTTCCAGGTCATGTGATACAGTTATGTAGTTGGAATAATTTCAGACTCTATTTACAGTGTGGCCTTGGCTGGTTTTATTTTCCCCATGGCAGAACTCTTCCTAGTTCATTACAACACATGGAAATATTTTTCTAATTTTATTTCATATAGTCTTTTGCAGAAGGATGCTGATGTACTTGCACTAAATGACTTATTTTTTTTTTATTTTTACTTGTAACATGTATGTATTATGCTTCATTACCTGTCCAAGGAAAATGTCATTAAAGTAATTGAAGCATAATTTGTAACCATTTATGGTTGCAATGTCTCCAGTATTACTCAGCCACCACATATTTAAATCCACTGGACCCTACTGAAAGTTTTCAAGGGATTGCAAGGAGAAAAAAGAATTTAGAAATTTAAAATCAAGAATGGATTTTCAGACTGAAATGAGGCAATCAGTTTTCTATGTTCATCTCCTGGACCATACTATTCTGAAGTGATGAGCACTGGTTTGGCATGGTTCATTTATTTGTTTTTTATTTGGATTAAAAATGAAATATACAATGTTATACTTATGAGTCCAGCCTATAGAATAGGTTGGTTATCACTTTACATAGCTGCTGCATTCTTATACACTGTTTTTATAATAACTTTATAGAATTTTCATATAAAATACTCATTGTTCACACATATGAGGGTTTTATGTGACTATTTCCACAGAATGAGTTGGAGATTTCATTTTTGTATATCTTGTTTAACTGTACATACTTTAGCATTTTTGTATTTATTTTGCAGCTTATTAAACCTTTCCTTCATTTCAAAATTACACTGAAGAAGGTAGTTTCTTATTAATTTCTTGGTTTTAAAATTAGGTTCTGCTTTTTTACAAAAGTTTATCTTACAAATCCTTGGAAATTTTCCAAAGAGTCACTCAGTGAATATTCTACCTAAGCAGAATAGCATAGTGACATCTTGTCTTAAGCAAAAATACTGAGTTCATCTCAGTGTTTAGCTGTGGGTGTCTCTCTGCTTCTGCTTCCATTAGCTGCAGGATGAAGGCTCTAGGATGGAATTTAAGGTAGTCATCAATCTCATTATCTGGGAAGGGAATTTAAGGTAGTCTTGCCACTATTGCTTAGATTGTTAGATGGGGTTATCCTTGTAGATTTCTGGACATTTCCTTAGTGCCAGATTTCTCTTTAAACCTATAATGGCTCCCTCTGTTATGGTCTCTCTCTCTCTCTCTCTCTCTCTCTCTCTCTCTCTCCCTCTCTCTCTTTCTCTCTCTCTCTCTCTCTCTCTCTTCTCTCTCTCTCTCTCTCTCTCTCTGTTTTTAGAGACAGGGTTTCTCTATGTAGCTTTGGAGCCTATCCTGGCACTCACTCTGTAGACCAGGTTGGCCTCGAACTCACAAAGGTCCCCCTGCCTCTTACCTCCCAAGTGCTGGGATTAAAGGCTTGCACCACCAAAGTCCAGTTGGTATCTCTTTTCTTGCTCTCCTCTATTCTTCCCCTGACTTAATCTTCCTGCTCCCTCATGTCCTCCTCTCTCCTCCTTTTCTCTCCTTCTCTTTCACCTAACTCCTTCTCTCCTCCCCCCATGCTCCCAGTTTGATCAGGAGATCTTGTCCCTTTCCCCTTCTCTGCGGGACCATGTATGTCTATCTTAGGGTCCTGCTTATTTCCTAGCTTCTCTGGTGGTGTGGATTGTAGATTGGTAATCCTTTTCTCTATATCTAATATCCATATATGAGTGAGTACATACCACATTTGTCTTTTGGTGACTTGGTTACCTCACTCAGGATAGTGTCTTCTAGTTCCATCCATTTGCCTGTGAATTTCAAGATTCCATCGGTTTTTCGTTTTGTTTTGTTTTTGTTTTTGTTTTTTTTTCTGCTAAGTAGTACTCCATTGTGTAAATGTGTCATATTTTCTCCATCCATTCTCCAGTTGAGGGGCATTTAGATTGCCTTCAGTCTCTGGCTATTACAAATAATGTTGCTATGACCTTATTGTATGAATGTGCTTCTTTTGGGTATGTGCCTAGGATTGGAATTGCTGGATCTTGTGGTACAGTGGTTGATTCCCATTTTCCTGAGGATCCACCATACTGATTTCCAAAGTGGCTGTAAGAGTTTGCACTCGCACCAACAGTGAAAGAGTGTTTGCCTTTCTCCACATCTTCTCCAGCATAAACTGTCATTGGTGTTTTTGATTTTGTGGGTCAGTTTTTATCCCTAGTATATGAATGGACTTCGGGAGCCCATTCCACATAGAGGGATACTCTCTCAGCTTAGACACACAGGGAACGGCCTAGGCCCTGCTCCAAATGACATGAGAGACTTTCAAGATCACCCATGGAAGTCCTAACCCTTCCTGGGGAGCAGAAAGGGCATGGGATAGGGGACTGGTTGAGGGCAGGGGCAGAGAGGAAAGAGAGGGATCTGGGATTGACATTCAAAACAAGCTTATTTATAATTTAAATTAAAAAAAGAAAAAAAGATAATATTGCAACAGATAGAGACTATTATGGAATGTGATAACTGAACAAAATATGCAGAGTTACAGAGCCTAGTCCCAATGGATACATCTACAAAACACTCCCATACCTAAAGCTCAGAAAACCTGTAGAAGAGGTGGTGGAAATATTGTAAGAGACTGAGTATCATGGATTTCCTGTCACACTGGAAATCCCGGCAATGTTAAAAGGCTGTACTCAAAAAGCCTTACCAATATCCATATTGGCTGGATATGAACTGAAGGAAGACAACACAGAACAATATGTCAAAAGTGGTTAGGGAAGAGCTCACAAGGATCCAACAGGAGTTTGCTATGAGATTATGACTCCTGGTAACATCAAACACTATACTCATAAAGTCAGCAACATGACTGCCCAAATGTGAGGTGAACAAAGATGACACGCATGGACATGTCAATGCAGACAGATTAAATCCCAAGGGGCCTCAGTCTTACACAAAGCACTACAGAACACTGAGGAATGCCAGGAGTGGGAGACATGAGTTTCTGTAGGAAAAAGCACATCACTTGACTATCCAACACAAAACAGCAGTGAAAATGTGCACAAAAGTAGCATTATGTGAACTAAACAGTTTATATTTAAGAATATGTTTGCACGTACATACACATGCATGTACATATACAAAACATACAATAGCAATTAGTCTTTAAAATAGATCATGAATTGAGAGTGAGAAGGGAAATATAGGAATGTTTTTAGGGAAGAAAGGAAAGGGAGAAATGTAATGAAATTAGATTTTACTCAGATAATCTCAAATAAAAATATCAACTTAAATGGCAAAAGAACTTTTCCTATTTTTCTGGATGGAAAACATAATTATGTTATAGAATCTAGAGAAAACATGCTGTTTCTAGTCAAGAAAGTAAGGCCAAGATTACACAATCAGTTATCTGATTCATGAGCATGTTAACCTAACTTTACAAAAATCAATCATGCATGGAAAGTGTCAAATGATACCTATGGCTTTGTGGAAAATCCAACCACTTTTCTTATGTTCCATGCCCAAATACTACAATTAATTTAAATGTTCATTTCTGTGGCTAAATAATATGTTAATTTCTTATTCTTTCCAAAAAAACCTCTCAACTCTTTATTGATACAATAAATAAACCTAAAGATTTAATAATACTTCCAGTTTATTTACATTATTGCCTCCTCTTCATCTATCATGCACATATGAAACTTCTGTTTTATTGATAGAATTGTAAAGTATCACTCTTAATGAAGACACCATGACCAACAGAGATCACTCTCTTATGGCTTATATTAATTTTCTTCCTTGTTTTTCTTTGCTTCATTTTCTGCACACTATTGAATAACTTAACTCAAATTTGAGCAAATATACCACCCCCTTTAAAGTCCACTGATATAAACTACCTACCTTTTATTTTATATATTTTTAAAAATAATCTTATGACTTCATATACTTGAGTGGCTCCCTAAAATGATATATTCATTATAATACTTAAGTGTTATAAGCTAGCAAGCATTTGACTGCTATCTACTATTTAACACCTTGTTCAGTGTCAAATTACAAGTTAAGAATTCTCCTAAGAACTCTGAGGAAAAGGCAAAATTATCTTCTAGACGACTAAGAAACTTAAGATGTGTAAGCTTAATGTTCCTAATACATGAACAAAAGCCTTGTATTTTATTATAATTTTGTTTAAAGTTATGTAGAATTTCTACTTTCTCTGCAAATATTTATGAATTATTCTCTTTTCTTATTGCTATGAAATTGGAAAGTGATGTTTGAGCTCTCCAGAAGTAAGGGAGGATTTTAATGAAAAGAATTTTAGTGACAATCTGGGAGAATATAAAATATTAGTGGGCATAGGGTCAGCCAGGAAAAGGTCTACCATTCAGAGATAGTCTATATGGTTTGTGGGACTCTTTGGGGGTTTCTTCATAGGAAAATATCCATGGTTTATACTACAGTTTGATCATTTTCTTTAATAACTGGTGTCTTGTTGGAAAAATTACCACTCCTGAAGGATACATCGATTTGAAATCTTTTTTCTCCTTTTATTGAAAATAGGTTCTTTACACATATATAACCTGATTAAAATTTACCTTCCCTCTACTCCTGCAAGTTCCTGCCAACCTCTCATTGCATCATAATGCACCTCTTTGTCATGTTCCATTAGAAAATAAGCATGCTTCTCAAGGATAATAATAACATAAGATAAAATACGATAAGAAAAACTCAACACATTGTAATTGGACAAATAAACAGAAGGAAATGACCTAAGAGGGCATAAGAAGCAGAGAGCCACTCACTCACACACTCATTCAGGAATCACATAAAAATACCAAACCAGAAACCATATAGATATAAAACCTGTTGAAGAAAAAGAAAGAAGTATTTAAACATAATATTAAAGATAAAAATATAATAAGATTAAATTTAAGCAAAAGAAAAAGAAAGAATGAAGTCTCTGATGTGACTGTAAGAAAACAAACCTCCAAAGATGCCTTTCTTCATTTCCTATTGACCATCTACTGCCGGGCATACTCTTTGTTTGTTTCCCAAGTGAGACTCCCTTGAAGGAAATTTTCATTTATAAGTAGATATAAAGTGGAGTTGCTTCTGGGTTAAGGGGGTCATGTGTCCACTTCTCTTTTCAGCTCTAGATCCGCTTCAAATGCGTAACTCTGCAGGCCCTCATGCCCTGGTCTCTGTGCTTTTATATGTGCATTTGATATGGTGATTTAGAGAGTATTGTTTTCTTGGCATCTTCCATCCACTCTGATGCTTCAACTCTTTCTATTTCCACTTCCATGGAGTTTTCAAAGCCCTGAGTGTAGGAATTGTTGGAATCATCTCAATTAGGGCTGAGCGTTGCAAGGGCTCTTACTCTCTGCGTGTCTGGCTGTGGGTTTCTGTATTTTTCCCATCTGCTTCAGGATAAAGCTTCTCTGAGGATTATTGAGTAAAACACTGATCTATAAGTATAGCAGAATGTCATTGGAAGGTTTTTCTAATCTCTACTTATATATTAATGTTTTTAGAACAATAGTATTTGTTTTGCCCTATATGCCTGGGCTATGCAGTCTCAGGTTCTTTTTTTCTATCAGGCATGGGTTCTATCTCATGGAGTAGTCTGTAAATCAATCAGATATTAGTTAGTTAGTCTAATAAGCTTTTTGCCATTATTGTACTAGCATAACTTCCGGGTATATAATGATTTTAGATCAAAGAGTCAAAGGGTTTGTGGCTTGATTATTATTTACATTTCTCATTTGGATGCATGGATCAAAGACACTAAAGGAGCGATAAAGGCTTGATCTAGGCACCAGCTCAACTTCTCCATATTCAGTGAGTTTCTGTTTTCAGTCATGGTGTCTTGAGAGCAACTGATAATTTTGGCAACAGACTGGGTTATTTGGGATTTCTATGGAAGCCCACCTTTCTGTGATTGTGAGTTCAAGACTATTCCTCACTTTCTCTTCTATCAGGTACAGTGTACTCTTTTCTTTTGAAGTCTTTGATCCACTTGGAGTAAAGTTTTTTTGCAGGGTGATAAATAAGTATGGACCTACTTGGATTCTTCTACATTCAGGTGTCTATTTTGAGCAGACCAACTATTGACAATTCTGTTTTTCCAGTGTGTATTTCTGGAAAATATATATATATATATATATATATATATATATTATATATATATAATATATATGTGTGTATATGTTAAATATGATACATAAATATATGCAATTTTTGAAGTTATAATTATATCATGTGATATATATGACTTTATATCTTTATGATGCTAAATATGGTGGATGACTACAGTGAAAGAGTATCTTCCAGAAACAAAACATATCAGAACCCTTACACATCTGAATTCATGGTGGTGGTGACACAATGCATAAGACCCTTCAAGAAGCAGGGTAGTCAGCTGAGTAGTCCCATCACCAGCTGAGTAGCTTTTGGGAATCAATATTATCTGTTAGAGGGAAATCTAGTTTCCTTTAAGATTATGATCCCCTGATAAGTCAATCATATTCTAAGGGATGACATCACACCCAAGAATATTTGAGAAGAAATTGAACTTTATTGGTTAAACAAGAAGAGGATAATGACGAAGAGGATGAAGAAGAAGACAAGGAAGAGGAGAGCAAATGCATGAGTACTAGGTGGGATGGAGCTAGGAAGATTTGAGGAGACTTAAAAGTACATTGGATGAAGTTCCCAAAGGCTTAATAAAATCATTTTTACTATACATGAATTTGAAAGAGGACATGTGGGATGAAATGTGGGTAGATATGATCATATTTTAAATATGTATAAAATTCTCAAAAATGCATCATCAAAGGGTTAACATTAATCCAGTTGAGGAACTAGACCTAAATCACATCAAACTCAATTAAAGATAATATCTCACAGCATTTTCTGAACCCAAGAAAACACACACACACAGAGAGAGAGAGAGAGAGAGAGAGAGAGAGAGAGACCACAAGACAAGGAGGAGCACTTTGAGGTTGACAGTGCCAAATTGAAAGCTAGTAGACCTACCACAAAGTACTCCTCCTTGTCTTGTGGCCACAATCATACAATCATTAGGAGTGGTCTCTCAGGATGCCTTTGCTTTCCGGGATCTTGGTGGGACCTCTAATTGCCACTGGTGCCAGAGACAGTGACAGCATCAGAAGAACCAGACCAGGCAAGAGTCTACAGATTAAGGAGGACACAACTCAGGTCATTTGGTAGAAGTGAATGCCATAGGTTTATTGCAGCCAGCAGTTTATATACAAGAAGACATGGGAAAACACCACCAGCTAGCAGAACACACGCCCATGCCCCAACTTAAATAAGGAAACCACAACCCCCACCCATGGCCAATGAAGCAAGCATGGGATGGGGGCAAGGCATATGAACAGGAAAGGTTCATAACAGGATGTTAGTGGGCAAGGCTTAGAAAAACAGGAGGTACCTGTGGTTATGCTGGAAAACAGCTCACAGAGACCCCATGAGGGCTGTGTCCCAACATTCTTTCATATATAAAGTGGGATGCTGAAGCAACATGAGAATTGCATTGAGTCTCTGTGATAGTATTTTTGCATGCTTCATTTCCATCAACTGCACAGTACATGTTTTTGCCTCTCATGGCTGTCATTACCCTAGAAATTTCACTAATTGTTAAAGTAAAGCGATTTTCTACTCTATTTCAGAAAAAGAAATACTCTATTTGAAAAAGAAAGATTTTAATCTAGTAAATTCCATTTTACCATTTTATCCTTCACAATTTGTGTTTTTGTCTTGTTTAAAGACAATGCATAACATATCACAAAATATCCCTTCAATATTTTATTGTTGATTTCTTGTGATTTTTCTTTAAGTTGTGTTTTGATGTTTCATTTACTTCCTTCTGTACATACCTCCAGTTGGTTATGCAAAGATTTCTTATAACTTCGTACTTCCTAAAGTATTTGAAGATTATTTTCTATCGTATATATTTTAGTTTAGAGCTGAATCCAAAATGTCTCATTCTAGCCTCAGTGTCTTCCTGCGTGTCCATGATTTTCATTTATTCTCTACAAGAAAACAACTATAAAACTAAAAATATCCCATCATTGTATCTGTTCCTGCACAAGGAATCATATGACCAAGACAACATTAAAGAGAACATTGCTTCACCAACAAAGGCACAAACATATATGCACTGATGATACAGTATACTGTATTGCTTATATAATTTTGGTAAAATTCACAACTGATCTAACTTAGTTTATAATTTCACATTGGTAGTAGAAGAAATAGAATTGACTTTTCAACAATGAAATTGCATCTTATGATTTTGAGACATTCTCTAGTGAATCTGTAGGTTCATGCTGCTTCTGTTCATTTCAGTATATGTCCAGTAATATTAATGGATTTTAAGATTTGATTTCATAGGTTCAAAATTTTATATATTTTGTTTCATTTTCCCATATCATATGAAAACAGCAAGGATAAATAATGTACTGTTGAAACAATGCATAATATTGAAAAATCTTTCCCTTTATTATAGGTAGAATAATCTTATAATAAAGGATTTGTACCATGCAGTTGTTGAACAGCGATACAGAAAATGTATAGTGATTAAGTGGACAATATTGTATAAGCATGTCATGTCATTCAAGTTTGTTCAAATAGGTTAATATGCAGGAAGAATTGTTTTCACATATATGAGAATGTATTTTTTCTCTCATTTTTAATTTAAATTAGAAACAAGACTCTTTTACTTGTCAATCCCAGTTCCCTCTGCCCCCCTTCTCCCCTGTTCCCCACTAACACCCTACCGATCCCATACCCTTTCTGCTCCCCAGGGAGAGTGAGGTCTTCCGTGGGGGATATTTAGAGTCTGCCATATACTTTGGGATAGGTCCTGGGCCCTTCACCATGTGTGTAGGCTGAGGGAGTATCCCTCTATGTGGAATGGGCTCCCAAAGTCCATTCCTATGCTAGGGATAATTACTGATCTACTATAAGAGGCCCCATAGTTTTCTGAGGCCTCCTTGCTGACATCCAAGTTCATGGGGTCTAGTTTATTGAGTTCTTTATTAATTTTGGAGATCATAAGTGGGGTTGGTGAAAATCTTAAGACCCAGTGGTACCACCCTGGGCATTTACCCAAAGGATGCTCAATCATACCACAAGGATACTTGCTTAACTCTGTTCATAGTAACATTATTTCTAATAGGGAGAACCCTCAACCAAAGAATGGATAACAAAAATTTGGTACATTTACACAATGGAGTACTCAGAGATAAAATTTGATGACCTCATGAAATTTCAGGCAAATGGACAGAACTAGAATAAAACCATTCTGAGTGAGGTAACCCAGACTCAGAAAGACAAACAAGGTACGTATTCCCTCATAAGTGGATATTAGCTATAAACCAAAGAATAACAAGACTAAGATCCACGGTTTCAGGGAATCTAAGTAATAAGGAGGACCCTAAGAAGGACACATTGATCATCCTTGGAAGGGAAACTAGATGATATCTATGGTCAACTAGCCAACAGGAACTCACAAAATTTAAAACCTTCTGTAAGGCAAATGACGTTATCAATAAGACAAAATGTTAGCCCATAGAATGGGAAAGAAACTTCACCAACTCCACATATGACAGAAGGTTAATACTGGAAATATATAAAGAACTCTAGAAACTAGAAATCAACAAATTTAATAATCCAATTTAGATAGAGTTTACATATCTAAACAGAGTTCTCAACAGATGAAACTCAAATGGCAAAGAAACACTTAAGGAAATGTTCAACATCTTTAGCCATCAAAGAAATGAAAATCAAAATGACTCTGAGATAACATCTTATACCTGTCAGAAAGACTCGGATTAAAATTACAATTTACAGCTTATGCTGGTGACGATGTGAAGCAAGGGTAATACTTTTTACACTGCTGGTGGGAGTGAAAACTTGTAAACCATTTTGGAAATCAATATGAAATATCTCAGAAAATTGGGAATCAATCTACCTCAAAACCTAGTTATACAACTCCTGGGCATGTAACTAAAGGGCATTACTTCCTATCACAAGGACACTTGCTCAAGTGTATTCATGTCAGCTTTATAAAATGTCCCCCTAACAAAGAGTGGAATAAGAAAATGTGGTACATTTACATTTAAAAGTATTATCCAGGTGATAAAAACAATCATATCATGAAATTTGTAGGTGAATGGATAAAACTTGGAAAAATTCTTCCTGAGTGAGGTAATCCAGACCCAGAAAGACAATCACAGTATGTCCTCATTTATAAGTGGATATTAGTTGTAAGTAAAAGATAATCATGCTGAGGTCCACAGACCCAGAGAGGCTAAGTAAGAAGCAAGGCATATGGGAAAGCAAGGATTTTCTTGGGACGGGGAAAAATGATAAATTTTGTAGCTAGAATGATGTCAGGTTGGGTTGGAAACAGAAACGGTAATTTGGGCCATTAAATAAAAAAGAAATGATTGTAATTGGGAGGAAGTTTCAAGCCAACATGGAAAACTCGTGCAAGGGACACTTGATGGAAACTACAAGGGTAACCCTAGCAAACATTCCCAGTTATGGTGAACATGGAGCCTGAATTGGCTACCTTCTGTAACCAGGCAAGGACTCAAGTGCAGGAATAGGGCCACAAACTCAGAAACAAAACCGTTGACTTATAGTTTGTCCTTCCTGCAGAGTGTTCTGGGTATTAGGCTATTGGAATCCTCATCAAAGAGACCAGAGAGAGTTCATCCAGCAACTGATGGGAGCAAAGGCAGACTCCCAGAGGCAAACATTAGGCAGGGCTCAGACAGTTCTGCAGATGAAGAGGAGGAGGAGGAGGAGGAGGAGGAAGGAAGGAACATAGGAACCAGAGGGGTCAGGGCCATCATGAGAACATGGTCCATACAACCAAGACTTGGACTCATGGGGCATTACCGTGATCAGTGTGCCTGTAGTGGTCTGGCCTTGGTCCTCTGCATATATGTTATGGCTGATAGGTTCTCTGCATATATGTTATGGCTGAGTAGCTTGGTATTCCTGTGGGATTCCTAGCAATTGTAGTAAGGTTGGTCTCTGACTGTTTTGCCTACTTATGGGACCATTTTACTCTTACTGGGTTGCCTCCTGCATCTGGGAGAATAGGAGATATTTAATGAAAACTAGCATAAATTTTAGGAGCAATAATCTACTGTGGAATAGAATAAAACTAAGAATCTTGAAAGCATCTTTGAATAAATTAGAAATACAGTAAAATTTAGGCCTTCAAATATATAGAAACTACACATTAAAAATAAGCTGCATGCTTTCAGAAAAAATGAATGTGGTGATATATTATTTATTATTTATTAAAGCTTGCCTGAGGATTCAGAAAGCAAACAGCCACAAGCAATAGAGGTCAGGCAGTGGTGATGCACACCTTTAATCCTAGCAGTCATAGAACTAGGAGGTGGTGGTACACTCCTTTAATCTCAGGATTCAGGATTGAGCGGTGGTCAGATCTCTGTTAGTTGAAAAATCAACACTGACTACATAAAATTGATCCAGTCCTAAAAGAAACAGCTCACCCAAAGGTGATCTTAGCACCTGGGATCACATGCCTTTTATCCCCGCACTAGGGAGGAGGAGACAAGAATGAAGTGGCTGAGTGAAGAAAGGAATAAAAGTCAGGAGGAGACAGGAACTAAGAGCTTTTGTCTCTGGTGATTCGTGGGGACAGGATTGCCATTTCAACTGGCTTGGCTGATTTGCTTCTCTAATCTTCAGCTTGAAGCTTGAACCCCAATATCTGTCTCTGGATCTTTTTTATCATGTTACCCCTGAAGGAAAGTAAAACTTAAAATAATGAGGATATAAAGTGAAACAAAAAGTGGAAAGGGGGAAAATTAGAAGGAATGCCAAAATATATAACTAATAATATTAAAACAGAAACCAAAGGTCACAGAAAGTTATTAAAACATCCATAATACACATATATATGCTATAAACCCATATAGATATTTCCTTGGAGTTCTCTTTCCATTGTGTTTTCATAATATCCATCCCCTCCCTCAATTCCTCCAATATCCCTTCTCCTATATTCCCATTTATGTGCCCTTCTTTATTTTTTTAAACCCATCAATTCCAGTAAGTGTTGCCCACATATTCTTTGATATGTGGCCCTCCAGTGGAGCATGGTTTTTTACAAAGCGTTATCCTCTTAAAAATATTGACTCTCCCTCTCCTTACAGTCATCAGTGCCAGTATTTCCTCAACAGGATGTGGAATATCTCATCTACCCTCTCACTCTATATTGGCCTACATTGAGCTTGCACAGTTATGTGCATTCTGTCAAATCCACCATTGTGTTCTCTGTCCAGCTGCCCCATTGTGTCTGGAAAACCAGTTTCCTTAGTTTCAATTATAAGTGGAAACTGTATCCTCAATTCTCGCTAGGAGAATCTGTCTGGCAGATTTCCCATTGTATAGATTGAGACACTGAAATTATAAATATTGATAGAGAACCATTGGCAGTTTAGTCAGGATGGTTTTTTGCTTCTAGTCAACATCTCCAAGAAACACTAGCTACTGCTGTGTATAATGTTTGCTCTTCATAATTGAAGGTAAGTCGCTATTAATAAAGACAATGCTTGCACATCTCAGTGATCATTGAGAAGTTGAGTGTGTACCTAACTGGAGCCTTTGCCTATATTTACTGTCTTCATGATAATAGAAGGTTCATGATATTCTGCATGCAAAGAAGAGAAAGATTGCATCAAATAAGTTATAAACCCTGCTACATACAATGATGTCCTGCATGCACTACATGTTGGTGTTGGTACAATGGTGTCACAAACATTGTATGAATAACTTAATGTTCCTTGACTGAATTTAGTCCCACACTACAAGCCTCAGTGTGGTTACTTGGTAATGGCTGGTGGGAAAGAAATGACCACAAACACTCTTGTAATAAATGGGAATTATAATAGAGACCCACATCTGGACAATGTGAAAACACTGTTAGATTTTGGAAATCTCAGCCTTAAACAGGATATCTTCATAAACCCCCCTGCCCAGGGTTCAGGGAGCTATGCAGATGAGGAGGCTGAAAAACTCTAATATCTAGAGGGAATTCATGACAACAAGAATCATTGTCTTCCAGACACAAAGGTACCGATGCACATAGGAGCCCACAGAAACTGTGGCAACGTGCAAAGGACATGAAGATTCCACCCAAATGGGGTTGCAATGCTGAGAAGCAGTAGAATTTCTTTTCTCTGATGGAGTCTCAGTGGCTATATTAACCACACCTAAGGGTAAGCCACATACCCAGCAGGAGATGACCAGAATAAAACAAATCAATGCTGTTTCTATAGAATTTTTGTCACATACTGCTTGTTTTGCCATTTTTAATCTTACTATTCATTTACTTATCCATTGCTTACTGTTCATATTTTGATTTCTGCCTTTGTTTTTGATGCTGTGTGTATGTGTGTTTCTTGTCTTTTCTCTGCTTCTGTACTCATTTTTTCTGTTGTTTTCTAAAGAGAAAGAAATGGCATTAAGTTGAAGGGGGAAGGAAATCTGAGAGGAAATTATAGAGTTGGGAATATCATGATCAAAATATTTTATAAACTATTTTTAATAGGAAAGGAAAATAAATCCTAGTTATGAAACTAAATTTTCAGTTTTGGGGTTATGGCATAAATAAGTGTAGCACTATGATACACTTGAGCTTGTGAGATAGAAAGCTAGTGTTACTATATTGTACTTTTGAAATTATTAGACCATAGCAATGGAAATAGTTGATCTTAGTGAACAGATTTTGAACTTATCTATTACAGTGCAAGCATCTTCTTAGTAAACACTGTCTGCAATATCTATTTGTTGACACTAGGTTGTGTGATGTGTTCCTACAACACTGAAATAATTGGAATTCTCATCACTTATCTGCATATATGGATAATGATTTGCAAGCACAACTATATATCAAATATATACTATTGATGTCACCTAATATTTTATTCAGAAAAACAGGATTGACATAATGCTCAATTTCTTTCCTTGGTTTTCTTCATATGTCTTTATCAAGAGTTTATATGGGCCCTGTCCAAGGACAGCACTTGATTTGTCTATCTGTTTTTTTCTACATTACTCGTGCCATACTAAGATGGAACTGAGTAAAGAGCTCCTATAATAAGTTCGGGAAAAATAACTATGAGTATTCTGATGCTTGTGTAATGAATGTACAGCTCCAGTGCTTGACTCCAGGAGAAACTCTGTGAAAATAGGACTGCAAGACAAGAAGCAACATGACAGCAAAGGCAAGATAGGGACCTAAGAAAACAGAAGAACACGTCTCTGTCTGCCAACACCTAGAACAGAGAGAAGCAAAAGAACATCATCTTATGTGAATATTTGAGATTCTTACTGTGTTGAATAGCGTGAATTATGTATTAGTCAAATGCCAGAATTCATGAGGCAGGATAGAGCTCAATAACTCATAAAGTAGAAGCAAAAGAATGTGATAATAATGTTTAATAGTATATAATTACTATAGTTATATTTTATTTCCTTAATCTACATTTCAAAAATTTTTATATCTAAAAAGTCATAAAATATTGTCTCAATTTACACACTTTCTAATGCTTATAATTAAGTCATCTAAATATAGTCATTTTCTTTGGCAAACCTTCACATTAAGGTGATAGGGAAGCTGAATGTGTCAAATGTTTCAATTAAGATTTAGCCACTCAGTTTATAAAATACTCCAGGTTATCTATATCCCAGTTCTTTTATGTAGGAATGTCTATGTTCTTAACGCTAGAAATTATTACTTACTTAAATTAGAGAATTTTTATACGACTACAAATGAAATGAAGATTTTGATTAATATTTACTCAATGCTGTGAAACAAAACATGGATCCTGATTTCATAAGTGCATTTAACTTTACATCTCAAAATATATTTCAGTATTGAAAAGATTCACAAATTAATTATTCTACAAATATAGACATGCAAATTATTTAAGAAGAAAGAGAGACAGAGAGACAGAGGTCTTATAAGTTAATAATCAACTAACTATAATCTTTGTAATCTAGTTAGTATATATATATATATATATATATATATATATATATATATATGCTCCTTGAGAATATCCCCTTGTGTCTTACTATTATTTTATTATGCTTAAATCTTAATGAGTTTGCATTTGTGACAATTAACATGGATATATTTTATATTAATGTACAAATTAAAATTTCTCCAAAGAGATACTTTCACAGTAATCCTGGTGAAAACATCAATCTCTTCCTTACCTTTGACAATTACTTGAGAAAGCTGTCAGGTTAAGATTATTTTAAAATTCATTTCTAAAGTTACTTTTAGAGATAGCCTTTTTTAATATATAAGGGAGTCTAGGTTTATGTTTTGAGAACTTCATGAATCCTTTAATTGCTTTCTAGGGACATATTTTGCTTTTATGTTCTCCAGTATAATCATGCAAACTTAAAACAAAAAAACTGATTATGTATGATAGGACAATGAAAATATATTAAAATATTTCTCTTTTTCATAGGAAGAATGTAAATTACTTCTCAAAATACTAAAGAAAATGTACCTGCTGTAAAGAGTTTCCCTCTTGCCTTTTATAGAGATTATGCTATACTCCAGTAAAGACACCAGAGCAATAGTGGAAGGTGATTCTATGCCCAGAGAGAGAAATGAGCCCAGATATGCATCATTGTAGATATTCTGCTTGAAAATATCTTTGGTATTGTATTTCATGAGTAAGTACTTTTAAAGGAAAAGATAATGGTTTTACTATATACAGTCATTAATAAAACTTTGTCTAACAATGGTTTGAATCTCCTGGAGTGAATTAAAAAGTTCCTCTCTCCAAGTACCCTTATCACTGGTGATCATGTGTAATCATGGTTTTATGCATCCTAAAACTTTGAGGTAGTTCAGTTTCCCTCTTTTTCTTTTTAGTTCCACAAATTTGTTCATTTGAATAAATTAGCCTTTAGATTCAATCACTCTTTCTTCTATCACAACAATTCTGTTGAGCCCATGAACAAACGGCATTTTAGTGACTGTATGCTTCAATGATAGAATTCCTATTTGGGTAATTTTAGTGATTTCTGTGTCTTTATATGATCTGCTGTATTTGGTGAAGCAAAGTCTACTACTTTTTATTTTGTAGACATTGTGTCTATTATTTACTTGAAAACATTTATTATTGTTGATTTAAAGTGTCTGTCTCATAAGTTCAATCATATATAGCCTTCCTAAGAGAGTTTCTGTTAGCTTTTGTCTTGTGCATGAGCCATAATTCATGGTTTCTAAGAACACCTCATAATTTCTTTATATAAAACTGGAAATTCTATAAGCTTATGTGACAACTAAAGATTTCACATGAATACTCTAGAAATTCCATTCGCTGATAATTCAAAGCTTTCAATAAAAGAGCCAATTTAGCTTCTCCTATAAGGATACTACTCATAGTGGTAGATATAGTTCATATTCTTGATCATGCAAATCATGCAGTTATTTCCCTGTTGCATTTTGTTTGTTCAATTTTTGTTGTTAGATATTGCTGAATCTGTTAGTGAACTTATTTGGAGAAGACACAGAGCAGTTGCAAACTGTGATAAACTATGGTCAAGGCAAGAAGTAAGCACAGCCTGAAATCTTCAATCTTTTTTTTTTTCTTCCTCCTTCTTTGGCTTAATATATAGTACATGTTTTTCTTCATTGAGAATTGTGGTTTTGTCCTGTTTTTTATTGTTTATATGAAAAAACATGTGTGCTTTTACAGTACATATAAGTTATTTTGGGGAAACAGTCTTCTATGTAATTTGAGGAATTATTTGCATTGATGGCTTAATAAAATACTTGCTCACATGCCACCTTCACAGGAATGTATGTGCAAGCAGACATCTTTGGAAATGGAAACATAAACACTACTGAAAAATTTATTATTTCTCTGTAGTGTAGATCAAGACAATGTTTTCACAGATATAACCCAGAATATTAAAAGTATAAACATCTTTCAGCTTCCCTCCATGTCTGAAGGAATTTGGTGAGTTCTCAAGCTCCCTCCAGGATAATCAGTTTTCTAGAAACTAGTTATCAAAGTATCTCAATTTCTATATTCTTCCATAATAAACATTCCCTGTGTCTGTGCAAAACCCCTCTGATATCTGGAGCATAGGAAATTTGCACCAATAGTATTTTCTATTCTCATGAAAGATAGAGAATCTAAATCTATTTAGTTTCAATTTATTACCACTTAAATAAATGACAGAATGACAAGTCAAATTAATAGCATCAGCATGGTGAGGCTTAGAATATTATTTACTTCTCTATTTTGTATCATGTGTATCCACTGCACTATTTTTTATGATTCAGGTTATGCTTTTCTGGTTAACATGCAACAATAAGTAATATTTTCCATTCTCAGAGTAGCATAGTATGGTATACAATGTACCTAAGTACCACATTGATGCAGTTATGATCATGTGATTAAGAACATATCTTACAGGTGTCATAGTTACAAAGTTATCTTTTGTTAATTTCATTAATATCACTCATCATCATTAAAATCTCTGAATATATGTAAATATTTTCATGATTTAGTTTTGTATGATTGTGATTATACAGAGACAATGATTTCTTATTGTTATCATTCATTTTGTAGTAGTGGTTGGATATTCTATTTTAAGGAAACATTTTATTGATACAAATGTTAACTAATAAGTTCTTATTTAATTATGTATAAACCATTGCTTTAATTATTTAAGTGTTTTAAATGTGACCAGCAGAGTCCTGTTGTGTTCTTATGGAATGTTTCTGTAGTATTTATTATTTTGCTTTCTTTCCTTCTTTCTTATTTTGCAATAGTTTCTGGAAAATAAACTCATTTCTTAAGGTGTTTTTTCTTTTCAAAGATGACATTTTTTAGAATTAATATTTACATGCTATGTTATCTCATTGTAATAACTAACATGTTGTTGCTCGTAAGTTTTTTTTTACAAATGGGGTGATAAAGAAATTGTAATGAATAGCATTGTGAGATGTATTTCAAAAATGAAGTAGTTGGGAGGTGTAATGGGTAGACATCAAACAGATATGACACGTGGAACCATATAATGCATATAGGAAGGGTATATAGAATATAGTGCTACAAAATGATAAAGAGGAATCTAAACAGAAATATTAAATAGAATAGTGGATGGGAGGGCAAGATAGAGAATGGCATATGGGGAGGGATAACTAACACAAAAGGCCTTTAAAAACCAATATGGAAAACCACTACTCTAGAATGTTATTAAAATATAAAGAGAGGTCATCATATAATGGAAGAGGAATTACCCAAACTGGACATTATATACTATCAAATAGAACCTTAGTACCAGAAATAGCTGACATATATTTATATTGTTAACAAAATGACATTTATAGATTCCACCCCTAACACTGCAGGCTATAGTCAATGCTATTGATTGCCTTCTGCAACTTTATTGTAATAACTTAATGGCAAAAGACCATCTGCTTATCCTATAAATATAGAAAAATCTAGTTGGTTTTAAACTGGTAGCTTTACCTTACTTCTTAGTTTTCATATTGATATAAAATGCTACAAAACTCATATAAGAGAAAAGAATCATCAATGTCACCCAACTATGAAACCTGTGCACTATCGCAATGTTTTTAGATATATGAGTTCTACTATAGATGTACCCCTTAATGCTAGGCCTAGCTATTGTGAATAGAGCAACAATGAACATTGAAGAGAAATTACTTATGGAGTACTGTGTCAACTCTGAGTATATGCCAAATAGTGGTAGGTATAGTTGGGTGATATTAAGATTTGCTAATGTCTAGAGTCCCTGGGTCAGTTTGTAGTCCCACAAACCAGGAATGAGGGTTCCATTTCCATTCATATAACATTTGTTGGAATGTTTTTAGTCTCTGTTATTCATACTGTGATAGGATGAAATCTCAAAGCTTTTTGATTTCTTTTTGTTCTCTTTCTTTTTTTCACTTTCTATTTTTTATTTAAATTAGAAATAAGATTATTTTACATGTCAATTCCAGTTCTCTCCGCCTCCTCTCCTCCCCTACTCCCTCCCCAACTAACACCCTACCTATCCCATACCCTTTCTGCTCCCCAGGGAGAGTGAGGCCTTCCATAGGGGGCCTTCAGAGTCTGTCATATCCTTTGGGATAGGGCCTAGGCCCACCTCCTTGTGTCTAGGCTCAGGCAGTATCCCTCTATGTGGAATGGGCTCCCAAAGTCTATTCCTATGCTAGGGATAAGACCCCATTGATTTCCGAGGTCTCCTCACTGACACCCACCTTCATGGGGTCTGAATTAGTCCCATGTTGGTTTCCCAGCTATCAGTCTGGGAACCAAGAGTTCCCCCTGGGTTAGGTCAGCTGTTTCTGTGGGTTTCATCAGCTTGGTCTTGACCTCTTTGCTTATCACTGCTCCTTCTCAGCAACTGTATGCCATCCTATAGCCTTCACCCAGCAGCTGGTGTAAGTGGAAAAAGACACCCACAGCTTTTTGATTTCTAAGTCCCTAATTTCTAAGAAAGATGAATGTTTTTTGTGATATACTTAGCCATTCTTTTCCTCTTTAGAGAATTCTGTTCAAGTACCAAGGCCATTTTTTTTAATTGGTTGTTCAAGCATTTTTGACTTTTTGTTTTTCACTTTCTTTGTATATGCCATATATTAATCCTCTATCAGACATATAGCTGAGAGAGATTCTCTCCATGGTGGAATTTTTACTGTCTTTGTATATACAGGCCTTATTTAGTAACCACACAGCTGTTATCAGTCTCATATGTGTAATAGCCATGTTATGTCCACAGGATGGCACTCCATGGTCCTCCTCACTATTGATTTCTTATATTACTCCTGCCCATATTTTCCAGTGTGACCAGGGTTTTGCAGGGGAGTATTGGCATCAATTTCTCAATTTTATTTAAGCGCTCAGTCACTTCTCAGGATTTTGACCAATTGTGAGAATCTGTAATAACCCTGACCAAATTCAGTAACACACCTTTCTAACCAATACTTAAAATGACATACATGACTGTTTCCAAGACAATTTAACAACTTGAACTTTTAACAAAACAAAATCAGTAGTTCTCTCCTAGGGCTTATGTCTTCCCAAGCTATGGATTTTTACTATGTTTTCTTTATCAGACATTAATTTCCTTCTACAGAGAAAGCCCCAAATCCAAACATGAAAACGTACATGGTTACCACCAGGAACAGTTTGCCACTTGTGTGCCAGAGGTCTCATTTTAGACTGAGTATATTGCAGCATGTAGAGCCCAAAGTTGAAGCAAAAATAAATAAATAGAAAGCTTTGCAACTTGCTTTAAGAAATTAATATGGAAATGTAGTTAATGGTGAATTCTGCAGTTTAAAAGATAATTCTTTCATTCTGTTGTTGCTCTAATAAAATATTATTGTTTATGTTGTTTTGTGTATGTTGCTCTGATACGTGTTCTTAATTTTTCATATATTTTCTTTCTTGTCTATATTTTCTGTACAATAACACATAAGACGCTATTACTTCATGGCACAATATAAGGAAATTCAAACTTCCTTTGAAACAACTTGATATAAAATAATCCATCCAGGCTTAGCTTATCCCTAAGCAGCTGGCATGGGAAAATAGAACACATCATCTAAGCATCTCTGAACATCTGTAGCAAACATTGGAGTTCTTTCATTTGTTTGTTTCCTTTCTTCAGTTTAGAAAATGAACATTGATGCATTTGAGGCACACAATAATGACAGCAAATATTCTAAAGGCTTTCAGATGCAAACTATTTTAATTGCCAAAAACTTGAAATAAATCTTGGCTCGCTTGCATTAACATTTTCTTCTTAGGGCTTTTACTTCATTTTTGCAAAGTTTGTATTATTAGTGCTTAGCAAATTTTGCATAAGTGTTCTCATTCTTGATCCCATGAACAGTAAACAAACAAAATAACCAGGTTTACTGAAATTAAATTCCATAATTAGTGTTCAGACTATCATGATGTTCTTAGCTTCTTTACATAACAATTGATAAAACAGCAGATCAAGTCATCATTTTGAAGCACTTGACTTTTAACTTTTTATGAAACCAGAATGATGATAGAAATCTGAAGAGATGTAAAATTTAACTTAACTTACATATCTTTCAGTGCAGATATTTTTGTTAATGTTTTGTGTGTTACAAATGCAAATACTTGTGCCACACGTAGTATACAGAGAGTAGATAAAATGCATAATTCTTTTAAATTTATTTACTTTATATCAGCTCAGAACTCCATCATAGAAAATATACACGAGTGTAATATACATATATATTACATATACAGTTATAAAGTAGATTAACTGTGAATTTTACTATCATTGAACAGTAATGCTAGCTACATTTATGAACAGCTAAGCATATTTAAATATCTTCTGTTTTTGAAATGATGTGACAATTTTTGGTGTACTTTTCTTGAATTATTTAGAACTTTTCCATAGATATTAAATTCTGGAATTTACCTTTCACTACTTTATGTTGATTTTGCTGAATAGAAATATTAATAAAGTGCAATATGTCAAAATTTTGTTTTCATCTCAGTTGTCATCAAATAAATGTTTTTTACCTTGTAGAACATTAACTGTTTTCTTAGAACATAATATACTGTTTTCTTAGAAATTTTTTCTTTACCCATACATAGATGCTTATATTTATCTTGAGTTAGTTTTGTATATATTAGAAAGTGAGCAGTCCTGTTTTATATAGCTGAAAATAGCTTAAGTACTCAAGTGCCTATTTTAGCCATAAACTGATATTTGATCTTATCTTGAAACAAATTACTCATATTTGGATGGTTATTTAGAGTGTTTTCTTTTTCTTCTATTGGTGTATTACTTACACTTACACATTTCCTTGTGCTTTAAATGTTCATTCTAGAACTCCTTGGAATTTTTGTACTTTTGTGATAATATTGTTTTTCTTATGTTCTATACAGCTGACTATTTTGAAACATAATATTTATTTTACTATCTATTGATAATATAGTTATGTGAAGTGTAATATATAATTTATAGTATGGCTCTTTCCTTGGGACATAACATGAGTTCTATATTAGAGTACTGATTACTTCTATCTGGAAGTCTTTTAAAAAAGTAAGTCAGCAGAATCTTACAGTAGTATCTAAGACTATGGTCATAGTAATGGAGTTTTTGCTTTCTCCTACCAATACAAGGGAAAGGATAGTAATTCATCCCTTATACGAATGGCAAACAGTATTCCCTTAGATCTTCTCCTAACAACAAATGATTTGGGGAGATCCTAGAGAATAGAACTACTGAAAGTTTGATTGAAAAGGAGTCATGATGGTACACTTTCCATGAGGTCCCCATCTATGACAGGATGAGACTTTGTATTCCCCCTTGTTTTTGATAGTAACTCCCAGCTTATATTCTGTCCCAACCTGCAGGACATCAACTTGGGGCAAGAGAGTCAGGGATAGGGAATGGGGACAAGAGACGCAGAAAGAATGATCACAAGACAGGATTCTGATCAAGTGGCAAACTTTACTTTTCTCAGGCTAACTGATATAGTCAGGATATGGGGAGGGGCAGAATGGGTTGTTTGTGCACCAGGTGTTGGTATAGGCAGGATTTTAGGAAGCCACAAAGAGGATGTTTGGAAGGGTAAAGAGTTTATGAGTAAGAGGTCCAGGAAGGGTTGCTTAGGTGATTGAGCCTGTGGGTGGAGGACTGGTTTAAGTTGCTTCTTTTCTTGAGCTGAGGTTCTAAGGAGCTGCTATGTAAAGTTTAACTATGTGGCCAGCCAAGCATGGCCTAGAATCTCATGCCACGCCCTGATTTGGCTCCCCACAATATTCTGTAAGAAAAATGATCAAATTCATTGGTTTACCAAGTTGGAGTTTAGTGGAATAAATATGATCATAAGTCATTGGTGTAGGACCAGTATCTATCCTTTTTGCATGAGCTAGCTTGTTGGAGCCCATTCCCTATGCTGCACATTCATACTTAGCCTTAATGAAGGGGGTGGTGCTTGTTCCAGCCCCAACTTAATGTGCCACATTTTGTTGCCTCCCAATGGGTGCCCTTACACATAGGTAGGAATGGATGGGGGCTGGGCTGGAGGAGGAGATGAAATGGGGAAGAGGAAGGTTGGGAGGGAGACTGTGGTTGAAATGTAAAATGTAATAAAAATAACTAGATAAACAAAAAGAAAACTAAGTCATTGGTGCCCTACATGAAGAGCCAATTTGTGTTGCTGTCTCCTGCAGAATAGTTAATATAGCATAATTAAAATTATGGACATATATTTAATATCAACTAAAAATAGTAATGAGTTATTACATATTCTGCATTTATACTCCGACGATTATTGTACCAGAAAATGATGACAGTTATCATTATCTCTTTAAAACAATTGCTGTTTGACTGCCAGATGGCCAGCTTTTTCACCCAAGAGACTCATGCTACATAAGACAAGAACACAATACCAAATAGAAATGACCAAGTAGTTTCATTTCAGAT
Organism: Cricetulus griseus; assembly: GCF_003668045.3. NCBI lineage: Eukaryota > Metazoa > Chordata > Mammalia > Rodentia > Cricetidae > Cricetulus > Cricetulus griseus. The sequence continues at coordinate 406,989,822 of NC_048595.1, forward strand.
TTCATACAGAGATCACTTAGCTTTCTCTATTAAAAATTTATGTTTTAGAACACTAAACATTGCTGAGAATATTTATTACTGTGATAGTTTTCCAATTTATTAGTATTTTAAATAAATTATTTTCAATTACTTTATTCTTAAGCTATGTAAGCTGATTCCTAAGGCAAAAGTCTAGGTGAGAACTGGAAGTTATGAGAAGGAACTGGCTGAGATTGTACTTCTGTCTGAACTTCAGAACACTAGAGAAACCCATGATTGGTCCTTGAACTGGGAGCACAATTGAGATACAGCATCATTATAGAGATTGTTTTATGGGGCCTTGAGTGGGGAAAAAGGGCCCTCTCCACAAAACCAGGAGATTTCTGCAGTAGGATAAATAAGGCCCTGATCTGGAATTCTTTGTTTTATCATAAAAACAAATACATGTGCCTGTAGATGGAAACTAAAACCCATAACTCTGCAAAGTGAACCTTGTTATGCAAGAGTGTCTTGTGACTATGGGAGTTAGTATTGAGTCTAGAGGTAAGGGAGTGTTAAGAGGTACAGTATGCCACACAAAAGGCCTTAAAGGAAGAGAAAAGCTTCCCTTTAAAAACTGGAAAAGATATTTATTAAGTGAGATAGTATACAGTTGAAGATTAGAAAAAATACCCTCATTTATAGATAATAGGAGGATTGATGGAAGGGGCTTTATATTAATCTCCTAACAAAATGAATTTGCAACTTTTAGAGGTTGGTAAGAAGTTCTACAACAACCAATTTAACCTCTGTAATAAGGATCTTGGAGGAATAAATATTAGGTAAGACCAAAAATTTATCTTGCATGTGTCAGTGGGAGAGGCTGGATTTGTTTTTACCACTGACACCTGCATGCTCTAACCTTCATATCAGGGACCAATCAGCAGCAGTTGAAGTTGCCTTATTTCTGGAGAGAGAATAGGGCAGCCAGAGTATCTGTGATCTAACATTTAAGCATATCTAGAGGCTGAGATTAATACAGACAGCCTCCACAACTAGGAAAAGAGGCAATTAAATCCATCTAGAAAAATCACCCTGAATAAGAGGAGGATTTTGACTTCCATAAATTCTTCAAGGGGTGAAAACAAGAACAGACAACACAATGTTTTTAATCTCTCTCTCTCTCTCTCTCTCTCTCTCTCTCTCTCTCTCTCTCTCTCTCTCCCTCCGTGTGTGTGTGTGTGTGTGTGTGTGTGTGTGTGTGTGTGTGTGTGGTGTCTTCACATGAGTAGAGATACAGGAGTGCAAGTGTCTACTGAGATTAGAAGAGGGCATAAAATGCATTGTAGCTGGAGTTGCCAGGGGCTGTGGGTTGCTTGATCTGTGTCTTCCAGCCTGCTAGAAGAAAAGAAAAACTCATAAGTGCTGATCCTTGTTTCTAGGTTTCTCATTGTATTCTTATAAAAAGTTGAATTTTCTGCAGCTGGAAAGATATTTCAGTAGTTAAAGCACTTGTCGCTTTTGCAGAGGACCTCAGTCTGGTTGCTAACATCACATATGGTTGCTTGCTACCATCTAAAACTTTAGTTCCCCAGGATCTGGCACTATCCTATGATCTTCACAGTCAAAAAGTGTGCATTTGTTGTATGTACATTCGTGAAAGAAAAACAAAACACTCATAAATATAAAATGAATTAAATGAATGTAAAAATATTTAAAGTAATCATGGTTGGTGTTATTTGCAAGAAATCATTTTTGCTACTAGGAAACAGAATTATATTTTAAAAGACACATATATTATAACTGTGTGCATTTGTTATAAAATTGGGCTCATTTGTACCACCACATCCATGTGTGAGATAGGGGTCAGGTTTGTGAAGTCTGTTTCTCTTCTTCTACCTTTAAGAAGCTGCAGGGTTCAAACTCAGGTAGTGATGGTGATCACTAAACACCCTTAACCCACTGAGTCATCTAAACTAACTAAATTCCAACATTTGTAGATGATGCATGAGTATTATTTAAAAATGAATAGATTCTTTTATGGACTTTGGAAAGATCAGAAAAATCACATACATTTGAGTTTCTACTGTCCACAAGATTATTTATCCTGAGCTGCTAGTGATGAGAAAAGACACAGCTTCTGCCATCAAGATGGTTTGTTTGATTGATTGATAGATCATCTTGGTAGAACCAGTGAGTATAGAAAATACATTAGTTAACATGCAAACCTTAGTGAAAAGTTTTAGTATTTGAAGTAAGTTCACTTCTATAGAAACACACACACATACATACATATAAACAGTTTCCTCAAAAAGTTGTTCTCAATCATGGTATTTATCAGAAAGTAAAAAAGAACATTACTTCACATTTGAAAAATATTTTATCAATTAAATACAAAAATCAAAATCTCTGTAAGATTGATAGCAACCTTGGTGGCAAGGTATACATAGTTTTGTTTATTTGTTTTTTTGTGTGTGTTCTCCCTCCCCCCCATCTCTCTCTCTCTCTCTGTGAGTGTGTGTGTGTGTGTGTGTGTGTGTGTGTGTGTGTGTGTGTGTGTGTTTCCAGACAGGGTTTCTCTGTATTACTTTGGAGCCTGGCCTGGAACTTGCTCTGCAGAACAGGCTGGTCTTGAATTCAAAGAGATCTGCCTGCCTTTCGAGTGCTGGGATTAAAGGTGTGTGCCAACCCTGCCCTGCATGGTACACATAGTTTTAAATGTGTTTTGTGTGTGTGTGTATAATGTATGTATAAAATATACAGTATTTATACATATATATCCCAAATATTTTGTCATAAATAAGACAATGGATAAATGATATAAATTTTGTGAATGAAAGCATTAAATGTCATATATAAATTCACTATTTAATAATTATAGTAACTTATTTGTTTTCTTATTTTTGTAAATTGATATTGAATACAACAATGTTGCTGTGTCTTGTGGATATGCTTTCCTCTATGCTTATTGACGACTTGGATATACCAGTGACACTATGTTGTTGAGGAAATTCTCAGCAATTCATTATTAAATGAACTCAGGGCAGAAACTCAAACAGAATCAGAAATAGAAACCATGAAGAAAAGCTTTTTACTAGCTTGCTTCTCACTAGCATTTTTGTACAGCCTAGGATCTCTTGCCCATGGAATAGTTTCAAGCATGGTTAGCTAGGCCCTTCCTATCCGTATGGCCACAGGTCAATGTGAAAGAGGCATTACTTCAATTGGAATGCCTTTTCCCCAGATGTGTCAAATTGACACACAAGATTAGCCACCACAAATGCAATGCTAATCAATTTGCCATACAAATGTATCACATTTAAAACACAACCTTTCACTTCTTTGTTCCAGGATCTCATGTTAATATCATATAAAATACAGTACAACTTTTAAAACCTTGCAGTCCTTGAAAACTATATCACATAAAGTTCAATGTCCTTTAAAATGTCCAAAGTCTTTTATCCATGACTTCCTATAAAATTCAAAGTAAGTTAAATGCTTTATTTTTCTGATAGGTAAGACCAAGGTATAGTTTTAACTGAATCAAATCAAAGCCAAAATTCAACACTATAAATCTAAATACTATAGGACATTGCTAAACATTTAGGTGTAAGTTATTATCTTCTGGGTTCCAACATGTTTGTTTGGGCAGACCCACTTTTCTGACTCTGCCTTTGGCAACACAAAACAACTTAATTTATAAGCACAGGCCAGGTAAACTCCACACCAGCTGCTGTCCTATGTACAACTACCACAGTATCCTGGTGGCCCTAGTATCTATATTATCTGATGGCTATTTTTAGTCATCAATCTCACTACACCTGGAATTAACTAAAACCCCAAAATGGAAGACATGTCCTTAAGAGGCTTCTACTTAATTTGAAGTGGAGAGATTTACTTATAATCTGGATCTTCGAAGTTCAAAGACATACCTTTTGTCCAGAATATATATACATGAAATCTTGGCCACACTTTCTGTTTGAAGCCTGCTTAAGGACATGAAAGAAGAAAGCTTTGACTCTGCCTATTTTCTCTCACCTTGTTACCAAGTCCATTCCTTCACTGTCTTGGAGCCTACTACTTTGGATCCAGTGTGTAATGAAGGCCAGCTGAGACAGCCAGACCTGTGGACTGAGAAGCTACAGCTTCTTGGACTTTCTGTTCATAAACAACCATTGTTGGATTATCTGGACCACAACTTGTAAATCATTCTAAATAAATCCCATACATATACTAAATTCTTTTACTCTGGAAAACACTGACTAATAAAGTTCACTACTGCAACTGATCCAATGATCTCTCCCAAGCCTTTCTGCAGGGATTCCTACAATGTTTTATGACTTCAAGCCTAACCTACTTTCTAAGACTCCCTCAGGCCTTCAAATGTATCGCCATGTAGGAACTTTTTATACAGTATTTGTTAATTTCTGATTCATGTAGAAGTGAAGCCTTATCTATTTGGGACCACAGGTTAGGTCTTGGGAACCGAATCTCAGGGCTTGGCATGAGATCCTAGGCCATGCTTGGCCAGCCACATAGTTAACCTTTACATAGCAGCACCTTAAACCTCAGCTCAAGAAAAGAAACAACTTAACCCAGTCCTCCACCCACAGGCTCAGTCACCTAGGCAACACCTTCCTGGACCTCTTACTCATGAACTCTTTACCCTGCCAAACATCCTCTTTTTGGCTTCCTAATATCCTGCCTATACCAACACCTGGTGCACAAACAATCCATTCTGCCCCCACCCATATCCTGACTATATAAGTTAGCCTGAGAAAAGTAAAGTTTGTCACTTGATCAGAATCCTGTCTTGTGGTCATTCTTTCTGCATCTCTTGTCCCCATTCCTTATCCCTGACTCTCTTGCCCCAGGTTGATGTCCTGCAGGTCGGGACAGTTAGGTGTGTTGACCCTGAGGAAACACTCTTTCACTGTCTTATTGAAGCACAAAAGTTTTCACCTCAATGGCATGATATATTATTAATTAAACCTTCAGTTGACCAGCATCCATTTTCCTAGCAAGCAAATGTTTCACTTTAGTGCTTATGGTACCAAAAATTTTTTAACTCCAGCTAACTAGTAACCACATATTCTTAATACAAAATATCACAGGAACAACCCTAATGGAGTATTTGTTGGTTTACCTCTCAAATACCAGAAGCCAGGCCTAAATAGTGACATTTATTTCTGCTTTTATATTTTTCTTATAATTTATTTTATGTGTGTGCATATTTTGATCACATGTACGCTGATCAAATGTATACTAGCGTTCTTGAAGTCCAGGATAAGAAACCTATGGGGCTTCTTGGAGTAGATCAGTATTTATCCCTAGAATATGAATGGACTTTGGGGGCCCATTCCACATAGAGGGATGCTCCCTGACCTAGACATACAGGGGAGGGCCTAGGCCCTATCCCAAAGGATATGAGAGACTTTTAAGATTCCCCCATGGAAGGCCTCACCCTCCCTGGGGAGCAGAAAGGGTATGAGATAGGTAGGTTGTTAGTGGGGGCCAGGGAGCAGGGGAGGGAGAGGGAACTGGGATTGACATGTAAAACAATGTTGTTTCTAATTTAAATAAAGAAATGGAAGAAGAAAGACAATATTTCTTGAATTATACAATTACCAAAAATCATACCTGAGCTTAAAATCATAGCTGGGTCTTCTGGAAGAACAGTAAGTGACTTTAAACATTTAGCAATCTTTGCAGACCTTCTTTGAGTATGATACACAAGTATACACAGAACCTATTAAGATATTATCAATCAACTGTTTTTTCATGTCAAAGTTCTAAAACTCTTCAACAAACGAATATTCTCAGGTATATTACTGTAACAATCCCACTTCTTGTAGTAATGTATGTCCCAATTTGTTTACTGTTGCTATGATTAACACCATGGCCAAAAGTAAGCTGAGTAGAAAAGTATTCATTTGGCTTCCACTTCCAAGTTTGATGCTATCATTGAAGAAATTCAGGGCAGAACCAAGCAGGAACAATCACAGGACCCACAAAAGAATGATACTTGCTGACTTGTTCCTAGTTATCTCATAGTGGGATAGGATATTCTACATCAACCAATAATCAAAACAATTCCCCATAGATATGGCCACAGACCAACTGAAGAAGGCAATTTTTCAACTGAGGTTCCCTCTTCCCATATATGTCAAGTTGAAAACCAAGATTGGCCATCAGAAGAAGGAAACTACAAGGGATTATCAAACTGACAATAATTACAGTGGATGAGGAAGAGAGTCCAAAATAATAATTATCCTAAAGCATAATTATTGATTAACATTAAATCTAGTTTAGGAAGATACATTTTAATGAATTTGTTTTATGCTTCTCAAGAAATACAGGCTGGCTGTTGTTCTCCTGATGTTCCAGCTCACATGAATCCTATATAGTCAAATATGTGCTGTGTGTACATTCTAAATTGTATGCCAGTTTTAAAGGGTATTAATTCTAATGAGTAAATATTATGTAAATCACTTTGATGTTTCTCTCCAATGGTTTAGATCTGTTTATATAATAAATATAAATTTCTTTGTTGGAAGAGGTTTTCAATACTCTTATCTAAAGCTAACAGTGCTTCCACTTTCAAAAATTCTCCAGCTTTCTCAGTGAGAAAATTACTTCATATTATACTTACATAGAGAAAGGGTCTGAAATATTTGCAAAGCTAAATCCCAGAAGACTATAGAGCAAAACACCCATTCTCTGTACTTCATTTCTGATACTCTACTAGGAACATTTCCAAAAAATACTGCCTTGTATTTTGTTTTCTGGTAGACTTGTTCTCAAATATTTGAAATGATTTATTTACCTCTTTGGACCAAAACTAATCTTGGTTATTTTTGATAAGCCACAAGTTAAATGTTAATATTCTAAAACTCATTAATATGAAGCATTCTTAAATACCCCTCTAACTTTATATTTTATGAACCAATCCCATGATTAATTTACTACTTCACTAACAATTAAATTTATTCACATTTTTACCATTGGACAATTATTAATGCCTACATTTTCTCAGGTTACATAGGACTTTCTGTGGTTTCCATCCCAATGTGTTAGGATCAAAGGAAACAAAGAGTAATGACAGCAAATTTGAAAGGGATGCATTTGCCAACCAGGTATCACATCAATTTGTTAAAGAGGATACAAAATAAATGGTGGCATGGTGATTTTGGTTATACATTTTCCTTACATAATGGTATGTCATTAATATTTAAGAAATTGTTGCCAGTGGTGGTGGCACATACCTTTAATCCCAGCACTCAGGAGGCAGAGGCAGGCGGATCTCTGTGAGTTCCAGACCAGCCTGGTCTACAAGAGATAGTTCCAGGACAGTCTCTAAAGCCACAGAGAAACACTGTCTCAAAAACAAACAAAAAATACAAAACAAAACAAAGAAAGGATGAGAACTGATTTTGGGGTGGGGGATTTAGCTCAGTGGTAGAGTGCTTTTGTAGTAAGCACAAGGCCCTGGGTTCGGTCCTCAGCTCTGAAAAAAAAAAAGACAAAATAACAAAAAAGAAAGTGTCTTATGGACCCTATATCTGACCCCATATCTCATAAACTTAACTTGAACATTTACTTTATTCATCAAAGGAAGACTTATTACAAGACCTAATTCTATAGATACTGCTCTCTCTCTCATTTTGTGTGTTTAATGTGTCTAGTTTTTGAGTACATGGGCATGAGTATTCATGTTTTATGTACAGATAAGGAGAATGTGTTGGTGGCTAGTTCACTCAACACTCTGCCTTATTCTTTTGAAACATGGTGTCTTAATTATGATTTAAATTACTATGAAGAGACACCATGAACACTGTAACTATTATAAAAGAAATCAATTAATTAGGTGGATTACAGTTCAGATGTTTAGTCCATTATCATCATGGTGGGACATGGCCACATACAGGCAGACATGGTGCAGGAGAAGAAGCTTATAATTATAAGTATTTGACCTTCAGGCAACCAGAAGTGAACTGAAACACTGAAAATATCCTGAGCATAGGAGACATAAAAGCCCATCTCCAAAGTGGCACAGTTCCTCCATCAAGGCCACACCTACTCCAACAAGCCAACCTCCTATTAGTGTCACTCCCAATGAACTTATTGGGAGACAATTGCATTCAAACTACCATTCAAGATCTCTTTCTGAACCTAGAACTAGGCTGGCAGTCACATAGCCCTGAGGATCCTCCTGTCTCTTCCCCCAAATAATGCTTGTATTATATAGTTGATGGTGACCAAGAACCAAGCTAGGCTTTTTCATTGATTCAGACTGCAGTATGTTTGCATAGCCAACAATATTACACACAATGTCTTCACTGTAGCTCCTTTGGTTTATATTTACAAACCTGAATTTTACTAACAGAAAAAAATACTGAATACTCACAAGAAATTAGTAAGTGTGGTGAGTGATTTTATTAGCATTGCCTCATACTGAGAATAGCTTACATGTTTGATATTTCTCCATGAAGCATACAATGTGCAGACCTCCTTATTTTTCTAGGAGCTTGACTTTGATAACACTGTTTCTTCCTGGGTCTTTTCTAGAGGACTTTCTCAGTCCACAAGACATGACAAAGTGCCTGGAGAACAGGTATTCTCAATGAGATAATTCTAAGTGACAGAGCTCTTTCCTTTGTAGATGAAGGGCAAAAGGGAGCTTCTCTCTTTCAACTGGTCTAAAAGAGTTTGTTAATAACAGAATGAAAAATTCCCATGTCCTGCTCTGCTGGAAACACAGAAAAGACACAGGAATATTTTATTGGATGTGTCAGCATAGAGAAGTCCCAACCTCTGAAGAAATGGAAAGTGTTGCATAAATAAATTTCTCCTTTTCACCACAAAATTTGATTGGACTGTTCTTCATGCATCCATGGCAAAAGGACAACTCTCAGAAGGAACAAATAATGATGACTTTGGGGAGTTTGGTACTGAGTTATTCATTGTAATTGCTTAAATCTTTTCTGACAATTTTATTTATATTACAAATTATTCTTTAATAGTATTACAAATTGTAAAGAATGATACAAAAATTTAAATCATATAAAAGAAAGCAATGGAAAACTACAGGTGGTATTTGCACTATAAGCAAGCATTCATGATGCTGTAAAAAGATACTAGGGGAAAGTAATTACTCATCAAAAACATCTCTGAAACATGAAAGTTATAATAACCATATTCTTGATAAAGTTTGGCCACTGATGCAATAGTGAAACATGTATCATAAGAATAACCACTGTCAGTGAGGCCAAGAACCTGTGCCTGGACATGCCATGGTCTCTAATGGAAAACTACTACTATTATTGTGGTAAGTATACAGGGAAATAAGCAAATTCAACTAGCACATTGCTTTACCCACTTATCAGTGCAACAGTCAACTTTCAGCAGAGGAGTTTCTTCTTGCAATAGATAGCAATTAGCACACAAATCTACAACTCAAAACATGCAGTGAAGGAAAATTTGTAATGTTCAGTTATAAATGGGATATCTATATCACAATCTCACCCCTTTAATGCTCAGAGGTATCCAAGGACGAAGGGGGAGAAAGGTTGTATAAACCAAAGGTAATTTGTGAGTTCAAGAGTGCAGTGTTTTCCTGAACAAAAAAAAAATAGGTCAGATGCACAAATGAACTCACAGAGACTGTGATCACATGCACAAGACATGCACAAGCTCGACTCAGACAAAATATCAGCATGGAGAAGGGGAGGTGGCAAAAGTTCTACCCATAGATAAATAGCTATATAAATTTGATTGTTTCTGGGTGAAAAGAGTCAGTCTTCTTCAATGGAGTGAAGTTGGATATATGGACCACATTCCAAGGCAGACTCTACACCCTGGAGAAGTTAGTGAACACCAACTGGATTACAATTTTCTTGAGGAGAGAGGGGGTTTATATAAGTATAAATGAGTCTTGGAGAAGATTGGAAAGGGGAACGAAACATCTGTACTCTCTGATACTGTAAGAGGAGATAGGCTCACATGCTCCTCTGTTTTATTTTTCATCCCCATCCAAGATGACCTGTCTAGTCCAATAGATCAAATCCCTTTTTGGTGCAGAATGATACTAGAAACAAATTAAGTGTTCTAGGTATCTTCTCTCCCATACTTTTGGTGCTGTTTTCAAGTCCTTTCATTCTAACAGAAAAAAGGTATCATGTTTATGTTAATCCATACTAGGAATATATCTCTATGTTATTCAATGTACATCTCTGTAAAGATTAACTGTGTTTTTACTCATGTTCACAAATACGTCCTATGATGTTGATCATTCCAAACTTCACTATTTGCTTGTGTGAAATTTCTAACTTTAAACTTTATTAAGTTTTAATTTAAATAAATTACTATCATTAAGATTAGTTTATTTTGTCAAAGGCCCTTTCTTCATCTAATGAGATTATCTCATAGTTCATTTGGTTTATATGGTAGATTCCATTGACTGATTTCACCATTTGAACTGCCCCTTCATCACTGGGATGGAGCTGGCTTGATCATGGAAGACGATCTTTTTGATGTGTTCTTGGATATGGTTTGCAAGTATTTTATTATTTGTTGCATGTATGTTCATATAGGAGATTGGTCCATAATTCTCTTTCTTTGTTTGATCTTCATGTGGTTTAGGTATCAAGATAACTGTGCCCTGATGAAATAAATGAATTGGGCAATGCTCCTTTTGTTCCTATTCTCAGGAATAATTTGAGAAGTATTAGTGATAACTTTTTTTGAAAGTCTTGTAGTATTCTATGTTACGATAAATCTTACTGCCAAAGCCACCGAGCCCCACCACCATGTGTGTGTGCTTTACGACAACCGCCTGCCCAAGTTAGGGTCCAAATGAATACACAGAAACTTGTATTAGGTTCAATGCTGCTTGGCCAATGACTAGGATTTCTCATCTGTTAGCTCAGTCTTAACTATCATAAGCCTATACATTTTATAAGACTCATCCTATCGGATGCTTTATTGGCATCCCTCCTTGCCAGTGGATCACATTGTGCTGCTGGAGGAAGAGTGGAAAAAGGGGGCCCTTCCTGTTTCTCCTTTGCTTAAATATGAGTCTCCTTGCTATGTCACTTGATGCCTGGATCAACACTTCTCTACTACATTTCCCCAGAATCCTCTTTGACTCCTAGTCCCATCTAACTTACTGTCTCATTGGCCAAACAGTATTTTATTTAACAATCAATAAGATAAACATACACAGAAGTACTTCCCCATCAATTCTCTGCTAAAATAATCTGGTCCTGGGCTATTTTTCCAGTTGTAATACTTAAAGACTGTTTTTATTTCAACAGGGACTAATAGTTTGTTTAAATTGTTTATCTGATTTTGATATAACTTTGATAAAGTGTATATATTCACACAATTCTCATTTGTTGTTATTTATTTGTTTCCAAATTTGGTGGAGTACAAGTATTTAAAACAAGATTTAAAAATCAGTGGTTCTTAAATTTCTTAATTCTGAAAGTACTTTATATAGTTCCTCATGTTGTGATGACCCTCAATCATAAAGTTATTTCTTTGTTACTTAACAGTAATTTTGCTATAGTTATTACTCATAACATAAATATCTGATATGCAAACCCTACTGGGTTTGTGACCCAAAGAATAAAACCAACTGTTCTATAAGATTCTCTGAATGTCTTTAAAGTCTGTTCTTATTCTCCGCACATTTCATTCCTGATTTTGTCAATTTGGATATTCTTCCTCTACCTTTTAGTTAATTGAGTTAAGGGTTTGTCAATCATATTGATTTTCTTAAATAACCAACTCTTTCCATCACTGATTCTTTGCATTGTCTGCACCAAGTCTTCTGCTTGTACATGATAGTTTTCAGTTTAATATTTTCATGGGACTTCTGGATGTAAATGAGTGGTCTTTGACACTTATGTCCTCTCTTGGGACTCTTTTTTTCTTTGTTGTTTGCCCTGTCCAATTCTGATGTAAGTTTTTGTTTTATCTTATACTTTATTTAGTTATGTTTTAATACTCTTAGAAGCTTGCTGTTTTCTAGTGAGAGACAGAAATGGAGTGAATCCCAATAAAGAACAGGTAGAAGTAACTGTGAGGAACAGAAGTAGGTGAAACTTTAGTCAGGATTATAGATAGTATAAGAAAAGAATTGATTTTTAATAAAAAAGAGACAATAAATTTCTAGATAATTCATTCATTTTACTCCAAAGACAGACTATATTTTAATACATTATATGAATGTATACATTATTGTTAAATATTTTAACGTTATTATTATATACAATGACACTATAGATGTGATTTTATTTTAATAATTCCCCATTTGAAGGACACCTCTCAAAACTCATCTTGCATTTGTTTCACATTCAATTAGTTAAATTCAAACTCTATTATTGACTCCTTGTCTGTTCTATTATTGTGGTATCAGAAAACAGGTTTTTAACTTATTTTTTGTAAAATAGCACTGTGAAGTATTTTAAATATGATTGAATATGCAGATGTTTATTATGGTAGTTCCTGTGGGTATATATCTTCTAGTGTTGGTGTACATGTGTGTGCATACAAGTGGAACCCATGATCAGATGTTGGTGTCATTCGAGCATTTATATATTATTGTATACAACATTTCTTGTTGGCCTTGAATAGGGAGACTGACTTGGCAACTAGCTTCAGAGATCTGTTATTTGCATTCAAAGAACTGAAGCAATACCTTTATGATTGCATGGCAAGTATTTCATCTGTCTCTCCAGCTATAAATATTATTTGTCATTTGTGTCAGGTGATAATCATCAAAAGAAACAAGGATAGTTTTAATAAAAGCATAATCAAATTCATAATCATATTCTGACTTATTTTATTTTTTCTTTATTGATAAACTTTTAAACTCATTGAAAGATTATGTTTGCTTTTAGAGGGAAGCTTTTATATGTATTTTTATATATATTTTTTTAGCTGGTAGGATGAATTAGCACAGGCAGTTTCACTGCAAACTGTGAAGAAGTCTCACTTTCACTTACATACAACATTGTTTACTTTACATATCACCCCAAAACTCATGTGTTCATTCTCTTTTAATCAAGAATCAAAATGTCCTACATTTACGTTTTGAAAGTTTTACTTTCTTATGCCTATTTTTAGAACATGGAAATCATGATGGGAAATGAGAATTCATTTCCAAATAGATTTGAGGGGATTATGGCAAGGAAAAATATTTTACAGTTTCTTGTTTATTTGAATCACTGTTGTTCAAGTATTGTGAAAGTCATTTTCTTTCTCATGTTCAAGAATATTAAACACTCACTCTCCCTCATTCACATACTTGTGGTGATACTTCGTTTGTGCTTTAACAAATGAAGTTTGCCTGAAGATCAGAGTGAGGAGCTAGCCACTAGTTAGCCATAGAGGCTAGCACTCCAGAGGCACAGCCAGGCAGATCTCTGAGTTCAACACCACCCTGGGTTGCATGAGTTTGTTTGATACAGTCTAAAAGAGAAAAGGGCAGGTGTTGGTGGCACTAGGGAGGTGGGGACAGGTGTGATATGGCTGGGCAGAGAAAGGAATTTAAGGCATGAAGAGATAGGAGCTCACTCTCTTTTCAACTGAGAATTTGGAGAGGTAAGGTGTAGCTGTTGCTTGCTCCTTTGTCTCTCTGATCTTTCAGCATTTACCCCTATATCTGACTCTGGGCTTTCAATGTTAAGACCTAATACAACTCATGTTATACATATTTGTCACTAAGTCCTAACAATGCAGAGCAAATGTGCTAAGTAAAGCCTTCTGCATCAAAACACTGACCATCATGCATAAATCCATTAGCTAATAAAGGTGCCAGCAGCTAATTACATAAAAGTAAGTGAAAAATTAAATGACTCGATAGTTATTCCACCAGGACTTCATTCAATTGTCCATAGTTCTTAAAACCACTTTAAAGTCTGCTGTATGTTTAAAGGCTTTATTTTTCTCTGGAGGAAAAAAACAAAGACAAAAGTAAATTGTAATTATTAACCATTAGATTCCAAGTAGCTCACAGGCAAGTATCTGTTCCTCCCAAGAAAGAAGCTTTCCATAGTGCCTTAATACATGGAGGATGAAATGTTACAAAGAGTACAAAGAAAATTCTCTGCTCAAATAATTAGGTAGCATGGTGCTTATGTCCTATACTAAAAGCTATCTAAATAAGGTTTTGATTTCGCTTTTGCTACCATCACTTCCCATTATGCCTTCCCATCACTAATACTGGTTAATAAAAGCTGAAACATATCTTCAATCTGAATGATGCTATACATAACTGACCCTGAAATTTCTACCATGGTTCTCTTACAGCTGGTAAATTCCTTTAGTCAAGTGGCTTGTTACAAGACCTCATCATAAATCCTTATACACTGAGCCTGATAGTAGAGAAAGTGGGGATTAACCTTGAATATAATGGCATAGAATAACCACTTCTTAAATATAATACCAGTACCACAGACACTTAGAGCAACAATCCATAAATGGGACCTACTGGAACTAAAAAGCTTCTGTAACGGAAAAGCCACTGTCAATAAAACAAAACGGTAGCCTAAAGAATGGGAAAAGATCTTTACCAACCCTACATATTACAGAGGGCTAATCTCCAAAATATATAAAGAACTCAAGAAACTAGACTCCAAATACCAAATTATTCAATTTTAAAAAATGAGATAGAGATCTAAACAAGAATTTTCAACAGAAGAATCTCAAATGGTTGAAAGACATTTAAGGAATTGTTCAACATGCTTAGTCATCAGGGAAATGCAAATCAAAATGACTCTGAGATACCATCATACACCTGACAGATGGCTAAGATAAAAATACAAGCTACAGCTCATACTGGAGATAACACAGAGAAAGGGGAACTTTCCTCCACTTTTGGTGGTAGTGCAAACTTGAACAGCCACTTTGGAAGTCACTGTGGCAATTTTTCAGAAACCTTGGAATCAACCTACCACAAGATGCAGTTTGGGCATATACACAAAAGATGCTCAGTCATATTACAAGGACACTTGCTCTACCCAACTACATTCAAGTCAGCTTTATTTGTAATAGCCAGAACCTGTAAACAAACTAGATGTCACCCAACTGAGGAATTGATAAAGCAAATATGTGACATTTAAACAATGAAGTATTACTCTGCTGTTAAAAACAGAAACACCAGGAAATTAGAAGGCAAATGGATGAAACAAGAAAAATATCATCTTGAGTGTGGTTAGACAGATTCAGAAAGACAAATATAACAGGAGCTCATCCATAAGTGTATATTAACTCTAAAATAAAGGATAACTATGCTAAAATCCATAAACCCAGAGAGATTAGGTAACAAAGAGGATTCATGGGGGGATATGTAGATCTCTCTTAGAAGGGAAAATAGAAGAGATTTTGTGAGTGGACTAGGACTTGTGGGGATGGGCATCAGAAGAGGAGAGTACTAAAAGAGCCTGCTGGAAGGGAGAGCATTTCAGGATCAGGTAAAAACCTAGATCATGGGAATCTCCCAGGAACCTACAAGGAAGAACCCAGCTTATACTCTTAGCAATAGCAGATACATAGTCTCAACTGACCATTTCCTGTGACTAGATTGGTGCCTAGCCTAACTGTCAACAGAGAGGAGTCATCCAAAAGCTGATTAGAAACAGATGCAGATTCATAGGCAAACTTTAGGCAGAGTTCAGGTAGTCCTGTAGAAAAGGAGGAGAAAGGATTGTATGATCCAGTTCGGTTAAGAACACCACAATAAAACTCACACAATCAACAAACCTGGGTTCATAATTGCTCACAAAGACTGAATCCACAACCAGGGAGCCTACATGGAATTGGCATTGGTCCTCTGCATATACGTTACTGTTGTGTAGCTTGGTTCTCTTGTGGAACTCCTAATAATGTGAACAGGGGCCTACTCCAACTCTTATAGTCTTTGGGCCCTACTGCTCTTGACTGGTTGCCATGAATAGCCTTAATTCCTGGGCAAGTGATTAGTCTTACTTTAACTTGATATGCCATGATTTGATGATACTCACAGAAGACCTGAGCCTACCTAAACAGAAAAGGAGGAGGGGTGGATTGGGGGGGTGGAAAGAGGGGCATTATGGAGGGACTGGGAGGAAACAAGGGAGGGGAAATTGTAGCCAGATGGAAAATAAATAAATAGATTTACTTTACTTAAAAAATGTTGGTTGTTTAAAGCATCAGCAACAATTTGTTCTTTTAGATCAAAAGATCACATTGGACTAATTGGATTAGAAGTCTTCAATTACTTCATACACAAGAGAAATATGTAATGGTAATGGTGAAAACCAGGCTATCAATATCCCATGTAATTCAAAACAGCTTTGAGCAGAATAAGTGAAGAATATAATAATCCAAATACTCTATTGCTTTTGAGAAAAGAAGAAAGTGACAAAAAACACAAGTGATAGACTTAACCTAAAGAAAATATTTTCTCAGTTTTAATATATATCATTTGTTTTCTAATAATATTATAGTTAATGAAACTTATGTGTGTGATAATGCTCCCATATCACTTGGTGATGCTATAATCATCTTATTTAGGGTAAGTATACTTTATATTTATGAGACAAAATCATTTTTTGAGTCATCTCCCAGTATGTGTCATAGCATGAATTCATAGCATCATGACACTGAACATCAGGTCCCATTGAAGCTAATGTGAAGAATCAAAGAGACTCATGGATATTGGTGTTCAGTTTACTTTCTTCTCATTCAGCCTATGATCCAAGTCTGTATTGTGGTGATATATTTTTTATGATTTATTAAAGCTTGTCTGATGATTCAGAAAGCAAAGTCAGCCTCAAGGTATTATAAAGATCAGACAGTGGTGCTACATATCATTCATCCCAGGATTCAGGAGACAAAGGCAAATGGACTTCTCTGAATTCAAGACCACCCAGGGCTACATTAGATTGAATCAGTCTAAAAGAGTAACAGAGCTCACACCTTTGATTGCAGAACTAGAGAGATATAAAATATAGCACAGGGTGTTCAGTAGTCCATTTCAAGATTCTCCAGCCATGTTGTGGAAAGCATAGAATTCTGGGTTTTCAATATGAGGTTTGGAAGAGGCAGAGTCTCCTTTCAGTCTGAGACAGAGGTAAGAGCTACTGGATGGCTGCTTTGCTTTTCTGATCTTCAGCTTGAAGCTTCAATAAATCATAAATAATATATCACCACACCATATGACTGTGTCACACACATTAAGGTAATTCTTCCCAGACCTATTAAATCATCCTAGAAAAATTTGCCCATGGGTCTTTGCCTCCACAATAATTGTAAAACGTATTAAGTTATCAGTGCGACAGATAGTAGTAGGACTGGTAATTGTCTGCTTCATAATGTTTCTAGTTGTGTCTTCATGTGCCTGAGATAAGATAATCTCCCCGAAGATTTTTTAAGTAGAGCATGTATGCTTTTCATGAGGACTCCATTTTCATCACCCATATTCCTATATTAGCTTTCTTTATTGTGAATATAAAATAAAATAAAAACACTGACATAATCCACTTATGAGGAAAGGCTTATCTTGTGTTACAGATTTAAACATGTCTATCCATGGTTACTGAGCCACATTGATTTGGGCACACTGTCTGAGCATATAGTGAAGTAAATTGAATCACCCTATGGGAGGAAACTGGAAACAAAGGGACAAGGAGAGAGACAGAGAAGGGAAAGACAGAGAGAAAGGTTCCAATGTCAATGTCTTCTCTGACAATATATCTCTAGAGACTCTACATTCCTTCCAATACACACATTACTTAAACTTTGAAATGGATCCAAATAGGGTGGCAAAAATGTCTTTGGGACACGGACTTTGTAAGACTTTAATAATCTAAAACATAACAGCTCATCTTTGATTCAAGAGGCACAAACCTAAAGATATTATCATATGTACACATATAAGTTGTCATATGCACAGGCCTCATCCCCCATCTTAAACAGAAGATAACATGCATGAAAACTTTAGCAGATATACAGAAAGCATGTATATAATTGAGAATTTTGCATTTTATAACCCCCTGATATTTCCACCCATTTAGTATTTCTGTAAAGCCTGGCTGATTAGAAATTTATTATTATTTAAATACTAGATTTACCTCAAAATTATACATTTAATAAATAATAAGTAGTATTCTATTTAAACTTTTCTTCTGTGGGTTCTAAGAAAACCCATTCTGGTAGGTTTAATACTTTTAAATATTTGAATGAATTAATAAATCAAGGCCAATTACTGTTTTGGAAGATAATTAATGACTATGCAGCAGCCTAATATTGTAGTGAAAGACTATCATGTGATGTCTACATTAAATTCATGACAGAATCTGGTCATTGATCATTTCTTAGATTATTCTTCTCTTAATTACCTTAATTAAGGAATTTTAAATTTATTTAAACATATAAACATTTTTCATGTTCTTCAAATAGTCAGTCTTCACTTTTATGTGACTTTTGATAACCCTGTTGGCTGAAGGTTACACGAGTTTTGAACTTTTCTTTTAGCTACCTCCCTACTAGTTAGGTTGCCATTAATTAGATATCTTCTCTACATGATTATATTTAGATCTTCCTACAGAGTATTGTTTAATATCCATTTACTTTCATTTAATTTTTTCTTCAGATTCTTGTAAGTACACTTATCTGAAAGTTACCTGTGGAGCTGTGGCTTAACCTCACTCTGAGGGTTGGTGCACCCCTGCTCTGATCAGTAAGTTCTAGACATACTCTGTGATCTTCAATGGGGTCATCACCTTAAGCACTTCCTAACTGTTCTACAGGAGCAGGTCTTAAACTGAATGATTTTAAAGAGCATGACAATTACTAATAGTTCACAATTTATATCATATTGAGCTGTTCCATGCAATAGTAATGCATCTTAATACAATGATTTTATTCAATATTATTACTGTGTCAATTTACACATGATAAAAACATGGCCAAATAACAAGTAATGTGATCAAAATTATGTAAAATAGAGACAGGAACTGGAGGGGGTCTAAACTCCCAAGCTTTGAGTTAGGACTTCAACAGCTAATCATTAATTTATCTTCTTCTCTGTCATAGTCCTGACCCTACACACATGTGTGGGTGTATTTTGCTACTAATGTGCTGCTCAGCTTCTTATCCTAATAGTCTTGGTTAGATATTCAACTGATCTCATAGACATCCTCAGATATAATGACACATGGTAGTTTTCAGCATTAAAAAATACTATATTACCACTGAAAGTTTGTTCAGGATTCTGAGATGGTTTAAAAATAATTGGAAATAGTCCAGATGTCAGCAAACTGGGACATAAGTTGATAGAATTGTGTTTAAATAGGGTGATAAATGCTTTTCTTTCGTTGTATTTAGTAGCATTAAATTGTTTTCACCTAGATTTCTTTCAGGACTTTAAAAATAGTTTCATCAGAGAAAGAAAAGGAGAGAAGAGGATGGGGTAGGAGAACATGAGGGATCAGGAATATTGAGTCAGGGGAAGGATAGAGGAGAATGAGAAAAGAGATACCTTAAGAGAGTGATCCATTATAGGTTTAAAAAGAAATCTGGCACTAGGGAAATGTCCAGAGATCCATAAGGATGACTTCAAGTAAGAATCTAAGCAATAGTGGAGAGGCTACCTTAAATGCCCTTCCCCGTAATGAGATTGATGACTACATTAAATGCCATCCTAGAGACTTCATTCAGTAGCTGATGGAAGCAGAACCAGACACCCACTAAGCTAAGCACTGAGCCTAACTCCTGGAATCCCATTATAGAGACAGAGAATTGATGAGGAAAGGGGTCAAGATCATGCTGGAGAAACCCACAGAAACAGCTGACCTGGCCAAGTGGGAGCACAGGGACCCAGTCATAAGACTGGGAAACCAGCATTGGTCTGAATCAAGCCTTCTGAATGTGGGTGTCAGTTAGGAGCTCTGAGCAGTCTATGGGACCTCTGACAGTGGAAACAATATATATCTCCAGTTGCACAAATGGAGTTTGGGAGCCCATTGCCGTTGAAGGGCTACTCTCTCAATCTAGATACATGAGGAGGGCCCTCTGATAAGACAGACTTTGATGATCCCCCATGGAAGGCCTCACCCTCTCTGGGGAGTGGATGGGAGGTGGGATGGGTGGGTGGGTGGCATGGGAGGATGGGAGGGAGAGGGAACTGGGATTGGTATGTAAAATAAGATTGCTTTTATTTTAAAAAAAAAGTTAATTAAAAACAAAATATATGTCACTATCAAACCAGGAATTGTAATCTTTCTCATCCCTTTTAGGGTAATACCTTAAATTTTAGCATATTTGTAATGTCGATATATATATATAATATATAATATATATATATATATATATATATATCACATCACTAATATCTTGAAACACATATATTTGCTTATCATTATAGAGCCCAACTGCTCAACACTATAAGGTGCTGGGTGTGCTTGTGTTTCCTTCTTGGAGACCAGGGCAGACCACCCCAGGCTTGCATGTGGGTCTCCTTGTCCCTCTCAGTCTGTCATGATGCTGGACAAAACCATGCTTCCTCATTACAAGGAATTCATAATAGTGCCCAACTGCCCAGTACCTATGGCACCAGGTGAACTCTTTTTTTGGGGGGGGGTTGGGGGTTCAAGACAGGGTTACTCTGTGGCTTTGGAGGATGTCCTGGAATTAGCTGTTGTAGACCAGGCTGGTCTCGAACTCACAGAGATCCACCTGTCTCCTGGGTACTGAGATTAAAGGCATGTGCCACCACCGCCCGGTTAGGTGAATTCTTGGTTGGTGCTGTGGTTGGGTCTTTTTGTTGGCCACGGCTAGAAACCCTGGGCGGGTTTTGATGAGTCCCACCTGCCCCATATACACAGCGTGGGGTGGGAGTGTTGATGGAGTCCTCTCCCAGGCAAGGCTAGAAACCCAAGCTGTGTTTGGTAGAGTCCATCCTGCCCCACTATTATGGTCATTATTATAAAAATAGAAAACAAATTTAAATTAGTACATAACATTCTCATTTTTGTTATTTAAAAGATGAGGCTGAATATATTGATAGAAAAATTTTAAATGATCCTATAATAATATTATTATGAAAAATAGTCGAAAACTACACAGAATAAGATATTGTTGTTAAGTGACTTTTCATTGAATTATAAAATAACGAAAATGTTCCATGTATTTCATAGGCTTTTATATGTCTCCATCACAGTATAAATTTTTAATGCTGCATTTGTGCCATTTATATATTGTGGAATATCCCTTAATACTGAGATTGTTTTAATAAAAAGCTAAATGTCCTATAGCTAGGCAGGATTTTGGGTTCAAGGAGAATGCAGGTTCAAAGAAGGGCAGAATCCCAAGGAGTTGCCAACAGATACTCAGGAAACAGGAAAGCAACATGGGCAGCTTAAAGATAATAAAGCTATGAGGCAAATTAAGTTATAAGAGTTGAGCTTTCAAAAGTAGTATGTCTCTGTGTTGTGACTTGGAACCTGGCAGGAGGAAAAGAAAAATATGCCCACATATATGATTTTTTATTTTATTAAATTCTAGACAAAATTTGGGCTTTGTTTATGATCTGCATACATTCTGCTCTTCCTGATTTTTCGCAATCATGTGTTTTTAAAATCCTTTCTTCCAAGTTTTGTCTATTTATTCAATGTTGTGTTTTTATGACACTGATGTTTTCCATATGCTATAGCTCATCTATGCATTGTAATACAACTATACCCATATGCTATAGTTCATCAATATACTCTGTGCATATATATAGTATTTCTAGTCTTGATGTATATAAGCAATGCTATTATCAACTCTGTTCATGTGTGTGGGAACATACACATCATTTTTATGTAATATATCCCCAGATATAGAAATATAAGGTAATTTCTATATGTAAATATGAGTTAAAATGCATATATATATATGTGAATATGGTTAAATTGGGATGAACAGCAAATTACTTATAAGAAAAAACATTTTTGTACTGAAGGTAAGTATGGAATACTGAAAGCAAGAGAAATAATTTTCTCCAGTGAAGAGCAAATAAATTTGTTATCCAATATTGAATACAAATGATCAGTATGAAAAGCATAGAGAGATTTACATGGACTGAGTACATTATATTCAAGAATATAGATGTAAATGTAAATATATTTGAATGTAATAATGGCAAAGGCGGATATGATTTTGAAAGATAGAAAAAAGGAGTTTGTGGGAGGGCTTGGACAGAGAAAATGGGTGAAAGAAATGTAGTAAATATGTTATAATCTCAAAACTAAAAAATATACTAAAAGGATGAACCTATTATGAATAGGTTAAAGTTTGAAATAGTTATAGAATTCTGACTACTTTAATTTCCACATATATGGCTATAAATACATTAAAAATCCTTGAGAGATATGCACAGAATATTTCATACAAACATCAAAGAACATACATTTTAGTCAGTAGCTTGTTGAAGCATCTCTAAAATAGACCATATCTTGTGATACAAAACAAGGTTTAATAATTTTTAAAAATTAAAATAACTCAGTTTATTTATCTGAATATAATTCAATAAAACTTAATAGCAAACAAATATCTGGAAAGTACACAGATTTGTGGATATTATAAATCTCATTAGTGAGTAAGGACAGGATCAAAGAAGAAATCAAGAAAGATAGAAATATTCCTGAGATAAAATGAAAATGAAAACTCAATAAAACAAAACCTCTTGGACACATTAAATGTAGACCTAGGAGGGAAATTTAAAAGCTAACACATTAAAAAGTCAGAAAGAATAAATTAATGATACAACTCAGTAAATTAATTCTACTACTCAAAAGTTAGGAAAAAACAAGAATGAACTAAATTTGATCCAGATGATAGCAAGAATAAAATTCAATCTGAGAGAATATATACTTTGTTTAGTACTGTTGCACCAATATTCATTTCTTGTTGATAGCTACCCAGGAATAGTTTCTGATTGCTAGTACTATAAAATGTAAAGTAAAATCATTTGAAGAACATTTTACTGTCTCAAAAATTAATTATATATATATATATATATATATATATATATATATATATTATATATATCTAAGGTACCTTTCAAAAATGTATTTACCTAGAGGGGTATCCTTTTTATATGTAATTAAACATTCAAGATTCTGTAAATTGTCACATATCAAAACCTGCACGTTGTTAGAAACTTTGTGTGAATATTTAGCAGAACATTTTTCAGTTTCCATTTATCTATTTTTTAGAGAACAGGAAATGGCAGTGTCTGTGTCCTCCAGCTTAATATCACTTGAATGTATGTTATGAAAATTATTTATTTAATGACAATATTATAATTAAGAGGGAAACCCTTCCATCTCAACAAAATTGTTGAACAAAATAGAACAAAAATGATAAGAAAACTAAATCTGCATTGAATTCAAATGCAATGTGGGGGACTCTGAATATACAAAGTTGTTTTTAAAAATTGCAGAAGTTATGTGAACCCATATAGAACTCTGATTATTGTGTTTAGTCAAGCTAATCAAAGAGAAATACTAATTGAGAAGGAACTGTACCAAATCATTTTTTAGTGTGTGTTTTGATTGTGGATTAACAATTTAATAGCATAACTATATCATGGATAGCTTCTAAAATGTACATCATCCTGCTATATCCCCAACATAAAACCCCATCAATTTGATGTAAAAAATGTGCTTGAGATGTCTTAATAATCTTCCCTACAGTTTTGATTCCAGCATAAATGCAAGGAGCATAAGCCAGTCAGATACCAACACCTGCTACTCTAAGAAAAATCTTCCAGTCAGTCATGACACATTGGCAAATTGACCAGCAGAACATCTGAGCTATGGCATCATTTCAAACACAAAGTAATTATTGTCCTTCAAGACCATGGGCAAGCTCCAGAAACAAAGTACAATATTGTGGAACAGCATCACTCACAATATTTACTGCCTGAATGGAAATGTCTGTTTTCTTCAACATATGCAGCAACAACAAAAGCACAGTAAAATGTCTTTAGTGATCCAATATGAAGATAATAAGCAGATATCAGGAAACTCCGTACTAGTGACCCCTGTGATCTTTTGAGCAAATCAGAACACATATTAAATATGAGTGATAAATGTACTCTTTCATTCCTTAGGGGATATTGGCATATGAAACCAAGAGAAAGCAATGAGGGGAGAAGTAGAGAATAGAACCAGTCTCACGTACACTAAATTCCCATATCATTTGCTAACTTTTCATAGTGAGAAGTTTTCATAGTGAAAACTGTTCTGTGAACTTTGGGTAAAAGTAGCAGGGGAGACTATCTCCACTGAGGACAGAAGGCATCCCCCTTTACATATAAGCTGAAGACTGTATTTAATTGTAAGACACATTTAAGATAATTAGGATATGACTGAAAATGTCAGCTTGAGGACCATCTGCCTAGATCTTAATTATAAACAATATTTTCTCATACTCACAGAAGATGACAGATTTGAGCTTCTTTGGAAACCAAAGCTGAATTTCTCAGAATCCATCTAGATGAAGCCTCAACATACTTGAGGGGCCTTATAATGGAGGATAAAATATGTGGGACACATTATCAAGTCTCCACAGGATAGGCTATAAAATTTATGCTAGGATGACAATGATATGTCCAACTATATCCCAGAAAAACTCATACAGAAATAGGAACTCAGCCCAGAACACCCAGAGAGCCCATGTAAATGGCTGGCCTTCATTCATGAATGTAATTGAAGATAAACATTTATTTTTTTTTCTGAGTAGAAATTTGTGATTTAGGCTTAAACTCTGTTTTAACTATAAAGAGGCAAATTAGGGAATAAAAATTGGTCTACAAGAATTGAATTATATAAAATACAATATGACTATTTTTGTAGTCTGGTTTTTAATTTTTCTCTGATAGTTTTATATGGGATTATGTGCAGATTTTAATCTTGGCTTTCAAATCTCTATTCTTTAAGTATTAAATCAAGGTACATTTATTTCTGAAAATGTCTAGCTGATCTCTACCGGAGGCATTGATGTGAGGCATCCTGAACACTGAAATATTTCACGACAATGTGATAATAGCCAATTTGATTCCAGAGAGTTGTTTTTCTCATTGACAAGCAAATATTTTCAAGATTCTTTGCAGTTACACAGCATTACTACCTAATCTGAGCACAAACTGGTGACACAGTATTATAATATCCTTTAAACATGAGGAAAAGGTAATTTCTATGAAATGTCAACTATCAGCTACATCCTTGCAAGGTTCCCCTGAGTCAAGATAAGTCTCTAACTTGCAAGATTTAGGTAAAAAATGAGCTAAATTCTTTATTTTAAGCCTTGTGTCATTGGATATTACAGAAGGCTATATTATATATCGATAGCTAGGTAGTAATTAGATAGATAGATGATGGATAGATAGATAGATGATAGATGATAGACAATAGACAGACATATAGACAGTCATATGGTTGATAATTAAATGATCAATAAATTCATAGTTTTATAAAATTAACAATGAAATACATAAAAGACATTAATCATGTTAATAATGTAAGCTTAGTTTTGTGATCCTACTTATGTTACAAGTCTATATGAGATCTCATTGATCTGGTAACTAATGTGTTATGATATTTTATTTCAGACACAATGTGGTAGCCTTCCACTGTCATCAACCTTATTGTTCAATATGACTCAAGAGACTACTATTAAATGTTCATAAAACAGATGCAATGTGAATTCCTCCCAACAAATCGGCAATTTAATTTTGCATTTGCCTTTCATCAGTTACTCACTGATTAACCTTCTGCCCATGGACTTTGAACCACTTCTAGTATTAAAAGCACCAGATTCTTTATTGCACAGAAATAATTTCACTTTGAGTATTACTATGCAAATGACTCGAATTAGTGCTCTTATATGGTAGTTAATTGAGTTTTAGTAATACAAATACTTAATTTTCACATCCAAAAAGTTTACTTCCTTGGGGCTCAAACAAGAAATCCAAACATTAGCCAATTATTCATAATCAGTCTGGGAACTGCACTCCATGGGATACTCCTGAAGGTCTCTCTTACAGTGACAGAAATCTCATCTTACAAATGACTCCTTAAGCTTAATCTTTACTTCTTGAAGGTTATTGGAAACTATCAATGAACTAATTTGTGCTAATCTTCAGGCTCTTGACCCAGAGGTTAGCCTGTCTGGGATTCACACTGACCGTGGTGCTCCCAATTCCCTCCTGCAATTCCCAATGATTCCTACCTCATCAGTTACTTGAGTTTTTCATTAGGTTTTTATACAACTTTCAGAAACACTTGCCTCTATAAATAGCTGCATCTACCCATGAAACCAGAACTGGATTCCTATGTTACAGCTTGTAGTAAACAATGTTGTATTCCAAACTCAATGGACCAACAGATTATCTAAAATACTAATGTTTTTTGTTTTGTTTTGTTTCTTATTGAATCACGACCATTAATTTTTTTCCTGATGATATTTTATTTCAGATGAGTGAACAACAGTAATTTTCAATATACCCCTACCACTGTTTCACCTCCCTCCACTCCTCTTACCATTTCACTACTATGGATTTTTACAGACTCTAGTTTTGCCATTCCTAAACTATAACAAATATCATGTAAAAAATAATTTCTTCCGTTATTCTTGTGCTTATTGTTTTTCAGACTTCTCTATAAAAGCTTTCAGACTGAACTTCAGTCATGTAGATTTCTCTCTCTGATGCCCTTAATCTATGCCTTGTTGTCCAGCTCTTCTACACGGGTACATGCACCCCAACATACACATGGGCATTTATCCTTTCTACACACACATATACAGTCAAAGAAGGTAATGATAAATATGAAATATGAAAAAATAAAAATATATTTTAATGAATAAACATTTCCAGGAGTCACAACATTTATGAGGCTGAGGCAAAAGTGTTAGAAGTTCACAGTCAGTCTGAGCTAAATAGTGAGACCTTGCATTGAAAACCAAAGCAAGAAAATATAATACAACCAAAGTAACAAAGTCTAGTAGAATCTCGCAGAAATATATTTGTTTTTATTTATGCATTTATTCTTAGTTTTTTGAGAATTTTGAGATTTTTTTCATTCTGTTTACCCCATTTTTCTAACATACACCCACAATCTATTCCCACCCAATTCTCTCCTTTGTTTTCCTCATCTAAGTCAATTTGTTCTTCTTGAATATTTTTTCAATGTGTGACATTCACTTTAATGTGGTCACCTTATTATGGGCTAGCTCAGTCGGTAGAGTATGAGACTCTTAATCTCAGGGTCGTGGGTTCCTGCCCCACGTTGGGCACCACATGTCAAGTGACCACTCAATAGGCAATTGGGCTAAGGTTTTCTTTATTCAGATACACCAGCCAAGCGCAAGCCAAAATGAGGAGGAAGGAGCTGGGACCAGGGCCAGCAGAAGGACAAGAGAGCATCCACGTGTCCTCGGTCCCTTAAGAACCCTTTTTACATCACCTTAGACTTCCCCTCACCCGGCCCTCACGGGCATGTTCCAGCACACCTGTCTGGGTTACCTGGGGCGGGGCTAGAGTGTCTCCTTACAACTGACTTTTTCTTTCCTAGCTGCTAGCAGTTATCAAAAACTCATCAGCTAAGGGCAAAATGTAGTGCCCCGCTTCTTTTGTCATCCTGGGAATTGGTCTGGCTTGGGCTTGCACAGGGCTTATGCAGACTGTCACACATGTTCAGTTGTCCTGCCAAGTTGAGAAGACACTATTTTTTGTAGCTGTCTACTACATCTGACAATTGTACACTTTCCACAATGATTCCTGGCCTTTGAATTTAAGGAGGAGCTGGTGTATATGGTCTAACTAGGACTGAAATTTCTGAAATCTCATTTTCTCTTCACCTTGGCAGTTTGGGATCTCTAGCAGTAACCATATGCTGAAAATAGAAGATTCTCTGATGAGGATTCAGTGGTACCTTAATCTATTTGTATAATGATAAGTCATTATGAGTTTTTAAATATTATTTCAACTGAATAATAATAGTAGTAGGCCATCCTAGGGCATATGGACTGTCTAAAATAAGTACTTAACTTGATAATTTGGCTTTACTTCTAAAGTGTTATATCATCTCTTAAGTAAATCAGAATCTAATGTAGATTTTAAAATATCACATGATATTAATTCTAATGAAATTATTTGTATGTTTACCTGGCAAAGATCTAAGATGTTTTGACTTTCGATTTCTGTAAAATTACCTCCACCTCTCCCTCCCTCTCTCTTTCTCTTTCTCTTTTTCCTGTCTCTGTCTCTGTCTCTTTCACACATACATTTAATAAAGACAGGACCTGAAATTTTCTTATATTCTCTCTACAGGGACAAGCTAGAGCATATTGTTTACATGAAATTAATATCTCAATTCTGACTATTTTGCATCAATCTAATGGAAGATTACCTTATGTGGAACTGACCCTATCTATTAAATTTTTCAGTTGTTTTAGTGATTTAAAGGAAACATTTTTTGGCCAATATTCTGTTGCTTCTGTGGAATGTAACACAATAATGCTCCATCAAATACTTCACATCAAGATGCATGAATTTATATTTTAACAGTTTCTTCTTTTAACATTCTGGTCTTGACTCACAGATGACAGAATGCTATTTCTTCTCCTTGTCATCTGTTCAGTTCCCGAAAAGACTGTGTGGGCACAAAACTACTGTGTTGTCCTGGTCAACACAGAGGTTATTCTGTAGCAGTTACCTCACTGGATCATAGTGAAACTGAGATGCAGGGTTTACAAACAACAGGACCTTTTGCCACGTAGTTATTGTGTGACCCTAGCAATGAGGATGGCAGTCAAGCACAATTACCAAAGAATAACTCCAAGTTGTTTTTTTTTCTGACACCAAAAAAAAAATTATAATACCAACTTAGATGGACATATGAAAAGTAGAAGGGAGCTTTGTTAAGAATTAGAGAAAAGTGAGAAATTGGGGAATGGTGAGGTTTCAACCTGGAAAAGGCCATCTTAGTTGTATGTCTATGGGTTTTTACAAACTGTTGCAGAAACTGGAGAAAACCTGATGCAACATTTAAGACTGGATTGTGTGGGTGAATATCATGGGCAGAGTCAATGGAGTGCTCACAGGATTTATACATATCCTTCTAGTCCATCCAGGGAAATAACTGTACACCGTTCCTGTATTACTTGCCCAGTAGTCATATTCAAAACCCGCCTACATCCATCTTTGATATCAATTTTGTTAGTAATTAACCTTGCTATTCTCCCATCTGTTATCACTGGCTGATAAATCTTTTCAGCAGCCTCCTTTCTTACAACTAAGTTAACTATACTTAACTATGGTAGAAACAAAGCTACATGAGACAGCAATGATGTGTACCATCTATGCCTCAGGGGAATCTCTAGAATATGGCCAGCTAGACTGTTGACTATACTTGCTACTCAGAATCTATTTGTTATCTCTTTAGTGTGGCTATCAAACACCCTGCTACTAGCTCCATTAATTCTCATTTCTTGAGCTCCTCACTTCACTGTTTAATCTCAATGTTCTCTTTTAACTCTAACAGTGATTCCCATTGTATCATATGTTGACAAGCTTTGCTTTACTGCCTACTATAGCTTCTGCACCAGTTGGATGTGTTCTCACCCACTTGCTCTTACAGTTACAACTACAAAGTTGTAGGAGGACCAGATCTATTAAGAGGGACTTCATACCTGGAGAAGATTTTATGGGAGTAAGTTAGGTGGAACTACAGTAAGTGAATTTTATAAATATATCCCAAGTCTTCCTGAGGTCCTAGTGGGCAGCTGCCCAGTAAGTTACTTCCTATAGTTCCCTGATTGCCACAGTGGCTCCTGAAACTTCTATAAAAGTCACATATTCCAAAACACTCAAGGCATTTGTTCATCTATCAAAGTGGTCTTGGAAGAAGGAACAATGTTTTCTTATTTAGATTTTATAACTCAGAGCTACAGGAAGTAAGTTTCCTGAATATATTTAAATTTTTAATTTGTCTTTCCTCTAAACAGTTCATTTATACTGCCAGCTAATTTGTTACATATTTCTTTAATTTTTTATTCACTTGAAGTTCTAGCAAGAGCAATGAGACAACAAAAGGGGATCAAGGTGATATAAATGAGAAAGGAAGAAGTCAAATTTCCCTATTTATAGATGATGTTAGTATACATAGTGTTAGATTTTATTGAAGGATTTTTAAAAATCTAATGAGATGATCCTTTCTTTTTTTCCTTCAATTTGTTTATACAGTAGAATACATTGACTAATTTTCATATGTTGAACCATCCCTGTGCTCTGGGATTAAGCCTTCTTGATCATGATGGATGATTTTCTGATGTGTTGTTGGATTTGGTTTGCCAGTATTATTTTACATTTTTATTAATTTAAATTAGGATCAAGCATGTTTCACATGTCAATCCCTTTGTGCTCTCCCTGCCCTCTCCCCCAGCCCCCCCACCTGTCCCAGACCACATGCATCCTCCACTCCCCAGGCAGGGTAGGGGCCTTGACAGTGGCTCCCCAAAGTCCACCACATTATCCTGGGCCAGGCCTAGGCTCTCCCTGTTATGTCCAAGGCAAGAGTGCATCCATTCACGTGGAA